>NW_026783369.1:330052-660105 GCF_949774975.1 Lagenorhynchus albirostris | reverse complement strand
GTTCTCCCTATTCCTGTTCATCTTCCGCAGAAATTGCAAACTGGGCCAAACAGGAGGTTAAAGGCACTGACTCTCCAAGTCGGGAGAGTGTTAGTAAAGCGTCTGGCATGTTGCACCCGAGTACCAGGGGACGAAAACTGAGACATATTGGAACACGTCTCCCGATCACACGGTTGATCATACTCTGGGTTCCACATGCATGTTTTAGCTGAAGGAAGAATACCTTAAACCTGGAGAGTTGAGACCCGTGGAATGGGTACCATGCAATATGACTTCAAAGGGTCTTCATTTGCTCACCGAACCTCTCCAATCCTATCACTGCTGCGTTTATGCCCCTGTACACACACTTGATTCTCTTTCAGAGACATAGCAATCCATAGGTTTTAAGATACTTCCTAGTCAGGTACACTCTTAGGCATTTAATATGGGGTGTTGAGTCCATTTCGTTGAGCAAGGAGTAGCTCTTGTCTATTCCATATTTGGCTTAAGGAACATTATCTGTGCTCATTTCAATCTCTGGTTTTATGCAGCACCCCAACTCACCTTTCCCCTTAAGCAAGCATAAGTTGGGTTTCTAAATTTGAGACCCTGTTCTGTTTTGTAATTCAGTTCCTGTGTAGCCAAGGTTACATTCCGTGTATTAGTGATATCTTATGATGTTTCTTTTTCTGTGTGACTTATTTCAGTTAGAATCATCATACCTGAATCCACTCATTATGCTGCTACGGGCCTGATGACATAGATTTCATTGCTGAATAATACTGCATTGTATGTAAGTACCACAACTTCTTTATGCATTTTTCACTTTCTGCGATATTGAACTTGTACCGTAAACCAGGTTCTTGTAAACAGAGCCGTCCCAACCTTTGGGGTGGCTGTGTCTTTTGATTTTAATTTCCCTAAGCTATAGGACCATAAGTGGAAGTGCCCTAGGCTCTGTTGCTTTGTTTTTTAGATGTTTCAGGAAACACCATACACTTCTCCCGAGTGGCTGTTGGCAATTTACATCCCGCCCATCAGCATAACAAGGCTCCCAGTTCTCCATGGCCTGTCCTGCCTTTCTGGATTTTACACTTTGTTCAGATGGCCCTTTTGACCGGGGGGAAGTGAGACTTCATTGTAGTGCAGATTTCCTTTGCAAGCTTGCTTGGTTGGCCAAAAAGGGGGTATGCGTTTTTTCCTGAATATATTCAGGAAAAAACGCATACGCCCTTTTTGGCCAAGTGCATCATTGTGGACGTTCTGCCTCTTTTCCTATGCTTTAAATGCAATTCCAGTCTACCTCCTGAAATCGGTTTCCTGCAATTCTGCCCCGCTTTCAAGTCCTCTTGGCAGCCTTACTTCAGTATATTTTTGGACGATAGCTGTCATTTATAACTCTGCAGGTTTGTGAATTACAGTGCCCCTGAGCTCCTTTCTTCAACTCGCTTTCTCGTGAGCTGGCCGCAACACCGCAGGATGGCTTCAGGCCCTAATCTGGTTCCGGCACGGCACGCTTAGCCTTTGGTTAATTCCTCTTCCTGGTGGGAAATGAGAGTTAAATTTGCCCGTCCAGACACCTCCAGCTAGTCTGTCATTGGTTCTCCCTATTCCTGTTCATCTTCCGCAGAAATTGCAAACTGGGCCAAACAGGAGGTTAAAGGCACTGACTCTCCAAGTCGGGAGAGTGTTAGTAAAGCATCTGGCATGTTGCACCCGAGTACCAGGGGACGAAAACTGACACATATTGGAACACGTCTCCCGATCACACGGTTGATCATACTCTGGGTTCCACATGCATGTTTTAGCTGAAGGAAGAATACCTTAAACCTGGAGAGTTGAGACCCGTGGAATGGGTACCATGCAATATGACTTCAAAGGGTCTTCATTTGCTCACCGAACCTCTCCAATCCTATCACTGCTGCGTTTATGCCCCTGTACACACACTTGATTCTCTTTCAGAGACATAGCAATCCATAGGTTTTAAGATACTTCCTAGTCAGGTATATTCTTAGGTGTTTAATATGGGGTGTTGAATCCATTTCGTTGAGCAAGGAGTAGCTCTTGTCTATTCCATATTTGGCTTAAGGATCTTTATCTGTGCTCATTTCAATCTCTGGTTTTATGCAGCACCCCAACTCACCTTTCCCCTTAAGCAAGCATAAGTTGGATTTCTAAATTTGAGACCCTGTTCTGTTTTGTAATTCAGTTCCTGTGTAGCCAAGGTTACATTCCGTGTATTAGTGATATCTTATGATGTTTCTTTTTCTGTGTGACTTATTTCAGTTAGAATCATCATACCTGAATCCACTCATTATGCTGCTACGGGCCTGATCACATAGATTTCTTTGCTGAGTGATACTGCATTGTACGTAAGTACCACAACTTCTTTATCCATTTTTCACTTTCTGCGATATTGAACTTGTACCGTAAACCAGGTTCTTGTAAACAGAGCCGTCCCAACCTTTGGGGTGGCTGTGTCTTTTGATTTTAATTTCCCTAAGCTATAGGACCATAAGTGGAAGTGCCCTAGGCTCTGTTGCTTTGTTTTTTAGATGTTTCAGGAAACACCATACACTTCTCCCGAGTGGCTGTTGGCAATTGACATCCCGCCCATCAGCATAACAAGGCTCCCAGTTCTCCATGGCCTGTCCTGCCTTTCTGGATTTTACACTTTGTTCAGATGGCCCTTTTGACCGGGGGGAAGTGAGACTTCATTGTAGTGCAGATTTCCTTTGCAAGCTTGCTTGGTTGGCCAAAAAGGGCGTATGCGTTTTTTCCTGAATATATTCAGGAAAAAACGCATACGCCCTTTTTGGCCAAGTGCATCATTGTGGACGTTCTGCCTCTTTTCCTATGCTTTAAATGCAATTCCAATCTACCTCCTGAAATCGGTTTCCTGCAATTCTGCCCCGCATTCAAGTCCTCTTGGCAGCCTTACTTCAGTATATTTTTGGACGATAGCTGTCATTTATAACTCTGCAGGTTTGTGAATTACAGTGCCCCTGAGCTCCTTTCTTCAACTCGCTTTCTCGTGAGCTGGCCGCAACACCGCAGGATGGCTTCAGGCCCTAATCTGGTTCCGGCACGGCACGCTGAGCCTTTGGTTAATTCCTCTTCCTGGTGGGAAATGAGAGTTAAATTTGCCCGTCCAGACACCTCCAGCTAGTCTGTCATTGGTTCTCCCTATTCCTGTTCATCTTCCGCAGAAATTGCAAACTGGGCCAAACAGGAGGTTAAAGGCACTGACTCTCCAAGTCGGGAGAGTGTTAGTAAAGCCTCTGGCATGTTGCACCCGAGTACCAGGGGACGAAAACTGAGACATATTGGAACACGTCTCCCGATCACACGGTTGATCATACTCTGGGTTCCACATGCATGTTTTAGCTGAAGGAAGAATACCTTAAACCTGGAGAGTTGAGACCCGTGGAATGGGTACCATGCAATATGACTTCAAAGGGTCTTCATTTGCTCACCGAACCTCTCCAATCCTATCACTGCTGCGTTTATGCCCCTGTACACACACTTGATTCTCTTTCAGAGACATAGCAATCCATAGGTTTTAAGATACTTCCTAGTCAGGTACACTCTTAGGCATTTAATATGGGGTGTTGAGTCCATTTCGTTGAGCAAGGAGTAGCTCTTGTCTATTCCATATTTGGCTTAAGGAACTTTATCTGTGCTCATTTCAATCTCTGGTTTTATGCAGCACCCCAACTCACCTTTCCCCTTAAGCAAGCATAAGTTGGGTTTCTTAATTTGAGACCCTGTTCTGTTTTGTAATTCAGTTCCTGTGTAGCCAAGGTTACATTCCGTGTATTAGTGATATCTTATGATGTTTCTTTTCCTGTGTGACTTATTTCAGTTAGAATCATCATACCTGAATCCACTCATTATGCTGCTACGGGCCTGATGACATAGATTTCATTGCTGAGTGATACTGCATTGTACGTAAGTACCACAACTTCTTTATCCATTTTTCACTTTCTGCGATATTGAACTTGTACCGTAAACCAGGTTCTTGTAAACAGAGCCGTCCCAACCTTTGGGGTGGCTGTGTCTTTTTGATTTTAATTTCCCTAAGCTATAGGACCATAAGTGGAAGTGCCCTAGGCTCTGTTGCTTTGTTTTTTAGATGTTTCAGGAAACACCATACACTTCTCCCGAGTGGCTGTTGGCAATTTACATCCCGCCCATCAGCATAACAAGGCTCCCAGTTCTCCATGGCCTGTCCTGCCTTTCTGGATTTTACACCTTTTTCAGATGGCCCTTTTGACCGGGGGGAAGTGAGACTTCATTGTAGTGCAGATTTCCTTTGCAAGCTTGCTTGGTTGGCCAGAAAGGGTGTATGCGTTTTTTCCTGAATATATTCAGGAAAAAACGCATACGCCCTTTTTGGCCAAGTGCATCATTGTGGACGTTCTGCCTCTTTTCCTATGCTTTAAATGCAATTCCAGTCTACCTCCTGAAATCGGTTTCCTGCAATTCTGCCCCGCTTTCAAGTCCTCTTGGCAGCCTTACTTCAGTATATTTTTGGACGATAGCTGTCATTTATAACTCTGCAGGTTTGTGAATTACAGTGCCCCTGAGCTCCTTTCTTCAACTCGCTTTCTCGTGAGCTGGCCGCAACACCGCAGGATGGCTTCAGGCCCTAATCTGGTTCCGGCACGGCACGCTGAGCCTTTGGTTAATTCCTCTTCCTGGTGGGAAATGAGAGTTAAATTTGCCCGTCCAGACACCTCCAACTAGTCTCTCATTGGTTCTCCCTATTCCTGTTCATCTTCCGCAGAAATTGCAAACTGGGCCAAACAGGAGGTTAAAGGCGCTGACTCTCCAAGTCGGGAGAGTGTTAGTAAAGCGTCTGGAATGTTGCACCGGAGTACCAGGGGACGAAAACTGAAACATATTGGAACACATCTCCCGATCACACGGTTGATCATACTCTGGGTTCCACATGCATGTTTTAGCTGAAGGAAGAATACCTTAAACCTGGAGAGTTGAGACCCGTGGAATGGGTACCATGCAATATGACTTCAAAGGGTCTTCATTTGCTCACCGAACCTCTCCAATCTTATCACTGCTGCGTTTATGCCCCTGTACACACACTTGATTCTCTTTCAGAGACATAGCAGTCCATAGCTTTTAAGATACTTCCTAGTCAGGTATATTATTAGGTGTTTAATATGGGGTGTTGAATCCATTTCGTTGAGCAAGGAGTAGCTCTTGTCTATTCCATATTGGGCTTAAGGAACTTTATCTGTGCTCATTTCAATCTCTGGTTTTATGCAGCACCCCAACTCACCTTTCCCCTTAAGCAAGCATAAGTTGGTTTTCTAAATTTGAGACCCTGTTCTGTTTTGCAATTCAGTTCCTGTGTAGCCAAGTTTACATTCCGTGTATTAGTGATATCTTATGATGTTTCTTTTTCTGTGTGACTTATTTCAGTTAGAATCATCATACCTGAATCCACTCATTATGCTGCTACGGGCCTGATGACATAGATTTCCTTGCTGAGTGATATTGCATTGTACGTAAGTACCACAACTTCTTTATCCATTTTTCACTTTCTGTGATATTGAACTTGTACCGTAAACCAGTTTCTTGTAAACAGAGCCGTCCCAACCTTTGGGGTGGCTGTGTCTTTTTGATTTTAATTTCCCTAAGCTATAGGACCATAAGTGGAAATGCCCTAGGCTCTGTTGCTTTGTTTTTTAGATGTTTCAGGAAACACCATACACTTCTCCCGAGTGGCTGTTGGCAATCGACATCCCGCCCATCAGCATAACAAGGCTCCCAGTTCTCCATGGCCTGTCCTGCCTTTCTGGATTTTACACTTTTTTCAGATGGCCCTTTTGACCGGGGGGAAGTGAGACTTCATTGTAGTGCAGATTTCCTTTGCAAGCTTGCTTGGTTGGCCAAAAAGGGCGTATGCGTTTTTTCCTGAATATATTCAGGAAAAAACGCATACGCCCTTTTTGGCCAAGTGCATCATTGTGGACGTTCTGCCTCTTTTCCTATGCTTTCAATGCAATTCCAGTCTACCTCCTGAAATCGGTTTCCTGCAATTCTGCCCCGCTTTCAAGTCCTCTTGGCAGCCTTACTTCAGTATATTTTTGGACGATAGCTGTCATTTATAACTCTGCAGGTTTGTGAATTACAGTGCCCCTGAGCTCCTTTCTTCAACTCGCTTTCTCGTGAGCTGGCCGCAACACCGCAGGATGGCTTCAGGCCCTAATCTGGTTCCGGCACGGCACGCTGAGCCTTTGGTTAATTCCTCTTCCTGGTGGGAAATGAGAGTTAAATTTGCCCGTCCAGACACCTCCAGCTAGTCTGTCATTGGTTCTCCCTATTCCTGTTCATCTTCCGCAGAAATTGCAAACTGGGCCAAACAGGAGGTTAAAGGCACTGACTCTCCAAGTCGGGAGAGTGTTAGTAAAGCGTCTGGCATGTTGCACCCGAGTACCAGGGGACGAAAACTGAGACATATTGGAACACGTCTCCCGATCACACGGTTGATCATACTCTGGGTTCCACATGCATGTTTTAGCTGAAGGAAGAATACCTTAAACCTGGAGAGTTGAGACCCGTGGAATGGGTACCATGCAATATGACTTCAAAGGGTCTTCATTTGCTCACCGAACCTCTCCAATCCTATCACTGCTGCGTTTATGCCCCTGTACACACACTTGATTCTCTTTCAGAGACATAGCAATCCATAGGTTTTAAGATACTTCCTAGTCAGGTACACTCTTAGGCATTTAATATGGGGTGTTGAGTCCATTTCGTTGAGCAAGGAGTAGCTCTTGTCTATTCCATATTTGGCTTAAGGAACATTATCTGTGCTCATTTCAATCTCTGGTTTTATGCAGCACCCCAACTCACCTTTCCCCTTAAGCAAGCATAAGTTGGGTTTCTAAATTTGAGACCCTGTTCTGTTTTGTAATTCAGTTCCTGTGTAGCCAAGGTTACATTCCGTGTATTAGTGATATCTTATGATGTTTCTTTTTCTGTGTGACTTATTTCAGTTAGAATCATCATACCTGAATCCACTCATTATGCTGCTACGGGCCTGATGACATAGATTTCATTGCTGAATAATACTGCATTGTATGTAAGTACCACAACTTCTTTATCCATTTTTCACTTTCTGCGATATTGAACTTGTACCGTAAACCAGGTTCTTGTAAACAGAGCCGTCCCAACCTTTGGGGTGGCTGTGTCTTTTGATTTTAATTTCCCTAAGCTATAGGACCATAAGTGGAAGTGCCCTAGGCTCTGTTGCTTTGTTTTTTAGATGTTTCAGGAAACACCATACACTTCTCCCGAGTGGCTGTTGGCAATTGACATCCCGCCCATCAGCATAACAAGGCTCCCAGTTCTCCATGGCCTGTCCTGCCTTTCTGGATTTTACACCTTTTTCAGATGGCCCTTTTGACCGGGGGGAAGTGAGACTTCATTGTAGTGCAGATTTCCTTTGCAAGCTTGCTTGGTTGGCCAAAAAGGGCGTATGCGTTTTTTCCTGAATATATTCAGGAAAAAACGCATACGCCCTTTTTGGCCAAGTGCATCATTGTGGACGTTCTGCCTCTTTTCCTATGCTTTAAATGCAATTCCAGTCTACCTCCTGAAATCGGTTTCCTGCAATTCTGCCCTGCTTTCAAGTCCTCTTGGCAGCCTTACTTCAGTATATTTTTGGACGATAGCTGTCATTTATAACTCTGCAGGTTTGTGAATTACAGTGCCCCTGAGCTCCTTTCTTCAACTCGCTTTCTCGTGAGCTGCCCGCAACACCGCAGGATTGCTTCAAGCCCTAATCTGGTTCCGGCACGGCACGCTGAGCCTTTGGTTAATTCCTCTTCCTGGTGGGAAATGAGAGTTAAATTTGCCCGTCCAGACACCTCCATCTAGTCTGTCATTGGTTCTCCCTATTCCTGTTCATCTTCCGCAGAAATTGCAAACTGGGCCAAACAGGAGGTTAAAGGCACTGACTCTCCAAGTCGGGAGAGTGTTAGTAAAGCGTCTGGAATGTTGCACCCGAGTACCAGGGGACGAAAACTGACACATATTGGAACACGTCTCCCGATCACACGGTTGATCATACTCTGGGTTCCACATGCATGTTTTAGCTGAAGGAAGAATACCTTAAACCTGGAGAGTTGAGACCCATGGAATGGGTACCATGCAATATGACTTCAAAGGGTCTTCATTTGCTCACCAAACCTCTACAATCCTATCACTGCTGCGTTTATGCCCCTGCACACACGCTTCATTCTCTTTCGGAGACATAGCAATCCATAGGTTTTAAGATATTTCCTAGTCAGGTATATTCTTAGGTATTTAATATGCGGTGTTGAATCCATTTCGTTGAGCAAGGAGTAGCTCTTGTCTATTCCATATTTGGCTTAAGGAACTTTATCTGTGCTCATTTCAATCTCTGGTTTTATGCAGCACCCCAACTCACCTTTCCCCTTAAGCAAGCATAAGTTGGATTTCTAAATTTGAGACCCTGTTCTGTTTTGTAATTCAGTTCCTGTGTAGCCAAGTTTACATTCCGTGTATTAGTGATATCTTATGATGTTTCTTTTTCTGTGTGACTTATTTCAGTTAGAATCATCATACCTGAATCCACTCATTATGCTGCTACGGGCCTGATGACATAGATTTCATTGCTCAGTGATACTGCATTGTACGTAAGTACCACAACTTCTTTATCCATTTTTCACTTTCTGCGATATTGAACTTGTACCGTAAACCAGGTTCTTGTAAACAGAGCCGTCCCAACCTTTGGGGTGGCTGTGTCTTTTTGATTTTAATTTCCCTAAGCTATAGGACCATAAGTGGAAGTGCCCTAGGCTCTGTTGCTTTGTTTTTTAGATGTTTCAGGAAACACCATACACTTCTCCCGAGTGGCTGTTGGCAATTTACATCCCGCCCATCAGCATAACAAGGCTCCCAGTTCTCCATGGCCTGTCCTGCCTTTCTGGATTTTACACTTTTTTCAGATGGCCCTTTTGACCGGGGGGAAGTGAGACTTCATTGTAGTACAGATTTCCTTTGCAAGCTTGCTTGGTTGGCCAAAAAGGGCGTATGCGTTTTTTCCTGAATATATTCAGGAAAAAACGCATACGCCCTTTTTGGCCAAGTGCATCATTGTGGACGTTCTGCCTCTTTTCCTATGCTTTCAATGCAATTCCAGTCTACCTCCTGAAATCGGTTTCCTGCAATTCTGCCCCGTTTTCAAGTCCTCTTGGCAGCCTTACTTCAGTATATTTTTGGACGATAGCTGTCATTTATAACTCTGCAGGTTTGTGAATTACAGTGCCCCTGAGCTCCTTTCTTCAACTCGCTTTCTCGTGAGCTGGCCGCAACACCGCAGGATGGCTTCAGGCCCTAATCTGGTTCCGGCACGGCACGCTGAGCCTTTGGTTAATTCCTCTTCCTGGTGGGAAATGAGAGTTAAATTTGCCCGTCCAGACACCTCCAGCTAGTCTGTCATTGGTTCTCCCTATTCCTGTTCATCTTCCGCAGAAATTGCAAACTGGGCCAAACAGGAGGTTAAAGGCACTGACTCTCCAAGTCGGGAGAGTGTTAGTAAAGCGTCTGGAATGTTGCACCCGAGTACCAGGGGACGAAAACTGAGACATATTGGAACACGTCTCCCGATCACACGGTTGATCATACTCTGGGTTCCACATGCATGTTTTAGCTGAAGGAAGAATACCTTAAACCTGGAGAGTTGAGACCCGTGGAATGGGTACCATGCAATATGACTTCAAAGGGTCTTCATTTGCTCACCGAACCTCTCCAATCCTATCACTGCTGCGTTTATGCCCCTGTACACACACTTGATTCTCTTTCAGAGACATAGCAATCCATAGGTTTTAAGATACTTCCTAGTCAGGTACACTCTTAGGCATTTAATATGGGGTGTTGAGTCCATTTCGTTGAGCAAGGAGTAGCTCTTGTCTATTCCATATTGGGCTTAAGGAACTTTATCTGTGCTCATTTCAATCTCTGGTTTTATGCAGCACCCCAACTCACCTTTCCCCTTAAGCAAGCATAAGTTGGGTTTCTTAATTTGAGACCCTGTTCTGTTTTGTAATTCAGTTCCTGTGTAGCCAAGGTTACATTCCGTGTATTAGTGATATCTTATGATGTTTCTTTTTCTGTGTGACTTATTTCAGTTAGAATCATCATACCTGAATCCACTCATTATGCTGCTACGGGCCTGATGACATAGATTTCATTGCTGAGTGATACTGCATTGTACGTAAGTACCACAACTTCTTTATCCATTTTTCACTTTCTGCGATATTGAACTTGTACCGTAAACCAGGTTCTTGTAAACAGAGCCGTCCCAACCTTTGGGGTGGCTGTGTCTTTTTGATTTTAATTTCCCTAAGCTATAGGACCATAAGTGGAAGTGCCCTAGGCTCTGTTGCTTTGTTTTTTAGATGTTTCAGGAAACACCATACACTTCTCCCGAGTGGCTGTTGGCAATTTACATCCCGCCCATCAGCATAACAAGGCTCCCAGTTCTCCATGGCCTGTCCTGCCTTTCTGGATTTTACACTTTTTTCAGATGGCCCTTTTGACCGGGGGGAAGTGAGACTTCATTGTAGTGCAGATTTCCTTTGCAAGCTTGCTTGGTTGGCCAAAAACTGCGTATGAGTTTTTTCCTGAATATATTCAGGAAAAAACGCATACGCCCTTTTTGGCCAAGTGCATCATTGTGGACGTTCTGCCTCTTTTCCTATGCTTTCAATGCAATTCCAGTCTACCTCCTGAAATCGGTTTCCTGCAATTCTGCCCCGCTTTCAAGTCCTCTTGGCAGCCTTACTTCAGTATATTTTTGGACGATAGCTGTCATTTATAACTCTGCAGGTTTGTGAATTACAGTGCCCCTGAGCTCCTTTCTTCAACTCGCTTTCTCGTGAGCTGGCCGCAACACCGCAGGATGGCTTCAGGCCCTAATCTGGTTCCGGCACGGCACGCTGAGCCTTTGGTTAATTCCTCTTCCTGGTGGGAAATGAGAGTTAAATTTGCCCGTCCAGACACCTCCAGCTAGTCTGTCATTGGTTCTCCCTATTCCTGTTCATCTTCCGCAGAAATTGCAAACTGGGCCAAACAGGAGGTTAAAGGCACTGACTCTCCAAGTCGGGAGAGTGTTAGTAAAGCGTCTGGCATGTTGCACCCGAGTACCAGGGGACGAAAACTGACACATATTGGAACACGTCTCCCGATCACACGGTTGATCATACTCTGGGTTCCACATGCATGTTTTAGCTGAAGGAAGAATACCTTAAACCTGGAGAGTTGAGACCCGTGGAATGGGTACCATGCAATATGACTTCAAAGGGTCTTCATTTGCTCACCGAACCTCTCCAATCCTATCACTGCTGCGTTTATGCCCCTGTACACACACTTGATTCTCTTTCAGAGACATAGCAATCCATAGGTTTTAAGATACTTCCTAGTCAGGTACACTCTTAGGCATTTAATATGGGGTGTTGAGTCCATTTCGTTGAGCAAGGAGTAGCTCTTGTCTATTCCATATTTGGCTTAAGGAACTTTATCTGTGCTCATTTCAATCTCTGGTTTTATGCAGCACCCCAACTCACCTTTCCCTTTAAGCAAGCATAAGTTGGATTTCTAAATTTGAGACCCTGTTCTGTTTTGTAATTCAGTTCCTGTGTAGCCAAGTTTACATTCCGTGTATTAGTGATATCTTATGATGTTTCTTTTTCTGTGTGACTTATTTCAGTTAGAATCATCATACCTGAATCCACTCATTATGCTGCTACGGGCCTGATGACATAGATTTCCTTGCTGAGTGATACTGCATTGTACGTAAGTACCACAACTTCTTTATCCATTTTTCACTTTCTGCGATATTGAACTTGTACCGTAAACCAGGTTCTTGTAAACAGAGCCGTCCCAACCTTTGGGGTGGCTGTGTCTTTTGATTTTAATTTCCCTAAGCTATAGGACCATAAGTGGAAGTGCCCTAGGCTCTGTTGCTTTGTTTTTTAGATGTTTCAGGAAACACCATACACTTCTCCCGAGTGGCTGTTGGCAATTGACATCCCGCCCATCAGCATAACAAGGCTCCCAGTTCTCCATGGCCTGTCCTGCCTTTCTGGATTTTACACCTTTTTCAGATGGCCCTTTTGACCGGGGGGAAGTGAGACTTCATTGTAGTGCAGATTTCCTTTGCAAGCTTGCTTGGTTGGCCAAAAAGGGCGTATGCGTTTTTTCCTGAATATATTCAGGAAAAAATGCATACGCCCTTTTTGGCCAAGTGCATCATTGTGGACGTTCTGCCTCTTTTCCTATGCTTTAAATGCAATTCCAGTCTACCTCCTGAAATCGGTTTCCTGCAATTCTGCCCCGCTTTCAAGTCCTCTTGGCAGCCTTACTTCAGTATATTTTTGGACGATAGCTGTCATTTATAACTCTGCAGGTTTGTGAATTACAGTGCCCCTGAGCTCCTTTCTTCAACTCGCTTTCTCGTGAGCTGGCCGCAACACCGCAGGATGGCTTCAGGCCCTAATCTGGTTCCGGCACGGCACGCTGAGCCTTTGGTTAATTCCTCTTCCTGGTGGGAAATGAGAGTTAAATTTGCCCGTCCAGACACCTCCAGCTAGTCTGTCATTGGTTCTCCCTATTCCTGTTCATCTTCCGCAGAAATTGCAAACTGGGCCAAACAGGAGGTTAAAGGCACTGACTCTCCAAGTCGGGAGAGTGTTAGTAAAGCGTCTGGAATGTTGCACCCGAGTACCAGGGGACGAAAACTGACACATATTGGAACACGTCTCCCGATCACACGGTTGATCATACTCTGGGTTCCACATGCATGTTTTAGCTGAAGGAAGAATACCTTAAACCTGGAGAGTTGAGACCCGTGGAATGGGTACCATGCAATATGACTTCAAAGGGTCTTCATTTGCTCACCGAACCTCTCCAATCCTATCACTGCTGCGTTTATGCCCCTGTACACACGCTTGATTCTCTTTCGGAGACATAGCAGTCCATAGCTTTTAAGATACTTCCTAGTCAGGTACATTCTTAGGCGTTTAATATGGGCTTTTGAGTCCATTTCGTTGAGCAAGGAGTAGCTCTTGTCTATTCCATATTTGGCTTAAGGAACTTTATCTGTGCTCATTTCAATCTCTGGTTTTATGCAGCACCCCAACTCACCTTTCCCCTTAAGCAAGCATAAGTTGCGTTTCTAAATTTGAGACCCTGTTCTGTTTTGTAATTCAGTTCCTGTGTAGTCAAGTTTACATTCCGTGTATTAGTGATATCTTATGATGTTTCTTTTTCTGTGTGACTTATTTCAGTTAGAATCATCGTACCTGAATCCACTCATTATGCTGCTACGGGCCTGATGACATAGATTTCCTTGCTGAGTGATATTGCATTGTACGTAAGTACCACAACTTCTTTATCCATTTTTCACTTTCTGCGATTTTGAACTTGTACCGTAAACCAGGTTCTTGTAAACAGAGCCGTCCCAACCTTTGGGGTGGCTGTGTCTTTTGATTTTAATTTCCCTAAGCTATAGGACCATAAGTGGAAGTGCCCTAGGCTCTGTTGCTTTGTTTTTTAGATGTTTCAGGAAACACCATACACTTCTTCCGAGTGGCTGTTGGCAATTTACATCCCGGCCATCAGCATAACAAGGCTCCCAGTTCTCCATGGCCTGTCCTGCCTTTCTGGATTTTACACTTTTTTCAGATGGCCCTTTTGACCGGGGGGAAGTGAGACTTCATTGTAGTACAGATTTCCTTTGCAAGCTTGCTTGGTTGGCCAAAATGGGCGTATGCGTTTTTTCCTGAATATATTCAGGAAAAAACGCATACGCCCTTTTTGGCCAAGTGCATCATTGTGGACGTTCTGCCTCTTTTCCTATGCTTTAAATGCAATTCCAGTCTACCTCCTGAAATCGGTTTCCTGCAATTCTGCCCCAAGTTCAAGTCCTCTTGGCAGCCTTACTTCAGTATATTTTTGGACGATAGCTGTCATTTATAACTCTGCAAGTTTGTGAATTACAGTGCCCCTGAGCTCCTTTCTTCAACTCGCTTTCTCGTGAGCTGGCCGCAACACCGCAGGATGGCTTCAGGCCCTAATCTGGTTCCGGCACGGCACGCTGAGCCTTTGGTTAATTCCTCTTCCTGGTGGGAAATGAGAGTTAAATTTGCCCGTCCAGACACCTCCAGCTAGTCTGTCATTGGTTCTCCCTATTCCTGTTCATCTTCCGCAGAAATTGCAAACTGGGCCAAACAGGAGGTTAAAGGCACTGACTCTCCAAGTCGGGAGAGTGTTAGTAAAGCGTCTGGCATGTTGCACCCGAGTACCAGGGGACGAAAACTGACACATATTGGAACACGTCTCCCGATCACACGGTTGATCATTCTCTGGGTTCCACATGCATGTTTTAGCTGAAGGAAGTATCCGTTAAACCTCGAGAGTTGAGACCCATGGAATGGGTACCATGCAATATGACTTCAAAGGTCTTCATTTGCTCACCGAACCTCACCAATCTTATGAGCCCCAAGTGTCCAGCCTTATGTGTCACCCAGCTCTGGGTGTAGATGTGGTAAATGCAGGTTGCATCAGAAGCGTTGAATGATTACTTAAGTATTTCTCTCTATTTCACTGTCATTGTGTTTTGTTTAAGAAATTTATTTTTATTATGGTATTTACCTGATTTTCACTGCTTTAATGCAGCTGTACACACTCTTGATTCTCCTACAGAGATATATAAATCCATAGGTTTTATGATTCTTACTAGTCAGGTATATTCCTAGGCGTTGAATATGGGGTGTTGAGTCCATTTCGTTGAGCAAGGAGTAGCTCTTGTCTATTCCATATTTGGCTTAAGGAACTTTACCTGTGCTCATTTCAATCTCTGGTTTTATGCAGCACCCCAACTCACCTTTCCCCTTAAGCAAGCATAAGTTGGTTTTCTAAATTTGAGACCCTGTTCTGTTTTGGAATTCAGTTCCTGTGTAGCCAAGTTTACATTCCGTGTATTAGTGATACCTTATGATGTTTCTTTTTCTGTGTGACTTATTTCAGTTAGATTCATCGTACTTAGTCCACTCATTATGCTGCTACGGGCCTGATGACATAGATTTCATTGCTGAGTGATATTGCATTGTACGTAAGTACCACAACTTCTTTATCCATTTTTCACTTTCTGCGATATTGAACTTGTACCGTATATGAGGTTCTTGTAAACAGAGCCATCCCAAACTTTGGGGTGGCTGTGTCTTTTTGATTTTAATTGCCCTAAACTATAGTACCATAAGTGGAAGTGCCCTAGGCTCTGTTGCTTTGTTTTTTAGATGTTTCAGGAAACACCAAACACTTCTCCAGAGTGGCTGTTGGCAATTTACATCCTGCCCATCAGCATAAGATGGCTCCCAGTTCTCCATGGCCTGTCATGCCTTTATGGATTTTACACTTTTTTCAGATGGCCCTTTTGACCAGGGGGAATTCAGACTTCATTGTAGTGCAGATTTCCTTTGCAAGCTTGCTTGGTTGGCCAAAAAGGGCGTATGCGTTTTTTCCTGAATATATTCAGGAAAAAACACATACGCCCTTTTTGGGCAAGTCAGGTTTTTGAATTGCAGTGGCCCTTAGCTCCATTTTTCAGCTCTTAGTTTTGTGATCTTGCCCCATAACCACAGGATTCCTTGAAGCCCTATTCTTCTTCTGGGACACCTTGCTGTGCCTTTGCTTCATTCTTCTTACTGATGTGAAATTAGAGTGACATGTGCCCATTGAAAGCGCTACAGCTAGTTTCTCACTGGTTCCCCCTATTCCCATTCATCCTCCGCACTAACTGAAGACTGTGCGATACCAGAACTTAAAGGCATTGACTCTCCATGTGGGGATGTTTTTAGTAAAGCGGCTGGAATGTCGATCCGGAGCCCCAGGAGAGGAAAAATGTGGTGTGTTTTAGAAACCTTTCCCGATCATATGGTATACCAGTCGCTGGGTTTCCCAAGCATGGTTTAGCTGTAGGAAGATTCCCTTCAACCTGGAGTGTTGGGACCCTTGGAATGAGTAGCATGAAGTATTGCATTAAACTTTCGGCAGTTGCTCACCGAAGCTCACCAATCCTCTCAGCCCCAAGTGTCCAGCCTTATGTCTTATCCAGCTGTGGGTTTATATGTGGTCAATCCAGGTTGCATCACAGCCCCTGAGCGAATTTTGTAAGAATTTTTCTCTCTTTCATTGTTTCTGCGTTTTGTTTTTAAAATTTATTTCTATAATGGGGTTTAGCTCATTTTCACTGCTGTGTTTGTGCCGCTCTGCACACACTTGATTCCCTTATGGAGATATATCAATACATGGGTTTTAAGATTCTTATTACTCAGATATATTTCTCTGCGGTGTATAGGGTGTGTTGAGGCCAGTTCATTGAGCAAGGTGTAGATCTTGTCTAATACCTATTTGGTTTCTTGAACGGTATCTGTGCTAATTTCAAACTCTGGTTTTATGCATCACCCCACCTCTCCTTTCCCCTTAAGCTGACATAAGTGTGTTTTCTAAATGTGAGACACTGTTCTGTTCTGTAATTCATTTCTTGTGCAGCCATATTTACCCTCCCTCTATAAGTGATATCTTATGATATGTTTCTTTTTCTGTTTGACTTATTTCAAGTAGTATTATCGGACCTAAATCCACTCTTTATCCTTCTACTAGCCTTATTACATTGATTTCATGGTGAAGAGATATTCCATTGTACATAAGTACCACATCTTCTTTATCCATTGTTCTCTTTCCTGGGATATTTAAGGTGTACTGAAGTTGAGGTTCTTGTAAACAGAGTAGCCCTAAACTGTGGTGTGCTTGTGTCTTGTTGATTTTTAGACTTCCCTAGATATACTCCCATGATTGGAAGTGTCCTATGCTCTGTAGCTCTGTTTTTAGATGATTTAGGAACCACCATACACTTCTCCAGAGTGGCTCTCGGCAGTTCACACACTGCCCATCAGCGTATAAAGGCTCCCTGTTCTCCATGGCCTGTCCTGCATTTCTGGTTTTTACAATTTTTTAGGATGGCCCTTTTGACCGGTGGGAAATGAGACTTCTTTGTTGTGCACATTTGCATTGCTTGCTTGCTTCGTTGCCCATAAAGTGCGTATGCGTTTTTTCCTGGATATAATCAGGAAAAATCGCATACGCCCTTTTGGGCCAACTGCATCATTGTCGAAATTCTGCCGCTTTTCATGTGCGTTAAAGACGAGTCCAATCTATCTCTTGAAATCTGTTTCTTGCAATTCTGTCTTGCATTCAGATCCTCTTCTTTGCCTTACCTCAACATATTTTTGGACGTTAGTTTTCATTTATAACTCTGCAGGTTTGTGAATTGCAGTGACCCTGAGCTCCATGTTTTAAGTTGCTCTTTTGTGAGCTGGCCTCAAACCCGCAGGATTGCTTCAGGCCCTATTTTGGCTCCGGCGAGGCAGGCTGAGCCTTTTTTTAATTCTTATTCTTAATGGGAAATTAGAGTGATATGTGCCCGTCCAAACCCCTACAACTCTTCTCTCATTGGTTCCCCCTCTTCCCGTTCATCCTCCTCACAATTTGCAAAATGTGTGAAACAGAAGTTTAAATGTGCTGATTCTCCAAGTGGGGAGCTTCTAAGTAACGTGGCTGGAATGGTGAACAGGAGCACCAGGAGAGGATAAATGAGGTGCATTTTAGACACATCTCCCGATCACATGGTGTACAGTCCTCTGGGTTTTCCATGCATGTTTTAGCTGTAGGAAGATCCCTTGAACCTGCAGATTTGGGACCCATTGAATGGGTACTAGGTAGTATTACTTTAAAGGGTGTGCATTTCCTCACCCAACCTCACATTTCTCTTAGTGCAAACAGTTTCCAGCCTTATGTCTCATCCTGCTGTGGGTCTAGATGTGTTCAATCCATGTTGCATCACCGTCCCTGAGGAAAAGTTGTAAGAGGTTTTCTCTGTCTCTCTGTCGTTTATTTTTTTCAATTTATTACTATATTGGTTACAGCTGATTTTCAAAGCTCTGTTTCTTGCTGCTGTACATCCACTTGATTCACGTACAGAGAGACATCAATAAATTCTTTTTCAGATTCTTACCAGTCGTATATATTCTTTTCCGGTGACTTGAGTGTGCTGAGTGCAGTTCTTTTAGCTACCGTGTAGGCCTTGTTGATTATCAGTTTGGTATTTGGAATGGTATCTTTGCTAATTTCAACCTCCTGGATGATGCCTCACCCCTCCCCACCTTTCCCGTTTAGCAGCCTTATGCGTGTTTTCTACATATTTGACTATGTTTTTGTTTTGTAATTTATTTCATGTGTAGCCATTTTGGATTCCACCTTTAAGTGATATCTTATGATATGTGTCTTCTTCTTTTTGAATTCTGTCACTTAGAATGATCATACGTAACTCCTCCGGAGTTGTTACAGCTGGCCATATTTCATTGATTTCCAGGCTGAATAATATTCCACTCTACCTAAGTACCACATCTCTATCCATTTTTTCCCTCCAGAGACATTTAAGTTATATCCTAGTCGAGGATCTTTTAAACAGAGAGGGGGTAAACATTGGGGTGCCTGTGTCCTCTCGATTTTTGTTTTTCCCAAGATATACGCCCATGAGTGCAAGTGCCCTATGCTCTGTAGCTCATTGTTTAGATGCTTTAGTAAACACAATACACTTCTCCAGAATGGCCGTTGGCAATATACATTTCCACTATAAGTCTCACAGGGCTCCCTCTTCTCCTTGCCCTGTCCTGCATTTCTGTTGTTTACGCTTTATGAGGATGGCTCTTCTGACTGATGCGAAGTGATGTCTTTTGTAGTATTGACTTCCAGTGCCCACCTGTTTGGTTGGCTAAAAAGGTGTACGCTCTTTTCTTGAATATATACACAAAAAAACGCATACACCCTTTTTGGCCAACTGCAATGTTGGCAATGTTCAGCTCCTTTTCTTGTGCTTAATGGCGAGTCCTTTCTACCTCCTCAAATCCCTTTCCTGCCATTCTCCCTTGCTTACAAGTCCTTTTCTCTGACTTTCCTCAAGACATTTTTCAGTGATGGATATTTTCAACTCTGCAGTTTTGTGAATTTTACTGCCCCTGAGTTCTATTGTTCAACTTGTGTTTATGGGAACTGGCCACAAAGCAGCGGGATTTCCTCAAGCCCTATACTGTTTCCATGGGCAACCCTAGCCTTTGGTCAATTCGTCTTCCTGATTGGAAATTAGAGTGACATGTGCCTGTCTGAACACGTAGGACTTGTCTCTCATTGTTCCTCATCCTTCCGCTTCATCCTCTGGACAAATTCCAAACTGTACGCAACAGGATGTTGACAGTGCTGACATCTCCAAGTGGGGAGACTGTTAGTAAAGACGCTGGAGGGGTGAACCCGAGCACCAGGAGATGAGGAGATGAGATGCCTTTTCCAAACTCTTCCCGATCAGACGGTATACCATCCTCTGGGTGTGACAGACATGTTTTAGCAGTAGGAAGAGTCCCATTCATGTAAGGAGAACACCAGGGCTTTTTCAAAATCAGTGTCTCCCCGAAACCCAAACTGGGGAATTTTTTAAGCTACGGCTACACATATGTTCATTAAGGGCCTTGGGAAGTAGGCAGAGTCCAAACTTTAGATGATTGAAGTCTTCAGGGTCAGAAGCACTCACCACCAGCTTCCCTTAGGTTACACTTTAACTGTCATTGATAGATGATGTCAATAAAAATATCTATTCTTTTTCAGATTATTTCCCCTTATAGGTTATTGCAAAATGTTGAGTGTAGTTCCCTGTGCTATACAGTAGTTCCTTGTTGATGATCTATTTTATACATAGCAGTGTGTATGTGTTAATCCCAAACTGTTAATTTATCCCTCCTCCCACCTTTCCCCTTTGGTAATAATAAATTATAAGATTTTATACTTCTCAGAAATGGGGGAGCTGAAAGAGAGGTATCATTTTCAATGGAAAAGCATTTAAAACAAGATTGAAGGTTTAACCAAGATTATTAGATGTACATCCTTGGAAAGAAATCACTTCATTTCTCTAATATTGAGCTGACAAATAAGACAAACCTTTTCACTGAACTTGCTTATAATAAAGTGATGGAAATATCCAATGGAAGTGTTAGAAACATCTTATTTTACCCGAGCCTTATACACTGTTCTATGTTAACTACACTTTGGCTCACACATCTGTTCATTGAGGTTACAATAGTCTCAATTTCTGTTACTGATCCTCCAGAGTGGACCCCAACAAGTGTCCCCCTGCCCAGTGTCATTGGGGCCAACAGATCGAGACTGAGTTTGGTTCACAAGCCAAGGAAACTTTATATTTTGATCAGAGAATGGAGAGGTGAGAGCATGTACTACCCTGTGGGCTGTGGGCTGGGCTGCTGTGTAGAGATCCTGTCAGAGTCAGTGGGAGGGAGGGGGCGGAGCTCTCGAGGGCCGGGTTGGCTGTAGCTCAGGCTCTATATCGCGGAGTCTGCACTGGGCCCCAGGAGCTGAGGTGTCGACCCAGCCATTCTGCACTAGGAAATCTGGTCTGAAGTGCCGGGTGTGGAACCTCTGCATGCGGGACCCTAGGAGCACGTGAAATTAGACAAAGCACAAAGGATAAAAAAGGTTAGACTTGACTTTATTGCCCAGATTCTATTTTTATCTCCCAGGGATTTTTAATGGGCTTTGCTGGGGACAAACCCCCCCTCTGCCTTTTGTCCCGTTCCTCATTCTTGGAGTGCTGAGGGTGCAGACCCTTCTTCTGTAACTGCTGAGTGCTGAGTTGGGAGCCCTCATACCCTGGGGCGAGGGTCAGAGCTTCTCCCCAGCAGCCTCCAGGTGACGTTGATTGTCCCCAGGCCCCCTGCCTCCCTGCTCGTCCACCTGAGCACCAGCATTGGAAGTGTTATAGATTCTAATGACCTTCAAGGGTCCAGGAAAGAGATGTGCAGAGACGCTGTGGGGGCCGGTTTCACCCCGCCCCACATTTGTTCGGCCACCTTAGGCCGACCGTTTCTGCCAGCCTAGATGCTCTGACCAGTAGTCTGCGCTTTCTTCAATTAGGCCCCTGAATTAACGTACAAACAGCACCAGGTGTCAGAGCCCTGCCCGCTCAACTCCCAGACAGTCCAGGGTCAGTGGTGATCAAGGACCATGATGGCCACTGAGTCAACAGCCTTTTGAAGTAAACAAGAGTCCAGCCGGTCTTACTGGCCACCATCATCACGGTGTCTGTAGGCTTTTCTATGGTGACAGTGTGATATACGGTTCCCCCGCCAAGATTATTAGCTCCCCTCTGGGTGCAGTAAGTCCGGCAAGCAGTAGTCTACTCTTTTGGGGCACACTCTTGTTGTTTTATGAGAGAAACTCCAGGTCAAGTGATGTTCACACGAGTCGTCATGGTGCCCTGTTGCCCCCGGTTATCTCTCTGGATGTTGGAGTTGGAGGGCCTCCTCACTCGAGGTCGGTGTGCCCACGGAGCGAACCCTGCAACTTCAGGGCATGGTTGGTGGTTAGGATCACCACGTGGGGTCCTTTTCCCTTAGGAGGGAGGTGGCCTTTTGGGCTGCTGATTTCCAGGGTTTTAGATACCGCCAGTATCTTGGCCAGATGTGGCAGTGGGCCAAGCCCCTTGGTGACCATAGTTTATCCTACCTGGATGGCATTCTTGCATTGTTCCATTTCAAGTGGTCCCAGGTTTTGCACTAATTCTCCAATGGCGATTCACCTTTCACCGGGAATGTAAAGGTCAAAGGGTTTAGCTAAATTAGGGAGTTCCAGGGCAAGGGTCTGAATTGACTGCTCTTTCCATTCTTGAAAGGCCACTTCTGGATTCTATTCAAAAGGATCATCATCTTTTCCTTTCAGTGTTTCATATAGAGGCCCAGCTAGTAGACTGTAGTTAGGGATCCAGAAGCAGCAAACCCTGGCCTCCCCAGGAACCCCTAAGCTGTCTTCTAGTTTTAGAAAGGGGTAAGGCTGAAAATGGTTTCTTCCCTTTCCTGGGATGGACTTCTCCAACCTTCTGTGAGAATGAAGCCCAGGCAGGTCACGGCAGTCTGTGATATTTGAGCTTTTTCTTGGACAACTTCTATCCTTTATTGGCTTGGTAGTTCAGAGGCCTCCTTAGTAGGGCTGGCGATCAGAATGTCGTCTGCATATTGAAGGAGGGTTTCCTTTTCCAGAGGTAGAACTTTTAGGTCTTTAGCTAAGCTTTCCCCAAAGATGGTGTGGGAATTTTTGCACCCTTGGGGCCAGACGGCCCGGAAGTATTGTTTTAGTTGTATGTTGAGTCCTGCCACTCACAAGCCAAAATTTCTTGTGACTCTGGGACTAATGGAATACAAAAGAAGGCATCATTGAAGACTAATACAGAATACCATGTCCTGGTGGTTGGTAGAATGACCAGCAGGGTGTAGGAATTAGGAGCAACTGGAGGTATATCCTCGGTGGCTTCACTGACTGTCCTGACATCCTTTACCAGGTCCCCAGCAGCCCATGGGGCTCTCGTGGTCAGACCAATCCCAGAATATGGAGCTCACCTGGGCAGGTACCCCACCCCCACCCCAGCCCACAGGGCTCTCGTGGTCAGGCCCCTCCCAGGATACAGAGCTACCCTTGCAGGTACCGTGGCAGGGCTGGGCACACAGGAACCGTGCACATAGCCCTCATTGCAGAGCACCCCCAGCTCACCTGTCGCTCAGAGCTGACACAGAGCACCTCAGAGCAGGACTTGAACTAACAAACAGCAGCTGCGACAGGTCTGTGACCCTGGGCATCACTCCGTGAGGCCTCCCTCCACCTGGTCTTCCAGAGACTTCCACTGCACCCGGGGCACCAGGCCTCTGTCTCCAACCACCACCCACCCCTCCTCTCCCTGACTCCTGGGTTCCTCTCATTAGGAGAGGGTTTTCTTGAAGTTGTCTCCCACTCATGGGCCAGATAAAATGATTAGAAAACAAGCCAAAGCTGCAGCCCCTTGTCTATCCTGACTCTCAGGAGCCCACACCTGTTCCTTGGACCTGGCCGGTTCAGCAAGTTCCATTTTCTGCAACTGTGAGCCCCTGAGGGGTGATGATTGGCTGACCTGGGCAGCCTTACCGTGCCGGCCAGCCCTCCCCAGGTGTGCCTGGGTTGAGATCACTATAAATACCACTCCAGGCAGCAAGAGCCCCTGCAGCCGTGCCTGACGCCATTTTCTCTGCCCTGTCAGCAGTCTCGGGGCTGGGCTGGTGGGAGGGGGTGAGAGGCCACGGCTTTGTGGGTGGCCCAGTGTGAGTGGGGCTCTGCTGGACTTTCTGCAGCAGTTGCCAGGCTGCCACCTGCTAAAGAAGAAGATGTGTCACCCATACCTGCTGCTGGAATTTCTCCCTGGGCAGAGGTGAGGAAGGAAAAAAGCAGTGGGGGCAGGGACAGGACGGGTATCTCAGGCAGGGAAATGGAAATCTTCCAGAAGAGCACCCAGGGCCAGGACCATCCTGGCTGGCCTGCAGGCACCAAGTCGGCCGGCATGCTGTCACTCGTGTGGCTCTATGGCCCTCCCTCTAGGCTTTCAAGTCCTTGTCTATATTCAGGTGTTTTACCTGGGATGGGTGGGAATAGTTCAGCAGCAACTGGCCTGGGGCTCAGCTCACGTTTACTCACAGATGCCTCGGCACGGTGCCCCAGCTTTGCAATGAGGACGCTTGTTGCGTGGGGGCTGCTGGCTGAATGGGAGACGATTCCCCACCACTGACCAACTTCAGAATTGTTTACAACTGGAGCAAGTGCCCTGATACGGTTTTCCTCTGTGGAACTGGTGGGTTCTGTGTTTTTTTTCTCTTTTTCGTTTTGGGTTCAAGGTAGATTTTATTCCTCTTTTTTGTATTTACAGATATAAGCATGGAAATAATTTATTCATATAAATACATGTATGTGAAGGGAATAATTGTTTTTTCTATTGTTTAAATTTTATTTCTTTTTAATTTTGAATTTTATTTTATATTTTTATACAGCAGGTTCTTATTGGTTATCTATTTTATACATATAAATGTATACATGTCAATCCCAGTCTCTCAACTCCTCCCACCACCCCCCCAACAGCTTTCCCCCCTTGTTGTCCATACGTTTGTTGTCTACATCTGTTGCTCTATTTATGCCTTGCAAAATGGTTAATCTGTACAGGTTTTCTAGGTTCCACATATATGCATGAATATACAAGATTTGTTTTTCTCTTTCTGACTTACTTCACTCTGTATGACAGTCTCTAGATGCATCGACGTCTCTACAAATGACCCAATTTCATTCCTTTTCGTGGCTTAGTAATATTCCATTTTATATATGTACCACGGCTTTATGCATTCGTCTGTCTGTGGGCATTTAGGTTGCTTCCATTACCTCGATATTGTAAATAGTGATGCAATGAACATTGCGGTGAATGTCTCTTTTTGATTTATGGTTTTGTCTGGGTATATGTCCAGTACTGGGATTGCTGTATCATATGGTAATTCTATTGTTAGTTTCTTAAGAAATTCCATATTGTTCTCCATAGTGACTGTATCAATTTATATTCCCAACAATAGTGGAAGAGGGTTCCTTTTCTCCACACCCTTTCCAGCATTTTTTGCTTGTAGATTTTCTATGATGCCTATTCTACCAGGTGTGAGGTGATACCTCATTGTTGAATCCATTTCGTTGAGCAAGGGGTAGGTCTTGTCTATTCCATATTTGGCTTATGGAACGGTATCTGTGCTAATTTCAAACTCTGGTTTAATGCAGCACCCCAACTCACCTTCCGCCTTAAGCAAGCATAAGTTAGTTTTCTAACTTGAGACCCTGTTCTGTTTTGTAATTCAGTTCCTGTGTAGCCAAGTTCACATTCCATGTATTAGTGATACCTTATGATGTTTCTTTTTCTGTGTGACTTATTTCAGTTAGAATCATCGTGCCTCAATCCACTCATTATGCTGGTACAGGCCTGGTGACATAGATTTCATTGCTGAGTGGTATTCTGTTGTACATAAGTACCGCAACTTCTTTATCCATTATTTGCTCTCTGGGATATTTAACTTGTGCCGTAGAAGAGATTCCAGTAAAAAGAACCGTCCCAACCTTTGGGGTGGCTGTGTCTTTTTGATTTTAATTTCCCTAAGCTATAGGACCATAAGTGGAAGTGCCCTAGGCTCTGTTGCTTTGTTTTTTAGATGTTTCAGGAAACACCATACACTTCTCCCGAGTGGCTGTTGGCAATTTACATCCCGCCCGTCAGCATAACAAGGCTCCCAGTTCTCCATGGCCTGTCCTGCCTTTCTGGATTTTACACTTTTTTCAGATGGCCCTTTTGACCGGGGGGAAGTGAGACTTCATTGTAGTGCAGATTTCCTTTGCAACCTTGCTTGGTTGGCCAAAAAGGGCATATGCGTTTTTTCCTGAATATATTCAGGAAAAAACGCATACGCCCTTTTTGGCCAAGTGCATCATTGTGGACGTTCTGCCTCTTTTCCTATGCTTTAAATGCAATTCCAGTCTACCTCCTGAAATCGGTTTCCTGCAATTCTGCCCCGCTTTCAAGTCCTCTTGGCAGCCTTACTTCAGTATATTTTTGGACGATAGCTGTCATTTATAACTCTGCAGGTTTGTGAATTACAGTGCCCCTGAGCTCCTTTCTTCAAGTCGCTTTCTCGTGAGCTGGCCGCAACACCGCAGGATGGCTTCAGGCCCTAATCTGGTTCCGGCACGGCACGCTGAGCCTTTGGTTAATTCCTCTTCCTGGTGGGAAATGAGAGTTAAATTTGCCCGTCCAGACACCTCCAGCTAGTCTGTCATTGGTTCTCCCTATTCCTGTTCATCTTCCGCAGAAATTGCAAACTGGGCCAAACAGGAGGTTAAAGGCACTGACTCTCCAAGTCGGGAGAGTGTTAGTAAAGCGTCTGGAATGTTGCACCCGAGTACCAGGGGACGAAAACTGACACATATTGGAACACGTCTCCCGATCACACGGTTGATCATACTCTGGGTTCCACATGCATGTTTTAGCTGAAGGAAGAATACCTTAAACCTGGAGAGTTGAGACCCGTGGAATGGGTACCATGCAATATGACTTCAAAGGGTCTTCATTTGCTCACCGAACCTCTCCAATCCTATCACTGCTGCGTTTATGCCCCTGTACACACACTTGATTCTCTTTCAGAGACATAGCAATCCATAGGTTTTAAGATACTTCCTAGTCAGGTACACTCTTAGGCATTTAATATGGGGTGTTGAGTCCATTTCGTTGAGCAAGGAGTAGCTCTTGTCTATTCCATATTTGGCTTAAGGAACTTTATCTGTGCTCATTTCAATCTCTGGTTTTATGCAGCACCCCAACTCACCTTTCCCCTTAAGCAAGCATAAGTTGGGTTTCTAAATTTGAGACCCTGTTCTGTTTTGTAATTCAGTTCCTGTGTAGCCAAGGTTACATTCCGTGTATTAGTGATATCTTATGATGTTTCTTTTCCTGTGTGACTTATTTCAGTTAGAATCATCGTACCTGAATCCACTCATTATGCTGCTACGGGCCTGATGACATAGATTTCATTGCTGAGTGATACTGCATTGTACGTAAGTACCACAACTTCTTTATCCATTTTTCACTTTCTGCGATATTGAACTTTTACCGTAAACCAGGTTCTTGTAAACAGAGCCGTCCCAACCTTTGGGGTGGCTGTGTCTTTTTGATTTTAATTTCCCTAAGCTATAGGACCATAAGTGGAAGTGCCCTAGGCTCTGTTGCTTTGTTTTTTAGATGTTTCAGGAAACACCATACACTTCTCCCGAGTGGCTGTTGGCAATTTACATCCCGCCCATCAGCATAACAAGGCTCCCAGTTCTCCATGGCCTGTCCTGCCTTTCTGGATTTTACACTTTTTTCAGATGGCCCTTTTGACCGGGGGGAAGTGAGACTTCATTGTAGTGCAGATTTCCTTTGCAAGCTTGCTTGGTTGGCCAAAAAGGGCGTATGCGTTTTTTCCTGAATATATTCAGGAAAAAACGCATACGCCCTTTTTGGCCAAGTGCATCATTGTGGACGTTCTGCCTCTTTTCCTATGCTTTCAATGCAATTCCAGTCTACCTCCTGAAATCGGTTTCCTGCAATTCTGCCCCGCTTTCAAGTCCTCTTGGCAGCCTTACTTCAGTATATTTTTGGACGATAGCTGTCATTTATAACTCTGCAGGTTTGTGTATTACAGTGCCCCTGAGCTCCTTTCTTCAACTCGCTTTCTCGTGAGCTGGCCGCAACACCGCAGGATGGCTTCAGGCCCTAATCTGGTTCCGGCACGGCACGCTGAGCCTTTGGTTAATTCCTCTTCCTGGTGGGAAATGAGAGTTAAATTTGCCCGTCCAGATACCTCCAGCTAGTCTGTCATTGGTTCTCCCTATTCCTGTTCATCTTCCGCAGAAATTGCAAACTGGGCCAAACAGGAGGTTAAAGGCACTGACTCTCCAAGTCGGGAGAGTGTTAGTAAAGCGTCTGGAATGTTGCACCCGAGTACCAGGGGACGAAAACTGAGACATATTGGAACACGTCTCCCGATCACACGGTTGATCATACTCTGGGTTCCACATGCATGTTTTAGCTGAAGGAAGAATACCTTAAACCTGGAGAGTTGAGACCCGTGGAATGGGTACCATGCAATATGACTTCAAAGGGTCTTCATTTGCTCACCGAACCTCTCCAATCCTATCACTGCTGCGTTTATGCCCCTGTACACACACTTGATTCTCTTTCAGAGACATAGCAATCCATAGGTTTTAAGATACTTCCTAGTCAGGTACACTCTTAGGCATTTAATATGGGGTGTTGAGTCCATTTCGTTGAGCAAGGAGTAGCTCTTGTCTATTCCATATTTGGCTTAAGGAACTTTATCTGTGCTCATTTCAATCTCTGGTTTTATGCAGCACCCCAACTCACCTTTCCCCTTAAGCAAGCATAAGTTGGTTTTCTAAATTTGAGACCCTGTTCTGTTTTGTAATTCAGTTCCTGTGTAGCCAAGTTTACGTTCCGTGTATTAGTGATATCTTATGATGTTTCTTTTCCTGTGTGACTTATTTCAGTTAGAATCATCGTACCTGAATCCACTCATTATGCTGCTACGGGCCTGATGACATAGATTTCATTGCTGAGTGATACTGCATTGTACGTAAGTACCACAACTTCTTTATCCATTTTTCACTTTCTGCGATATTGAACTTGTACCGTAAACCAGGTTCTTGTAAACAGAGCCGTCCCAACCTTTGGGGTGGCTGTGTCTTTTTGATTTTAATTTCCCTAAGCTATAGGACCATAAGTGGAAGTGCCCTAGGCTCTGTTGCTTTGTTTTTTAGATGTTTCAGGAAACACCATACACTTCTCCCGAGTGGCTGTTGGCAATTTACATCCCGCCCATCAGCATAACAAGGCTCCCAGTTCTCCATGGCCTGTCCTGCCTTTCTGGGTTTTACACTTTTTTCAGATGGCCCTTTTGACCGGGGGGAAGTGAGACTTCATTGTAGTGCAGATTTCCTTTGCAAGCTTGCTTGGTTGGCCAAAAAGGGCGTATGCGTTTTTTCCTGAATATATTCAGGAAAAAACGCATACGCCCTTTTTGGCCAAGTGCATCATTGTGGACGTTCTGCCTCTTTTCCTATGCTTTAAATGCAATTCCAGTCTACCTCCTGAAATCGGTTTCCTGCAATTCTGCCCCGCTTTCAAGTCCTCTTGGCAGCCTTACTTCAGTATATTTTTGGACGATAGCTGTCATTTATAACTCTGCAGGTTTGTGATTTACAGTGCCCCTGAGCTCCTTTCTTCAACTCGCTTTCTCGTGAGCTGGCCGCAACACCGCAGGATGGCTTCAGGCCCTAATCTGGTTCCGGCACGGCACGCTGAGCCTTTGGTTAATTCCTCTTCCTGGTGGGAAATGAGAGTTAAATTTGCCCGTCCAGACACCTCCAGCTAGTCTGTCATTGGTTCTCCCTATTCCTGTTCATCTTCCGCAGAAATTGCAACCTGGGCCAAACAGGAGGTTAAAGGCACTGACTCTCCAAGTCGGGAGAGTGTTAGTAAAGCGTCTGGCATGTTGCACCCGAGTACCAGGGGACGAAAACTGAGACATATTGGAACACGTCTCCCGATCACACGGTTGATCATACTCTGGGTTCCACATGCATGTTTTAGCTGAAGGAAGAATACCTTAAACCTGGAGAGTTGAGACCCGTGGAATGGGTACCATGCAATATGACTTCAAAGGGTCTTCATTTGCTCACCGAACCTCTCCAATCCTATCACTGCTGCGTTTATGCCCCTGTACACACACTTGATTCTCTTTCAGAGACATAGCAATCCATAGGTTTTAAGATACTTCCTAGTCAGGTACACTCTTAGGCATTTAATATGGGGTGTTGAGTCCATTTCGTTGAGCAAGGAGTAGCTCTTGTCTATTCCATATTTGGCTTAAGGAACTTTATCTGTGCTCATTTCAATCTCTGGTTTTATGCAGCACCCCAACTCACCTTTCCCCTTAAGCAAGCATAAGTTGGGTTTCTAAATTTGAGACCCTGTTCTGTTTTGTAATTCAGTTCCTGTGTAGCCAAGGTTACATTCCGTGTATTAGTGATATCTTATGATGTTTCTTTTCCTGTGTGACTTATTTCAGTTAGAATCATCGTACCTGAATCCACTCATTATGCTGCTACGGGCCTGATGACATAGATTTCATTGCTGAGTGATACTGCATTGTACGTAAGTACCACAACTTCTTTATCCATTTTTCACTTTCTGCGATATTGAACTTGTACCGTAAACCAGGTTCTTGTAAACAGAGCCGTCCCAACCTTTGGGGTGGCTGTGTCTTTTTGATTTTAATTTCCCTAAGCTATAGGACCATAAGTGGAAGTGCCCTAGGCTCTGTTGCTTTGTTTTTTAGATGTTTCAGGAAACACCATACACTTCTCCCGAGTGGCTGTTGGCAATTTACATCCCGCCCATCAGCATAACAAGGCTCCCAGTTCTCCATGGCCTGTCCTGCCTTTCTGGATTTTACACTTTTTTCAGATGGCCCTTTTGACCGGGGGGAAGTGAGACTTCATTGTAGTGCAGATTTCCTTTGCAAGCTTGCTTGGTTGGCCAAAAAGGGCGTATGCGTTTTTTCCTGAATATATTCAGGAAAAAACGCATACGCCCTTTTTGGCCAAGTGCATCATTGTGGACGTTCTGCCTCTTTTCCTATGCTTTCAATGCAATTCCAGTCTACCTCCTGAAATCGGTTTCCTGCAATTCTGCCCCGCTTTCAAGTCCTCTTGGCAGCCTTACTTCAGTATATTTTTGGACGATAGCTGTCATTTATAACTCTGCAGGTTTGTGTATTACAGTGCCCCTGAGCTCCTTTCTTCAACTCGCTTTCTCGTGAGCTGGCCGCAACACCGCAGGATGGCTTCAGGCCCTAATCTGGTTCCGGCACGGCACGCTGAGCCTTTGGTTAATTCCTCTTCCTGGTGGGAAATGAGAGTTAAATTTGCCCGTCCAGATACCTCCAGCTAGTCTGTCATTGGTTCTCCCTATTCCTGTTCATCTTCCGCAGAAATTGCAAACTGGGCCAAACAGGAGGTTAAAGGCACTGACTCTCCAAGTCGGGAGAGTGTTAGTAAAGCGTCTGGAATGTTGCACCCGAGTACCAGGGGACGAAAACTGAGACATATTGGAACACGTCTCCCGATCACACGGTTGATCATACTCTGGGTTCCACATGCATGTTTTAGCTGAAGGAAGAATACCTTAAACCTGGAGAGTTGAGACCCGTGGAATGGGTACCATGCAATATGACTTCAAAGGGTCTTCATTTGCTCACCGAACCTCTCCAATCCTATCACTGCTGCGTTTATGCCCCTGTACACACACTTGATTCTCTTTCAGAGACATAGCAATCCATAGGTTTTAAGATACTTCCTAGTCAGGTACACTCTTAGGCATTTAATATGGGGTGTTGAGTCCATTTCGTTGAGCAAGGTGTAGCTCTTGTCTATTCCATATTTGGCTTAAGGAACTTTATCTGTGCTCATTTCAATCTCTGGTTTTATGCAGCACCCCAACTCACCTTTCCCCTTAAGCAAGCATAAGTTGGTTTTCTAAATTTGAGACCCTGTTCTGTTTTGTAATTCAGTTCCTGTGTAGCCAAGTTTACGTTCCGTGTATTAGTGATATCTTATGATGTTTCTTTTCCTGTGTGACTTATTTCAGTTAGAATCATCGTACCTGAATCCACTCATTATGCTGCTACGGGCCTGATGACATAGATTTCATTGCTGAGTGATACTGCATTGTACGTAAGTACCACAACTTCTTTATCCATTTTTCACTTTCTATGATATTGAACTTGTACCGTAAACCAGGTTCTTGTAAACAGAGCCGTCCCAACCTTTGGGGTGGCTGTGTCTTTTTGATTTTAATTTCCCTAAGCTATAGGACCATAAGTGGAAGTGCCCTAGGCTCTGTTGCTTTGTTTTTTAGATGTTTCAGGAAACACCATACACTTCTCCCGAGTGGCTGTTGGCAATTTACATCCCGCCCATCAGCATAACAAGGCTCCCAGTTCTCCATGGCCTGTCCTGCCTTTCTGGGTTTTACACTTTTTTCAGATGGCCCTTTTGACCGGGGGGAAGTGAGACTTCATTGTAGTGCAGATTTCCTTTGCAAGCTTGCTTGGTTGGCCAAAAAGGGCGTATGCGTTTTTTCCTGAATATATTCAGGAAAAAACGCATACGCCCTTTTTGGCCAAGTGCATCATTGTGGACGTTCTGCCTCTTTTCCTATGCTTTAAATGCAATTCCAGTCTACCTCCTGAAATCGGTTTCCTGCAATTCTGCCCCGCTTTCAAGTCCTCTTGGCAGCCTTACTTCAGTATATTTTTGGACGATAGCTGTCATTTATAACTCTGCAGGTTTGTGATTTACAGTGCCCCTGAGCTCCTTTCTTCAACTCGCTTTCTCGTGAGCTGGCCGCAACACAGCAGGATGGCTTCAGGCCCTAATCTGGTTCCGGCACGGCACGCTGAGCCTTTGGTTAATTCCTCTTCCTGGTGGGAAATGAGAGTTAAATTTGCCCGTCCAGACACCTCCAGCTAGTCTGTCATTGGTTCTCCCTATTCCTGTTCATCTTCCGCAGAAATTGCAACCTGGGCCAAACAGGAGGTTAAAGGCACTGACTCTCCAAGTCGGGAGAGTGTTAGTAAAGCGTCTGGCATGTTGCACCCGAGTACCAGGGGACGAAAACTGAGACATATTGGAACACGTCTCCCGATCACACGGTTGATCATACTCTGGGTTCCACATGCATGTTTTAGCTGAAGGAAGAATACCTTAAACCTGGAGAGTTGAGACCCGTGGAATGGGTACCATGCAATATGACTTCAAAGGGTCTTCATTTGCTCACCGAACCTCTCCAATCCTATCACTGCTGCGTTTATGCCCCTGTACACACACTTGATTCTCTTTCAGAGACATAGCAATCCATAGGTTTTAAGATACTTCCTAGTCAGGTACACTCTTAGGCATTTAATATGGGGTGTTGAGTCCATTTCGTTGAGCAAGGAGTAGCTCTTGTCTATTCCATATTTGGCTTAAGGAACTTTATCTGTGCTCATTTCAATCTCTGGTTTTATGCAGCACCCCAACTCACCTTTCCCCTTAAGCAAGCATAAGTTGGGTTTCTAAATTTGAGACCCTGTTCTGTTTTGTAATTCAGTTCCTGTGTAGCCAAGGTTACATTCCGTGTATTAGTGATATCTTATGATGTTTCTTTTCCTGTGTGACTTATTTCAGTTAGAATCATCGTACCTGAATCCACTCATTATGCTGCTACGGGCCTGATGACATAGATTTCATTGCTGAGTGATACTGCATTGTACGTAAGTACCACAACTTCTTTATCCATTTTTCACTTTCTGCGATATTGAACTTGTACCGTAAACCAGGTTCTTGTAAACAGAGCCGTCCCAACCTTTGGGGTGGCTGTGTCTTTTTGATTTTAATTTCCCTAAGCTATAGGACCATAAGTGGAAGTGCCCTAGGCTCTGTTGCTTTGTTTTTTAGATGTTTCAGGAAACACCATACACTTCTCCCGAGTGGCTGTTGGCAATTTACATCCCGCCCATCAGCATAACAAGGCTCCCAGTTCTCCATGGCCTGTCCTGCCTTTCTGGATTTTACACTTTTTTCAGATGGCCCTTTTGACCGGGGGGAAGTGAGACTTCATTGTAGTGCAGATTTCCTTTGCAAGCTTGCTTGGTTGGCCAAAAAGGGCGTATGCGTTTTTTCCTGAATATATTCAGGAAAAAACGCATACGCCCTTTTTGGCCAAGTGCATCATTGTGGACGTTCTGCCTCTTTTCCTATGCTTTCAATGCAATTCCAGTCTACCTCCTGAAATCGGTTTCCTGCAATTCTGCCCCGCTTTCAAGTCCTCTTGGCAGCCTTACTTCAGTATATTTTTGGACGATAGCTGTCATTTATAACTCTGCAGGTTTGTGAATTACAGTGCCCCTGAGCTCCTTTCTTCAAGTCGCTTTCTCGTGAGCTGGCCGCAACACCGCAGGATGGCTTCAGGCCCTAATCTGGTTCCGGCACGGCACGCTGTGCCTTTGGTTAATTCCTCTTCCTGGTGGGAAATGAGAGTTAAATTTGCCCGTCCAGACACCTCCAGCTAGTCTGTCATTGGTTCTCCCTATTCCTGTTCATCTTCCGCAGAAATTGCAACCTGGGCCAAACAGGAGGTTAAAGGCACTGACTCTCCAAGTCGGGAGAGTGTTAGTAAAGCATCTGGAATGTTGCACCCGAGTACCAGGGGACGAAAACTGACACATATTGGAACACGTCTCCCGATCACACGGTTGATCATACTCTGGGTTCCACATGCATGTTTTAGCTGAAGGAAGAATACCTTAAACCTGGAGAGTTGAGACCCGTGGAATGGGTACCATGCAATATGACTTCAAAGGGTCTTCATTTGCTCACCGAACCTCTCCAATCCTATCACTGCTGCGTTTATGCCCCTGTACACACACTTGATTCTCTTTCAGAGACATAGCAATCCATAGGTTTTAAGATACTTCCTAGTCAGGTACACTCTTAGGCATTTAATATGGGGTGTTGAGTCCATTTCGTTGAGCAAGGAGTAGCTCTTGTCTATTCCATATTTGGCTTAAGGAACTTTATCTGTGCTCATTTCAATCTCTGGTTTTATGCAGCACCCCAACTCACCTTTCCCCTTAAGCAAGCATAAGTTGGGTTTCTAAATTTTGAGACCCTGTTCTGTTTTGTAATTCAGTTCCTGTGTAGCCAAGTTTACATTCTGTGTATTAGTGATATCTTATGATGTTTCTTTTCCTGTGTGACTTATTTCAGTTAGAATCATCGTACCTGAATCCACTCATTATGCTGCTACGGGCCTGATGACATAGATTTCATTGCTGAGTGATACTTCATTGTACGTAAGTACCACAACTTCTTTATCCATTTTTCACTTTCTATGATATTGAACTTGTACCGTAAACCAGGTTCTTGTAAACAGAGCCGTCCCAACCTTTGGGGTGGCTGTGTCTTTTTGATTTTAATTTCCCTAAGCTATAGGACCATAAGTGGAAGTGCCCTAGGCTCTGTTGCTTTGTTTTTTAGATGTTTCAGGAAACACCATACACTTCTCCCGAGTGGCTGTTGGCAATTTACATCCCGCCCATCAGCATAACAAGGCTCCCAGTTCTCCATGGCCTGTCCTGCCTTTCTGGATTTTCCACTTTTTTCAGATGGCCCTTTTGACCGGGGGGAAGTGAGACTTCATTGTAGTGCAGATTTCCTTTGCAACCTTGCTTGGTTGGCTAAAAAGGGCGTATGCGTTTTTTCCTGAATATATTCAGGAAAAAACGCATACGCCCTTTTTGGCCAAGTGCATCATTGTGGACGTTCTGCCTCTTTTCCTATGCTTTAAATGCAATTCCAGTCTACCTCCTGAAATCGGTTTCCTGCAATTCTGCCCCGCTTTCAAGTCCTCTTGGCAGCCTTACTTCAGTATATTTTTGGACGATAGCTGTCATTTATAACTCTGCAGGTTTGTGAATTACAGTGCCCCTGAGCTCCTTTCTTCAAGTCGCTTTCTCGTGAGCTGGCCGCAACACCGCAGGATGGCTTCAGGCCCTAATCTGGTTCCGGCACGGCACGCTGAGCCTTTGGTTAATTCCTCTTCCTGGTGGGAAATGAGAGTTAAATTTGCCCGTCCAGACACCTCCAGCTAGTCTGTCATTGGTTCTCCCTATTCCTGTTCATCTTCCGCAGAAATTGCAAACTGGGCCAAACAGGAGGTTAAAGGCACTGACTCTCCAAGTCGGGAGAGTGTTAGTAAAGCGTCTGGAATGTTGCACCCGAGTACCAGGGGACGAAAACTGAGACATATTGGAACACGTCTCCCGATCACACGGTTGATCATACTCTGGGTTCCACATGCATGTTTTAGCTGAAGGAAGAATACCTTAAACCTGGAGAGTTGAGACCCGTGGAATGGGTACCATGCAATATGACTTCAAAGGGTCTTCATTTGCTCACCGAACCTCTCCAATCCTATCACTGCTGCGTTTATGCCCCTGTACACACACTTGATTCTCTTTCAGAGACATAGCAATCCATAGGTTTTAAGATACTTCCTAGTCAGGTACACTCTTAGGCATTTAATATGGGGTGTTGAGTCCATTTCGTTGAGCAAGGAGTAGCTCTTGTCTATTCCATATTTGGCTTAAGGAACTTTATCTGTGCTCATTTTAATCTCTGGTTTTATGCAGCACCCCAACTCACCTTTCCCCTTAAGCAAGCATAAGTTGGTTTTCTAAATTTGAGACCCTGTTCTGTTTTGTAATTCAGTTCCTGTGTAGCCAAGTTTACATTCCGTGTATTAGTGATATCTTATGATGTTTCTTTTTCTGTGTGACTTATTTCAGTTAGAATCATCGTACCTGAATCCACTCATTATGCTGCTACGGGCCTGATGACATAGATTTCATTGCTGAATAATACTGCATTGTACGTAAGTACCACAACTTCTTTATCCATTTTTCACTTTCTGCGATATTGAACTTGTACCGTAAACCAGGTTCTTGTAAACAGAGCCGTCCCAACCTTTGGGGTGGCTGTGTCTTTTTGATTTTAATTTCCCTAAGCTATAGGACCATAAGTGGAAGTGCCCTAGGCTCTGTTGCTTTGTTTTTTAGATGTTTCAGGAAACACCATACACTTCTCCCGAGTGGCTGTTGGCAATTTACATCCCGCCCGTCAGCATAACAAGGCTCCCAGTTCTCCATGGCCTGTCCTGCCTTTCTGGATTTTACACTTTTTTCAGATGGCCCTTTTGACCGGGGGGAAGTGAGACTTCATTGTAGTGCAGATTTCCTTTGCAAGCTTGCTTGGTTGGCCAAAAAGGGCGTATGCGTTTTTTCCTGAATATATTCAGTAAAAAACGCATACGCCCTTTTTGGCCAAGTGCATCATTGTGGACGTTCTGCCTCTTTTCCTATGCTTTAAATGCAATTCCAGTCTACCTCCTGAAATCGGTTTCCTGCAATTCTGCCCCGCTTTCAAGTCCTCTTGGCAGCCTTACTTCTGTATATTTTTGGACGATAGCTATCATTTATAACTCTGCAGGTTTGTGAATTTCAGTGCCCCTGAGCTCCTTTCTTCAACTTGCTTTCTTGTGAGCTGGCCGCAACACCGCAGGATGGCTTCAGGCCCTAATCTGGTTCCGGCACGGCACGCTGAGCCTTTGGTTAATTCCTCTTCCTGGTGGGAAATGTGAGTTAAATTTGCCCGTCCAGACACCTCCAGCTAGTCTGTCATTGGTTCTCCCTATTCCTGTTCATCTTCCGCAGAAATTGCAACCTGGGCCAAACAGGAGGTTAAAGGCACTGACTCTCCAAGTCGGGAGAGTGTTAGTAAAGCGTCTGGAATGTTGCACCCGAGTACCAGGGGACGAAAACTGACACATATTGGAACACGTCTCCCGATCACATGGTTGATCATACTCTGGGTTCCACATGCATGTTTTAGCTGAAGGAAGAATACCTTAAACCTGGAGAGTTGAGACCCATGGAATGGGTACCATGCAATATGACTTCAAAGGGTCTTCATTTGCTCACCGAACCTCTCCAGTCCTATCACTGCTGCGTTTATGCCCCTGTACACACGCTTGATTCTCTTTCGGAGACATAGCAATCCATAGGTTTTAAGATACTTCCTAGTCAGGTACATTCTTAGGCGTTTAATATGGGGTGTTGAGTCCATTTCGTTGAGCAAGGAGTAGCTCTTGTCTATTCCATATTTGGCTTAAGGAACTTTATCTGTGCTCATTTCAATCTCTGGTTTTATGCAGCACCCCAACTCACCTTTCCCCTTAAGCAAGCATAAGTTGTGTTTCTAAATTTGAGACCCTGTTCTGTTTTGTAATTCCGTTCCTGTGTAGCCAAGTTTACATTCCGTGTATTAGTCATATCTTATGATGTTTCTTTTTCTGTGTGACTTATTTCAGTTAGAATCATCATACCTGAATCCACTCATTATGCTGCTACGGGCCTGATGACATAGATTTCCTTGCTGAGTGATATTGCATTGTAAGTAAGTACCACAACTTCTTTATCCATTTTTCACTTTCTGCGATATTGAACTTGTACCGTAAACCAGGTTCTTGTAAACAGAGCCGTCCCAACCTTTGGGGTGGCTGTGTCTTTTTGATTTTAATTTCCCTAAGCTATAGGACCATAAGTGGAAGTGCCCTAGGCTCCGTTGCTTTGTTTTTTAGATGTTTCAGGAAACACCATACACTTCTCCCGAGTGGCTGTTGGCAATTGACATCCCGCCCATCAGCATAACAAGGCTCCCAGTTCTCCATGGCCTGTCCTGCCTTTCTGGATTTTACACTTTTCTCAGATGACCCTTTTGACTGGGGGGAAGTGAGACTTCACTGTAGTGCAGATTTCCTTTGCAAGCTTGCTTGGTTGGCCAAAAAGGGCGTATGCGTTTTTTCCTGAATATATTCAGGAAAAAAAGCATACGCCCTGTTTGGCCAAGTGCATCATTGTGGACGTTCTGCCTCTTTTCCTATGCTTTAAATGCAATTCCAGTCTACCTCCTGAAATCGGTTTCCTGCAATTCTGCCCCGCTTTCAAGTCCTCTTGGCAGCCTTACTTCAGTATATTTTTGGACGATAGCTGTCATTTATAACTCTGCAGGTTTGTGAATTACAGTGCCCCTGAGCTCCTTTCTTCAACTCGCTTTCTCGTGAGCTGGCCGCAACACCGCAGGATGGCTTCAGGCCCTAATCTGGTTCCGGCACGGCACGCTGAGCCTTTGGTTAATTCCTCTTCCTGGTGGGAAATGAGAGTTAAATTTGCCCGTCCAGACACCTCCAGCTAGTCTGTCATTGGTTCTCCCTATTCCTGTTCATCTTCCGCAGAAATTGCAAACTGGGCCAAACAGGAGGTTAAAGGCACTGACTCTCCAAGTCGGGAGAGTGTTAGTAAAGCGTCTGGCATGTTGCACCCGAGTACCAGGGGACGAAAACTGACACATATTGGAACACGTCTCCCGATCACACGGTTGATCATTCTCTGGGTTCCACATGCATGTTTTAGCTGAAGGAAGTATCCGTTAAACCTGGAGAGTTGAGACCCATGGAATGGGTACCATGCAATATGACTTCAAAGGTCTTCATTTGCTCACCGAACCTCACCAATCTTATGAGCCCCAAGTGTCCAGCCTTATGTGTCACCCAGCTCTGGGTGTAGATGTGGTAAATGCAGGTTGCATCAGAAGCGTTGAATGATTACTTAAGTATTTCTCTCTATTTCACTGTCATTGTGTTTTGTTTAAGAAATTTATTTTTATTATGGTATTTACCTGATTTTCACTGCTTTAATGCAGCTGTACACACTCTTGATTCTCCTACAGAGATATATAAATCCATAGGTTTTATGATTCTTACTAGTCAGGTATATTCCTAGGCGTTGAATATGGGGTGTTGAGTCCATTTCGTTGAGCAAGGAGTAGCTCTTGTCTATTCCATATTTGGCTTAAGGAACTTTACCTGTGCTCATTTCAATATCTGGTTTTATGCAGCACCCCAACTCACCTTTCCCCTTAAGCAAGCATAAGTTGGTTTTCTAAATTTGAGACCCTGTTCTGTTTTGGAATTCAGTTCCTGTGTAGCCAAGTTTACATTCCGTGTATTAGTGATACCTTATGATGTTTCTTTTTCTGTGTGACTTATTTCAGTTAGATTCATCGTACTTAGTCCACTCATTATGCTGCTACGGGCCTGATGACATAGATTTCATTGCTGAGTGATATTGCATTGTACGTAAGTACCACAACTTCTTTATCCATTTTTCACTTTCTGCGATATTGAACTTGTACCGTATATGAGGTTCTTGTAAACAGAGCCATCCCAAACTTTGGGGTGGCTGTGTCTTTTTGATTTTAATTGCCCTAAACTATAGTACCATAAGTGGAAGTGCCCTAGGCTCTGTTGCTTTGTTTTTTAGATGTTTCAGGAAACACCAAACACTTCTCCAGAGTGGCTGTTGGCAATTTACATCCTGCCCATCAGCATAAGATGGCTCCCAGTTCTCCATGGCCTGTCATGCCTTTATGGATTTTACACTTTTTTCAGATGGCCCTTTTGACCAGGGGGAATTCAGACTTCATTGTAGTGCAGATTTCCTTTGCAAGCTTGCTTGGTTGGCCAAAAAGGGCGTATGCGTTTTTTCCTGAATATATTCAGGAAAAAACACATACGCCCTTTTTGGGCAAGTCAGGTTTTTGAATTGCAGTGGCCCTTAGCTCCATTTTTCAGCTCTTAGTTTTGTGATCTTGCCCCATAACCACAGGATTCCTTGAAGCCCTATTCTTCTTCTGGGACACCTTGCTGTGCCTTTGCTTCATTCTTCTTACTGATGTGAAATTAGAGTGACATGTGCCCATTGAAAGCGCTACAGCTAGTTTCTCACTGGTTCCCCCTATTCCCATTCATCCTCCGCACTAACTGAAGACTGTGCGATACCAGAACTTAAAGGCATTGACTCTCCATGTGGGGATGTTTTTAGTAAAGCGGCTGGAATGTCGATCCGGAGCCCCAGGAGAGGAAAAATGTGGTGTGTTTTAGAAACCTTTCCCGATCATATGGTATACCAGTCGCTGGGTTTCCCAAGCATGGTTTAGCTGTAGGAAGATTCCCTTCAACCTGGAGTGTTGGGACCCTTGGAATGAGTAGCATGAAGTATTGCATTAAACTTTCGGCAGTTGCTCACCGAAGCTCACCAATCCTCTCAGCCCCAAGTGTCCAGCCTTATGTCTTATCCAGCTGTGGGTTTATATGTGGTCAATCCAGGTTGCATCACAGCCCCTGAGCGAATTTTGTAAGAATTTTTCTCTCTTTCATTGTTTCTGCGTTTTGTTTTTAAAATTTATTTCTATAATGGGGTTTAGCTCATTTTCACTGCTGTGTTTGTGCCGCTCTGCACACACTTGATTCCCTTATGGAGATATATCAATACATGGGTTTTAAGATTCTTATTACTCAGATATATTTCTCTGCGGTGTATAGGGTGTGTTGAGGCCAGTTCATTGAGCAAGGTGTAGATCTTGTCTAATACCTATTTGGTTTCTTGAACGGTATCTGTGCTAATTTCAAACTCTGGTTTTATGCATCACCCCACCTCTCCTTTCCCCTTAAGCTGACATAAGTGTGTTTTCTAAATGTGAGACACTGTTCTGTTCTGTAATTCATTTCTTGTGCAGCCATATTTACCCTCCCTCTATAAGTGATATCTTATGATATGTTTCTTTTTCTGTTTGACTTATTTCAAGTAGTATTATCGGACCTAAATCCACTCTTTATCCTTCTACTAGCCTTATTACATTGATTTCATGGTGAAGAGATATTCCATTGTACATAAGTACCACATCTTCTTTATCCATTGTTCTCTTTCCTGGGATATTTAAGGTGTACTGAAGTTGAGGTTCTTGTAAACAGAGTAGCCCTAAACTGTGGTGTGCTTGTGTCTTGTTGATTTTTAGACTTCCCTAGATATACTCCCATGATTGGAAGTGTCCTATGCTCTGTAGCTCTGTTTTTAGATGATTTAGGAACCACCATACACTTCTCCAGAGTGGCTCTCGGCAGTTCACACACTGCCCATCAGCGTATAAAGGCTCCCTGTTCTCCATGGCCTGTCCTGCATTTCTGGTTTTTACAATTTTTTAGGATGGCCCTTTTGACCGGTGGGAAATGAGACTTCTTTGTTGTGCACATTTGCATTGCTTGCTTGCTTCGTTGCCCATAAAGTGCGTATGCGTTTTTTCCTGGATATAATCAGGAAAAATCGCATACGCCCTTTTGGGCCAACTGCATCATTGTCGAAATTCTGCCGCTTTTCATGTGCGTTAAAGACGAGTCCAATCTATCTCTTGAAATCTGTTTCTTGCAATTCTGTCTTGCATTCAGATCCTCTTCTTTGCCTTACCTCAACATATTTTTGGACGTTAGTTTTCATTTATAACTCTGCAGGTTTGTGAATTGCAGTGACCCTGAGCTCCATGTTTTAAGTTGCTCTTTTGTGAGCTGGCCTCAAACCCGCAGGATTGCTTCAGGCCCTATTTTGGCTCCGGCGAGGCAGGCTGAGCCTTTTTTTAATTCTTATTCTTAATGGGAAATTAGAGTGATATGTGCCCGTCCAAACCCCTACAACTCTTCTCTCATTGGTTCCCCCTCTTCCCGTTCATCCTCCTCACAATTTGCAAAATGTGTGAAACAGAAGTTTAAATGTGCTGATTCTCCAAGTGGGGAGCTTCTAAGTAACGTGGCTGGAATGGTGAACAGGAGCACCAGGAGAGGATAAATGAGGTGCATTTTAGACACATCTCCCGATCACATGGTGTACAGTCCTCTGGGTTTTCCATGCATGTTTTAGCTGTAGGAAGATCCCTTGAACCTGCAGATTTGGGACCCATTGAATGGGTACTAGGTAGTATTACTTTAAAGGGTGTGCATTTCCTCACCCAACCTCACATTTCTCTTAGTGCAAACAGTTTCCAGCCTTATGTCTCATCCTGCTGTGGGTCTAGATGTGTTCAATCCATGTTGCATCACCGTCCCTGAGGAAAAGTTGTAAGAGGTTTTCTCTGTCTCTCTGTCGTTTATTTTTTTCAATTTATTACTATATTGGTTACAGCTGATTTTCAAAGCTCTGTTTCTTGCTGCTGTACATCCACTTGATTCACGTACAGAGAGACATCAATAAATTCTTTTTCAGATTCTTACCAGTCGTATATATTCTTTTCCGGTGACTTGAGTGTGCTGAGTGCAGTTCTTTTAGCTACCGTGTAGGCCTTGTTGATTATCAGTTTGGTATTTGGAATGGTATCTTTGCTAATTTCAACCTCCTGGATGATGCCTCACCCCTCCCCACCTTTCCCGTTTAGCAGCCTTATGCGTGTTTTCTACATATTTGACTATGTTTTTGTTTTGTAATTTATTTCATGTGTAGCCATTTTGGATTCCACCTTTAAGTGATATCTTATGATATGTGTCTTCTTCTTTTTGAATTCTGTCACTTAGAATGATCATACGTAACTCCTCCGGAGTTGTTACAGCTGGCCATATTTCATTGATTTCCAGGCTGAATAATATTCCACTCTACCTAAGTACCACATCTCTATCCATTTTTTCCCTCCAGAGACATTTAAGTTATATCCTAGTCGAGGATCTTTTAAACAGAGAGGGGGTAAACATTGGGGTGCCTGTGTCCTCTCGATTTTTGTTTTTCCCAAGATATACGCCCATGAGTGCAAGTGCCCTATGCTCTGTAGCTCATTGTTTAGATGCTTTAGTAAACACAATACACTTCTCCAGAATGGCCGTTGGCAATATACATTTCCACTATAAGTCTCACAGGGCTCCCTCTTCTCCTTGCCCTGTCCTGCATTTCTGTTGTTTACGCTTTATGAGGATGGCTCTTCTGACTGATGCGAAGTGATGTCTTTTGTAGTATTGACTTCCAGTGCCCACCTGTTTGGTTGGCTAAAAAGGTGTACGCTCTTTTCTTGAATATATACACAAAAAAACGCATACACCCTTTTTGGCCAACTGCAATGTTGGCAATGTTCAGCTCCTTTTCTTGTGCTTAATGGCGAGTCCTTTCTACCTCCTCAAATCCCTTTCCTGCCATTCTCCCTTGCTTACAAGTCCTTTTCTCTGACTTTCCTCAAGACATTTTTCAGTGATGGATATTTTCAACTCTGCAGTTTTGTGAATTTTACTGCCCCTGAGTTCTATTGTTCAACTTGTGTTTATGGGAACTGGCCACAAAGCAGCGGGATTTCCTCAAGCCCTATACTGTTTCCATGGGCAACCCTAGCCTTTGGTCAATTCGTCTTCCTGATTGGAAATTAGAGTGACATGTGCCTGTCTGAACACGTAGGACTTGTCTCTCATTGTTCCTCATCCTTCCGCTTCATCCTCTGGACAAATTCCAAACTGTACGCAACAGGATGTTGACAGTGCTGACATCTCCAAGTGGGGAGACTGTTAGTAAAGACGCTGGAGGGGTGAACCCGAGCACCAGGAGATGAGGAGATGAGATGCCTTTTCCAAACTCTTCCCGATCAGACGGTATACCATCCTCTGGGTGTGACAGACATGTTTTAGCAGTAGGAAGAGTCCCATTCATGTAAGGAGAACACCAGGGCTTTTTCAAAATCAGTGTCTCCCCGAAACCCAAACTGGGGAATTTTTTAAGCTACGGCTACACATATGTTCATTAAGGGCCTTGGGAAGTAGGCAGAGTCCAAACTTTAGATGATTGAAGTCTTCAGGGTCAGAAGCACTCACCACCAGCTTCCCTTAGGTTACACTTTAACTGTCATTGATAGATGATGTCAATAAAAATATCTATTCTTTTTCAGATTATTTCCCCTTATAGGTTATTGCAAAATGTTGAGTGTAGTTCCCTGTGCTATACAGTAGTTCCTTGTTGATGATCTATTTTATACATAGCAGTGTGTATGTGTTAATCCCAAACTGTTAATTTATCCCTCCTCCCACCTTTCCCCTTTGGTAATAATAAATTATAAGATTTTATACTTCTCAGAAATGGGGGAGCTGAAAGAGAGGTATCATTTTCAATGGAAAAGCATTTAAAACAAGATTGAAGGTTTAACCAAGATTATTAGATGTACATCCTTGGAAAGAAATCACTTCATTTCTCTAATATTGAGCTGACAAATAAGACAAACCTTTTCACTGAACTTGCTTATAATAAAGTGATGGAAATATCCAATGGAAGTGTTAGAAACATCTTATTTTACCCGAGCCTTATACACTGTTCTATGTTAACTACACTTTGGCTCACACATCTGTTCATTGAGGTTACAATAGTCTCAATTTCTGTTACTGATCCTCCAGAGTGGACCCCAACAAGTGTCCCCCTGCCCAGTGTCATTGGGGCCAACAGATCGAGACTGAGTTTGGTTCACAAGCCAAGGAAACTTTATATTTTGATCAGAGAATGGAGAGGTGAGAGCATGTACTACCCCGTGGGCTGTGGGCTGGGCTGCTGTGTAGAGATCCTGTCAGAGTCAGTGGGAGGGAGGGGGCGGAGCTCTCGAGGGCCGGGTTGGCTGTAGCTCAGGCTCTATATCGCGGAGTCTGCACTGGGCCCCAGGAGCTGAGGTGTCGACCCAGCCATTCTGCACTAGGAAATCTGGTCTGAAGTGCCGGGTGTGGAACCTCTGCATGCGGAACCCTAGGAGCACGTGAAATTAGACAAAGCACAAAGGATAAAAAAGGTTAGACTTGACTTTATTGCCCAGATTCTATTTTTATCTCCCAGGGATTTTTAATGGGCTTTGCTGGGGACAAACCCCCCCTCTGCCTTTTGTCCCGTTCCTCATTCTTGGAGTGCTGAGGGTGCAGACCCTTCTTCTGTAACTGCTGAGTGCTGAGTTGGGAGCCCTCATACCCTGGGGCGAGGGTCAGAGCTTCTCCCCAGCAGCCTCCAGGTGACGTTGATTGTCCCCAGGCCCCCTGCCTCCCTGCTCGTCCACCTGAGCACCAGCATTGGAAGTGTTATAGATTCTAATGACCTTCAAGGGTCCAGGAAAGAGATGTGCAGAGACGCTGTGGGGGCCGGTTTCACCCCGCCCCACATTTGTTCGGCCACCTTAGGCCGACCGTTTCTGCCAGCCTAGATGCTCTGACCAGTAGTCTGCGCTTTCTTCAATTAGGCCCCTGAATTAACGTACAAACAGCACCAGGTGTCAGAGCCCTGCCCGCTCAACTCCCAGACAGTCCAGGGTCAGTGGTGATCAAGGACCATGATGGCCACTGAGTCAACAGCCTTTTGAAGTAAACAAGAGTCCAGCCGGTCTTACTGGCCACCATCATCACGGTGTCTGTAGGCTTTTCTATGGTGACAGTGTGATATACGGTTCCCCCGCCAAGATTATTAGCTCCCCTCTGGGTGCAGTAAGTCCGGCAAGCAGTAGTCTACTCTTTTGGGGCACACTCTTGTTGTTTTATGAGAGAAACTCCAGGTCAAGTGATGTTCACACGAGTCGTCATGGTGCCCTGTTGCCCCCGGTTATCTCTCTGGATGTTGGAGTTGGAGGGCCTCCTCACTCGAGGTCGGTGTGCCCACGGAGCGAACCCTGCAACTTCAGGGCATGGTTGGTGGTTAGGATCACCACGTGGGGTCCTTTTCCCTTAGGAGGGAGGTGGCCTTTTGGGCTGCTGATTTCCAGGGTTTTAGATACCGCCAGTATCTTGGCCAGATGTGGCAGTGGGCCAAGCCCCTTGGTGACCATAGTTTATCCTACCTGGATGGCATTCTTGCATTGTTCCATTTCAAGTGGTCCCAGGTTTTGCACTAATTCTCCAATGGCGATTCACCTTTCACCGGGAATGTAAAGGTCAAAGGGTTTAGCTAAATTAGGGAGTTCCAGGGCAAGGGTCTGAATTGACTGCTCTTTCCATTCTTGAAAGGCCACTTCTGGATTCTATTCAAAAGGATCATCATCTTTTCCTTTCAGTGTTTCATATAGAGGCCCAGCTAGTAGACTGTAGTTAGGGATCCAGAAGCAGCAAACCCTGGCCTCCCCAGGAACCCCTAAGCTGTCTTCTAGTTTTAGAAAGGGGTAAGGCTGAAAATGGTTTCTTCCCTTTCCTGGGATGGACTTCTCCAACCTTCTGTGAGAATGAAGCCCAGGCAGGTCACGGCAGTCTGTGATATTTGAGCTTTTTCTTGGACAACTTCTATCCTTTATTGGCTTGGTAGTTCAGAGGCCTCCTTAGTAGGGCTGGCGATCAGAATGTCGTCTGCATATTGAAGGAGGGTTTCCTTTTCCAGAGGTAGAACTTTTAGGTCTTTAGCTAAGCTTTCCCCAAAGATGGTGTGGGAATTTTTGCACCCTTGGGGCCAGACGGCCCGGAAGTATTGTTTTAGTTGTATGTTGAGTCCTGCCACTCACAAGCCAAAATTTCTTGTGACTCTGGGACTAATGGAATACAAAAGAAGGCATCATTGAAGACTAATACAGAATACCATGTCCTGGTGGTTGGTAGAATGACCAGCAGGGTGTAGGAATTAGGAGCAACTGGAGGTATATCCTCGGTGGCTTCACTGACTGTCCTGACATCCTTTACCAGGTCCCCAGCAGCCCATGGGGCTCTCGTGGTCAGACCAATCCCAGAATATGGAGCTCACCTGGGCAGGTACCCCACCTCCACCCCAGCCCACAGGGCTCTCGTGGTCAGGCCCCTCCCAGGATACAGAGCTACCCTTGCAGGTACTGTGGCAGGGCTGGGCACACAGGAACCGTGCACATAGCCCTCATTGCAGAGCACCCCCAGCTCACCTGTCGCTCAGAGCTGACACAGAGCACCTCAGAGCAGGACTTGAACTAACAAACAGCAGCTGCGACAGGTCTGTGACCCTGGGCATCACTCCGTGAGGCCTCCCTCCACCTGGTCTTCCAGAGACTTCCACTGCACCCGGGGCACCAGGCCTCTGTCTCCAACCACCACCCACCCCTCCTCTCCCTGACTCCTGGGTTCCTCTCATTAGGAGAGGGTTTTCTTGAAGTTGTCTCCCACTCATGGGCCAGATAAAATGATTAGAAAACAAGCCAAAGCTGCAGCCCCTTGTCTATCCTGACTCTCAGGAGCCCACACCTGTTCCTTGGACCTGGCCGGTTCAGCAAGTTCCATTTTCTGCAACTGTGAGCCCCTGAGGGGTGATGATTGGCTGACCTGGGCAGCCTTACCGTGCCGGCCAGCCCTCCCCAGGTGTGCCTGGGTTGAGATCACTATAAATACCACTCCAGGCAGCAAGAGCCCCTGCAGCCGTGCCTGACGCCATTTTCTCTGCCCTGTCAGCAGTCTCGGGGCTGGGCTGGTGGGAGGGAGTGAGAGGCCACGGCTTTGTGGGTGGCCCAGTGTGAGTGGGGCTCTGCTGGACTTTCTGCAGCAGTTGCCAGGCTGCCACCTGCTAAAGAAGAAGATGTGTCACCCATACCTGCTGCTGGAATTTCTCCCTGGGCAGAGGTGAGGAAGGAAAAAAGCAGTGGGGGCAGGGACAGGACGGGTATCTCAGGCAGGGAAATGGAAATCTTCCAGAAGAGCACCCAGGGCCAGGACCATCCTGGCTGGCCTGCAGGCACCAAGTCGGCCGGCATGCTGTCACTCGTGTGGCTCTATGGCCCTCCCTCTAGGCTTTCAAGTCCTTGTCTATATTCAGGTGTTTTACCTGGGATGGGTGGGAATAGTTCAGCAGCAACTGGCCTGGGGCTCAGCTCACGTTTACTCACAGATGCCTCGGCACGGTGCCCCAGCTTTGCAATGAGGACGCTTGTTGCGTGGGGGCTGCTGGCTGAATGGGAGACGATTCCCCACCACTGACCAACTTCAGAATTGTTTACAACTGGAGCAAGTGCCCTGATACGGTTTTCCTCTGTGGAACTGGTGGGTTCTGTGTTTTTTTTCTCTTTTTCGTTTTGGGTTCAAGGTAGATTTTATTCCTCTTTTTTGTATTTACAGATATAAGCATGGAAATAATTTATTCATATAAATACATGTATGTGAAGGGAATAATTGTTTTTTCTATTGTTTAAATTTTATTTCTTTTTAATTTTGAATTTTATTTTATATTTTTATACAGCAGGTTCTTATTGGTTATCTATTTTATACATATAAATGTATACATGTCAATCCCAGTCTCTCAACTCCTCCCACCACCCCCCCAACAGCTTTCCCCCCTTGTTGTCCATACGTTTGTTGTCTACATCTGTTGCTCTATTTATGCCTTGCAAAATGGTTAATCTGTACAGGTTTTCTAGGTTCCACATATATGCATGAATATACAAGATTTGTTTTTCTCTTTCTGACTTACTTCACTCTGTATGACAGTCTCTAGATGCATCGACGTCTCTACAAATGACCCAATTTCATTCCTTTTCGTGGCTTAGTAATATTCCATTTTATATATGTACCACGGCTTTATGCATTCGTCTGTCTGTGGGCATTTAGGTTGCTTCCATTACCTCGATATTGTAAATAGTGATGCAATGAACATTGCGGTGAATGTCTCTTTTTGATTTATGGTTTTGTCTGGGTATATGTCCAGTACTGGGATTGCTGTATCATATGGTAATTCTATTGTTAGTTTCTTAAGAAATTCCATATTGTTCTCCATAGTGACTGTATCAATTTATATTCCCAACAATAGTGGAAGAGGGTTCCTTTTCTCCACACCCTTTCCAGCATTTTTTGCTTGTAGATTTTCTATGATGCCTATTCTACCAGGTGTGAGGTGATACCTCATTGTTGAATCCATTTCGTTGAGCAAGGGGTAGGTCTTGTCTATTCCATATTTGGCTTATGGAACGGTATCTGTGCTAATTTCAAACTCTGGTTTAATGCAGCACCCCAACTCACCTTCCGCCTTAAGCAAGCATAAGTTAGTTTTCTAACTTGAGACCCTGTTCTGTTTTGTAATTCAGTTCCTGTGTAGCCAAGTTCACATTCCATGTATTAGTGATACCTTATGATGTTTCTTTTTCTGTGTGACTTATTTCAGTTAGAATCATCGTGCCTCAATCCACTCATTATGCTGGTACAGGCCTGGTGACATAGATTTCATTGCTGAGTGGTATTCTGTTGTACATAAGTACCGCAACTTCTTTATCCATTATTTGCTCTCTGGGATATTTAACTTGTGCCGTAGAAGAGATTCCAGTAAAAAGAACCGTCCCAACCTTTGGGGTGGCTGTGTCTTTTTGATTTTAATTTCCCTAAGCTATAGGACCATAAGTGGAAGTGCCCTAGGCTCTGTTGCTTTGTTTTTTAGATGTTTCAGGAAACACCATACACTTCTCCCGAGTGGCTGTTGGCAATTTACATCCCGCCCATCAGCATAACAAGGCTCCCAGTTCTCCATGGCCTGTCCTGCCTTTCTGGATTTTACACTTTTTTCAGATGGCCCTTTTGACCGGGGGGAAGTGAGACTTCATTGTAGTGCAGATTTCCTTTGCAAGCTTGCTTGGTTGGCCAAAAAGGGCGTATGCGTTTTTTCCTGAATATATTCAGGAAAAAACGCATACGCCCTTTTTGGCCAAGTGCATCATTGTGGACGTTCTGCCTCTTTTCCTATGCTTTCAATGCAATTCCAGTCTACCTCCTGAAATCGGTTTCCTGCAATTCTGCCCCGCTTTCAAGTCCTCTTGGCAGCCTTACTTCAGTATATTTTTGGACGATAGCTGTCATTTATAACTCTGCAGGTTTGTGAATTACAGTGCCCCTGAGCTCCTTTCTTCAACTCGCTTTCTCGTGAGCTGGCCGCAACACCGCAGGATGGCTTCAGGCCCTAATCTGGTTCCGGCACGGCACGCTGAGCCTTTGGTTAATTCCTCTTCCTGGTGGGAAATGAGAGTTAAATTTGCCCGTCCAGACACCTCCAGCTAGTCTGTCATTGGTTCTCCCTATTCCTGTTCATCTTCCGCAGAAATTGCAAACTGGGCCAAACAGGAGGTTAAAGGCACTGACTCTCCAAGTCGGGAGAGTGTTAGTAAAGCGTCTGGCATGTTGCACCCGAGTACCAGGGGACGAAAACTGAGACATATTGGAACACGTCTCCCGATCACACGGTTGATCATACTCTGGGTTCCACATGCATGTTTTAGCTGAAGGAAGAATACCTTAAACCTGGAGAGTTGAGACCCTTGGAATGGGTACCATGCAATATGACTTCAAAGGGTCTTCATTTGCTCACCGAACCTCTCCAATCCTATCACTGCTGCGTTTATGCCCCTGTACACACGCTTGATTCTCTTTCGGGGAAATAGCAATCCATAGGTTTTAAGATACTTCCTAGTCAGGTACACTCTTAGGCATTTAATATGGGGTGTTGAGTCCATTTCGTTGAGCAAGGAGTAGCTCTTGTCTATTCCATATTTGGCTTAAGGAACTTTATCTGTGCTCATTTCAATCTCTGGTTTTATGCAGCACCTCAACTCACCTTTCTCCTTAAGCAAGCATAAGTTGGTTTTCTAAATTTGAGACCCTGTTCTGTATTGTAATTCAGTTCCTGTGTAGCCAAGTTTACATTCCGTGTATTAGTCATAACTTATGATGTTTCTGTTTCTGTGTGACTTATTTCAGTTAGAATCATCATACCTGAATCCACTCATTATGCTGCTACGGGCCTGATGACATAGATTTCCTTGCTGAGTGATATTGCATTGTAAGTAAGTACCACAACTTCTTTATCCATTTTTCACTTTCTGCGATATTGAAGTTGTACCGTAAACCACGTTCTTGTAAACAGAGCCGTCCCAACCTTTGGGGTGGCTGTGTCTTTTTGATTTTAATTTCCCTAAGCTATAGGACCATAAGTGGAAGTGCCCTAGGCTCCGTTGCTTTGTTTTTTAGATGTTTCAGGAAACACCATACACTTCTCCCGAGTGGCTGTTGGCAATTGACATCCCGCCCATCAGCATAACAAGGCTCCCAGTTCTCCATGGCCTGTCCTGCCTTTCTGGATTTTACACTTTTCTCAGATGACCCTTTTGACTGGGGGGAAGTGAGACTTCACTGTAGTGCAGATTTCCTTTGCAAGCTTGCTTGGTTGGCCAAAAAGGGCGTATGCGTTTTTTCCTGAATATATTCAGGAAAAAAAGCATACGCCCTGTTTGGCCAAGTGCATCATTGTGGACGTTCTGCCTCTTTTCCTATGCTTTAAATGCAATTCCAGTCTACCTCCTGAAATCGGTTTCCTGCAATTCTGCCCCGCTTGCAAGTCCTCTTGGCAGCCTTACTTCAGAATATTTTTGGACGATAGCTGTCATTTGTAACTCTGCAGTTTTGTGAATTACACTGCCCCTGAGTTCCTTTCTTCAACTCACTTTCTTGTGAGCTGGCCGCAACACCGCAGGATGGCTTCAGGCCCTAATCTGGTTCCGGCACAGCACGCTGAGCCTTTGGTTAATTCCTCTTCCCGGTGGGAAATGAGAGTTAAATTTGCCCGTCCAGACAGCTCCAGCTAGTCTCTCATTGGTTCTCCCTATTCCTGTTCATCTTCCGCAGAAATTGCAAACTTGGGCAATCAGGAGGTTAAAGGCACTGACTCTCCAAGTCGGGAGAGTGTTAGTAAAGCGTCTGGAATGTTGCACCCGAGTACCAGGGGACGAAATCTGAGACATATTTGAACACGTCTCCCGCTCACATGGTTGATCATACTCTGGGTTCCACATGCATGTTTTAGCTGAAGGAAGAATACCTTAAACCTGGAGAGTTGAGACCCGTGGAATGGGTACCATGCAATATGACTTCAAAGGGTCTTCATTTGCTCACCGAACCTCTCCAATCCTATCACTGCTGCGTTTATGCCCCTGTACACACGCTTGATTCTCTTTCGGAGACATAGCAATCCATAGGTTTTAAGATACTTCCTAGTCAGGTACATTCTTAGGCGTTTAATATGGGGTGTTGAGTCCATTTCGTTGAGCAAGGAGTAGCTCTTGTCTATTCCATATTTGGCTTAAGGAACTTTATCTGTGCTCATTTCAATCTCTGGTTTTATGCAGCACCCCAACTCACCTTTACCCTTAAGCAAGCATAAGTTGTGTTTCTAAATTTGAGACCCTGTTCTGTTTTGTAATTCCGTTCCTGTGTAGCCAAGTTTACATTCCGTGTATTAGTGATATCTTATGATGTTTCTTTTTCTGTGTGACTTATTTCAGTTAGAATCATCATACCTGAATCCACTCATTATGCTGCTACGGGCCTGATGACATAGATTTCATTGCTGAATAATACTGCATTGTATGTAAGTAACACAACTTCTTTATCCATTTTTCACTTTCTGCGATATTGAACTTGTACCGTAAACCAGGTTCTTGTAAACAGAGCCGTCCCAACCTTTGGGGTGGCTGTGTCTTTTTGATTTTAATTTCCCTAAGCTATAGGACCATAAGTGGAAGTGCCCTAGGCTCTGTTGCTTTGTTTTTTAGATGTTTCAGGAAACACCATACACTTCTCCCGAGTGGCTGTTGGCAATTGACATCCCGCCCATCAGCATAACAAGGCTCCCAGTTCTCCATGGCCTGTCCTGCCTTTCTGGATTTTACACTTTTTTCAGATGGCCCTTTTGACCGGGGGGAAGTGAGACTTCATTGTAGTGCAGATTTCCTTTGCAAGCTTGCTTGGTTGGCCAAAAAGGGCGTATGCGTTTTTTCCTGAATATATTCAGGAAAAACCGCATACGCCCTTTTTGGCCAAGTGCATCATTGTGGACGTTCTGTCTCTTTTCCTATGCTTTAAATGCAATTCCAGTCTACCTCCTGAAATCGGTTTCCTGCAATTCTGCCCCGCTTTCAAGTCCTCTTGGCAGCCTTACTTCAGTATATTTTTGGACGATAGCTGTCATTTATAACTCTGCAGGTTTGTGAATTACAGTGCCCCTGAGCTCCTTTCTTCAACTCGCTTTCTCGTGAGCTGGCCGCAACACCGCAGGATGGCTTCAGGCCCTAATCTGGTTCCGGCACGGCACGCTGAGCCTTTGGTTAATTCCTCTTCCTGGTGGGAAATGAGAGTTAAATTTGCCCGTCCAGACACCTCCAGCTAGTCTGTCATTGGTTCTCCCTATTCCTGTTCATCTTCCGCAGAAATTGCAAACTGGGCCAAACAGGAGGTTAAAGGCACTGACTCTCCAAGTCGGGAGAGTGTTAGTAAAGCGTCTGGAATGTTGCACCCGAGTACCAGGTGACGAAAACTGACACATATTAGAACACGTCTCCCGATCACACGGTTGATCATACTCTGGGTTCCACATGCATGTTTTAGCTGAAGGAGGAATACCTTAAACCTGGAGAGTTGAGACCCGTGGAATGGGTACCATGCAATATGACTTCAAAGGGTCTTCATTTGCTCACCGAACCTCTGCAGTCCTATCACTGCTGCCTTTATGCCCCTGTACACACGCTTGATTCTCTTTCGGGGACATAGCAATCCATAGGTTTTAAGATACTTCCTAGTCAGGTACATTCTTAGGCGTTTAATATGGGGTGTTGAGTCCATTTCGTTGAGCAAGGAGTAGCTCTTGTCTATTCCATATTTGGCTTAAGGAACTTTATCTGTGTTCATTTCAATCTCTGGTTTTATGCAGCACCCCAACTCACGTTTCCCCTTAAGCAAGCATAAGTTGGGTTTCTAAATTTGAGACCCTGTTCTGTTTTGTAATTCAGTTCCTGTGTAGCCAAGTTTACATTCCGTGTATTAGTGATATCTTATGATGTTTCTTTTTCTGTGTGACTTATTTCAGTTGGAATCATCATACCTGAATCCACTCATTATGCTGCTACGGGCCTGATGACATAGATTTCATTGCTGAGTGATACTGCATTGTATGTAAGTACCACAACTTCTTTATCCATTTATCACTTTCTGCGATATTGAACTTGTACCGTAAACCAGGTTCTTGTAAACAGAGCCGTCCCAACCTTTGGGGTGGCTGTGTCTTTTTGATTTTAATTTCCCTAAGCTATAGGACCATAAGTGGAAATGCCCTAGGCTCTGCTGCTTTGTTTTTTAGATGTTTCAGGAAACACCATACACTTCTCCCGAGTGGCTGTTGGCAATTTACATCCCGCCCATCAGCATAACAAGGCTCCCAGTTCTCCATGGCCTGTCCTGCCTTTCTGGATTTTACACATTTTTCAGATGGCCCTTTTGACCGGGGGGAAGTGAGACTTCATTGTAGTGCAGATTTCCTTTGCAAGCTTGCTTGGTTGGCGAAAAAGTGTGTATGCGTTTTTTCCTGAATATATTCAGGAAAAACGCATACGCCCTTTTTGGCCAAGTGCATCATTGTGGACGTTCTGCCTCTTTTCCTATGCTTTCAATGCAATTCCAGTCTACCTCCTGAAATCGGTTTCCTGCAATTCTGCCCCGCTTTCAAGTCCTCTTGGCAGCCTTACTTCAGTATATTTTTGGACGATAGCTGTCATTTATAACTCTGCAGGTTTGTGAATTACAGTGCCCCTGAGCTCCTTTCTTCAACTCGCTTTCTCGTGAGCTGGCCGCAACACCGCAGGATGGCTTCAGGCCCTAATCTGGTTCCGGCACGGCACGCTGAGCCTTTGGTTAATTCCTCTTCCTGGTGGGAAATGAGAGTTAAATTTGCCCGTCCAGACACCTCCAGCTAGTCTGTCATTGGTTCTCCCTATTCCTGTTCATCTTCCGCAGAAATTGCAAACTGGGCCAAACAGGAGGTTAAAGGCACTGACTCTCCAAGTCGGGAGAGTGTTAGTAAAGCGTCTGGAATGTTGCACCCGAGTACCACGGGATGAAAACTGACACATATTGGAACACGTCTCCCGATCACACGGTTGATCATACTCTGGGTTCCACATGCATGTTTTAGCTGAAGGAAGAATACCTTAAACCTGGAGAGTTGAGACCCGTGGAATGGGTACCATGCAATATGACTTCAAAGGGTCTTCATTTGCTCACCGAACCTCTCCAGTCCTATCACTGCTGCGTTTATGCCCCTGTACACACGCTTGATTCTCTTTAGGAGACATAGCAATCCATAGGTTTTAAGATACTTCCTAGTCAGGTACATTCTTAGGCGTTTAATAGGGGGTGTTGAGTCCAATTCGTTGAGCAAGGAGTAGCTCTTGTCTATTCTATATTTGGCTTAAGGAACTTTATCTGTGCTCATTTCAATCTCTGGTTTTATGCAGCACCCCAACTCACCTTTCCCCTTAAGCAAGCATAAGTTGGGTTTCTAAATTTGAGACCCTGTTCTGTTTTGTAATTCAGTTCCTGTGTAGCCAAGTTTACATTCCGTGTATTAGTGATATCTTATGATGTTTCTTTTTCTGTGTGACTTATTTCAGTTAGAATCATCATACCTGAATCCACTCATTATGCTGCTATGGGCCTGATGACATAGATTTCATTGCTGTGTCATATTGCATTGTACGTAAGTACCACAACTTCTTTATCCATTTTTCACTTTCTGCGATATTGAACTTGTACCGTAAACCAGGTTCTTGTAAACAGAGCCATCCCAACCTTTGGGGTGGCTGTGTCTTTTTGATTTTAATTTCCCTAAGCTATAGGACCATAAGTGGAAGTGCCCTAGGCTCTGTTGCTTTGTTTTTTAGATGTTTCAGGAAACACCATACACTTCTCCCGAGTGGCTGTTGGCAATTGACATCCCGCCCATCAGCATAACAAGGCTCCCAGTTCTCCATGGCCTGTCCTGCCTTTCTGGATTTTACACCTTTTTCAGATGGCCCTTTTGATCGGGGGGAAGTGAGAGTTCATGGTAGTGCAGATTTCCTTTGCAAGCTTGCTTGGTTGGCCAAAAAGGGCGTATGCGTTTTTTCCTGAATATATTCAGGAAAAAACGCATACGCCCTTTTTGACCAAGTGCATCATTGTGGACGTTCTGCCTCTTTTCCTATGCTTTAAATGCAATTCCAGTCTACCTCCTGAAATCGGTTTCCTGCAATTCTGCCCCGCTTTCAAGTCCTCTTGGCAGCCTTACTTCAGTATATTTTTGGACGATAGCTATCATTTATAACTCTGCAGGTTTGTGAATTACAGTGCCCCTGAGCTCCTTTCTTCAACTTGCTTTCTCGTGAGCTGGCCGCAACACCGCAGGATTGCTTCAGGCCCTAATCTGGTTCCGGCACGGCACGCTGAGCCTTTGGTTAATTCCTCTTCCTGGTGGGAAATGAGAGTTAAATTTGCCCGTCCAGACACCTCCAGCTAGTCTGTCATTGGTTCTCCCTATTCCTGTTCATCTTCCGCAGAAATTGCAAACTGGGCCAAACAGGAGGTTAAAGGCACTGACTCTCCAAGTCGGGAGAGTGTTAGTAAAGCGTCTGGCATGTTGCACCCGAGTACCAGGGGACGAAAACTGAGACATATTGGAACACGTCTCCCGATCACACGGTTGATCATACTCTGGGTTCCACATGCATGTTTTAGCTGAAGGAAGAATACCTTAAACCTGGAGAGTTGAGACCCTTGGAATGGGTACCATGCAATATGACTTCAAAGGGTCTTCATTTGCTCACCGAACCTCTCCAATCCTATCACTGCTGCGTTTATGCCCCTGTACACACGCTTGATTCTCTTTCGGGGAAATAGCAATCCATAGGTTTTAAGATACTTCCTAGTCAGGTACACTCTTAGGCATTTAATATGGGGTGTTGAGTCCATTTCGTTGAGCAAGGAGTAGCTCTTGTCTATTCCATATTTGGCTTAAGGAACTTTATCTGTGCTCATTTCAATCTCTGGTTTTATGCAGCACCTCAACTCACCTTTCTCCTTAAGCAAGCATAAGTTGGTTTTCTAAATTTGAGACCCTGTTCTGTATTGTAATTCAGTTCCTGTGTAGCCAAGTTTACATTCCGTGTATTAGTCATAACTTATGATGTTTCTGTTTCTGTGTGACTTATTTCAGTTAGAATCATCATACCTGAATCCACTCATTATGCTGCTACGGGCCTGATGACATAGATTTCCTTGCTGAGTGATATTGCATTGTAAGTAAGTACCACAACTTCTTTATCCATTTTTCACTTTCTGCGATATTGAAGTTGTACCGTAAACCACGTTCTTGTAAACAGAGCCGTCCCAACCTTTGGGGTGGCTGTGTCTTTTTGATTTTAATTTCCCTAAGCTATAGGACCATAAGTGGAAGTGCCCTAGGCTCCGTTGCTTTGTTTTTTAGATGTTTCAGGAAACACCATACACTTCTCCCGAGTGGCTGTTGGCAATTGACATCCCGCCCATCAGCATAACAAGGCTCCCAGTTCTCCATGGCCTGTCCTGCCTTTCTGGATTTTACACTTTTCTCAGATGACCCTTTTGACTGGGGGGAAGTGAGACTTCACTGTAGTGCAGATTTCCTTTGCAAGCTTGCTTGGTTGGCCAAAAAGGGCGTATGCGTTTTTTCCTGAATATATTCAGGAAAAAAAGCATACGCCCTGTTTGGCCAAGTGCATCATTGTGGACGTTCTGCCTCTTTTCCTATGCTTTAAATGCAATTCCAGTCTACCTCCTGAAATCGGTTTCCTGCAATTCTGCCCCGTTTTCAAGTCCTCTTGGCAGCCTTACTTCAGTATATTTTTGGACGATAGCTGTCATTTATAACTCTGCAGGTTTGTGAATTACAGTGCCCCTGAGCTCCTTTCTTCAACTCGCTTTCTCGTGAGCTGGCCGCAACACCGCAGGATGGCTTCAGGCCCTAATCTGGTTCCGGCACGGCACGCTGAGCCTTTGGTTAATTCCTCTTCCTGGTGGGAAATGAGAGTTAAATTTGCCCGTCCAGACACCTCCAGCTAGTCTGTCATTGGTTCTCCCTATTCCTGTTCATCTTCCGCAGAAATTGCAAACTGGGCCAAACAGGAGGTTAAAGGCACTGACTCTCCAAGTCGGGAGAGTGTTAGTAAAGCTTCTGGAATGTTGCACCCGAGTACCAGGTGACGAAAACTGACACATATTAGAACACGTCTCCCGATCACACGGTTGATCATACTCTGGGTTCCACATGCATGTTTTAGCTGAAGGAGGAATACCTTAAACCTGGAGAGTTGAGACCCGTGGAATGGGTACCATGCAATATGACTTCAAAGGGTCTTTATTTGCTCACCGAACCTCTGCAGTCCTATCACTGCTGCCTTTATGCCCCTGTACACACGCTTGATTCTCTTTCGGGGACATAGCAATCCATAGGTTTTAAGATACTTCCTAGTCAGGTACATTCTTAGGCGTTTAATATGGGGTGTTGAGTCCATTTCGTTGAGCAAGGAGTAGCTCTTGTCTATTCCATATTTGGCTTAAGGAACTTTATCTGTGCTCATTTCAATCTCTGGTTTTATGCAGCACCCCAACTCACGTTTCCCCTTAAGCAAGCATAAGTTGGGTTTCTAAATTTGAGACCCTGTTCTGTTTTGTAATTCAGTTCCTGTGTAGCCAAGTTTACATTCCGTGTATTAGTGATATCTTATGATGTTTCTTTTTCTGTGTGACTTATTTCAGTTGGAATCATCATACCTGAATCCACTCATTATGCTGCTACGGGCCTGATGACATAGATTTCATTGCTGAGTGATACTGCATTGTATGTAAGTACCACAACTTCTTTATCCATTTATCACTTTCTGCGATATTGAACTTGTACCGTAAACCAGGTTCTTGTAAACAGAGCCGTCCCAACCTTTGGGGTGGCTGTGTCTTTTTGATTTTAATTTCCCTAAGCTATAGGACCATAAGTGGAAATGCCCTAGGCTCTGCTGCTTTGTTTTTTAGATGTTTCAGGAAACACCATACACTTCTCCCGAGTGGCTGTTGGCAATTTACATCCCGCCCATCAGCATAACAAGGCTCCCAGTTCTCCATGGCCTGTCCTGCCTTTCTGGATTTTACACATTTTTCAGATGGCCCTTTTGACCGGGGGGAAGTGAGACTTCATTGTAGTGCAGATTTCCTTTGCAAGCTTGCTTGGTTGGCGAAAAAGTGTGTATGCGTTTTTTCCTGAATATATTCAGGAAAAACGCATACGCCCTTTTTGGCCAAGTGCATCATTGTGGACGTTCTGCCTCTTTTCCTATGCTTTCAATGCAATTCCAGTCTACCTCCTGAAATCGGTTTCCTGCAATTCTGCCCCGCTTTCAAGTCCTCTTGGCAGCCTTACTTCAGTATATTTTTGGACGATAGCTGTCATTTATAACTCTGCAGGTTTGTGAATTACAGTGCCCCTGAGCTCCTTTCTTCAACTCGCTTTCTCGTGAGCTGGCCGCAACACCGCAGGATGGCTTCAGGCCCTAATCTGGTTCCGGCACGGCACGCTGAGCCTTTGGTTAATTCCTCTTCCTGGTGGGAAATGAGAGTTAAATTTGCCCGTCCAGACACCTCCAGCTAGTCTGTCATTGGTTCTCCCTATTCCTGTTCATCTTCCGCAGAAATTGCAAACTGGGCCAAACAGGAGGTTAAAGGCACTGACTCTCCAAGTCGGGAGAGTGTTAGTAAAGCGTCTGGAATGTTGCACCCGAGTACCACGGGATGAAAACTGACACATATTGGAACACGTCTCCCGATCACACGGTTGATCATACTCTGGGTTCCACATGCATGTTTTAGCTGAAGGAAGAATACCTTAAACCTGGAGAGTTGAGACCCGTGGAATGGGTACCATGCAATATGACTTCAAAGGGTCTTCATTTGCTCACCGAACCTCTCCAGTCCTATCACTGCTGCGTTTATGCCCCTGTACACACGCTTGATTCTCTTTAGGAGACATAGCAATCCATAGGTTTTAAGATACTTCCTAGTCAGGTACATTCTTAGGCGTTTAATAGGGGGTGTTGAGTCCAATTCGTTGAGCAAGGAGTAGCTCTTGTCTATTCTATATTTGGCTTAAGGAACTTTATCTGTGCTCATTTCAATCTCTGGTTTTATGCAGCACCCCAACTCACCTTTCCCCTTAAGCAAGCATAAGTTGGGTTTCTAAATTTGAGACCCTGTTCTGTTTTGTAATTCAGTTCCTGTGTAGCCAAGTTTACATTCCGTGTATTAGTGATATCTTATGATGTTTCTTTTTCTGTGTGACTTATTTCAGTTAGAATCATCATACCTGAATCCACTCATTATGCTGCTATGGGCCTGATGACATAGATTTCATTGCTGTGTCATATTGCATTGTACGTAAGTACCACAACTTCTTTATCCATTTTTCACTTTCTGCGATATTGAACTTGTACCGTAAACCAGGTTCTTGTAAACAGAGCCATCCCAACCTTTGGGGTGGCTGTGTCTTTTTGATTTTAATTTCCCTAAGCTATAGGACCATAAGTGGAAGTGCCCTAGGCTCTGTTGCTTTGTTTTTTAGATGTTTCAGGAAACACCATACACTTCTCCCGAGTGGCTGTTGGCAATTGACATCCCGCCCATCAGCATAACAAGGCTCCCAGTTCTCCATGGCCTGTCCTGCCTTTCTGGATTTTACACCTTTTTCAGATAGCCCTTTTGATCGGGGGGAAGTGAGAGTTCATGGTAGTGCAGATTTCCTTTGCAAGCTTGCTTGGTTGGCCAAAAAGGGCGTATGCGTTTTTTCCTGAATATATTCAGGAAAAAACGCATACGCCCTTTTTGACCAAGTGCATCATTGTGGACGTTCTGCCTCTTTTCCTATGCTTTAAATGCAATTCCAGTCTACCTCCTGAAATCGGTTTCCTGCAATTCTGCCCCGCTTTCAAGTCCTCTTGGCAGCCTTACTTCAGTATATTTTTGGACGATAGCTATCATTTATAACTCTGCAGGTTTGTGAATTACAGTGCCCCTGAGCTCCTTTCTTCAACTCGGTTTCTCGTGAGCTGGCCGCAACACCGCAGGATTGCTTCAGGCTCTAATCTGGTTCCGGCACGGCACGCTGAGCCTTTGGTTAATTCCCATTCCTGGTGGGAAATGAGAGTTAAATTTGCCCGTCCAGACACCTCCATCTAGTCTGTCATTGGTTCTCCCTATTCCTGTTCATCTTCCGCAGAAATTGCAAACTGGGCCAAACAGGAGGTTAAAGGCACTGACTCTCCAAGTCGGGAGAGTGTTAGTAAAGCGTCTGGAATGTTGCACCCGAGTACCAGGGGACGAAAACTGACACATATTGGAACACGTCTCCCGATCACACGGTTGATCATACTCTGGGTTCCACATGCATGTTTTAGCTGAAGGAAGAATACCTTAAACCTGGAGAGTTGAGACCCGTGGAATGGGTACCATGCAATATGACTTCAAAGGGTCTTCATTTGCTCACCGAACCTCTCCAATCCTATCACTGCTGCGTTTATGCCCCTGCACACACGCTTGATTCTCTTTCGGAGACATAGCAATCCATAGGTTTTAAGATACTTCCTAGTCAGGTATATTCTTACGTGTTTAATATGGGGTGTTGAATCCATTTCGTTGAGCAAGGAGTAGCTCCTATCTATTCCTTATGTGGCTTAAGGAACTTTATCTGTGCTTATTTCAATCTCTGGTTTTATGCAGCACCCCAACTCACCTTTCCCCTTAAGCAAGCATAAGTTGGTTTTCTAAATTTGAGACCCTGTTCTGTTTTGTAATTCAGTTCCTGTGTAGCCAAGTTTACATTCCTTGTATTAGTGATATCTTATGATTTTTCTTTTTCTGTGTGACTTATTTCAGTTAGAATCATCATACCTGAATCCACTCATTATGCTGCTACGGGCCTGATGACATAGATTTCATTGCTGAGTGATACTGCATTGTACGTAAGTACCACAACTTCTTTATCCATTTATCACTTTCTGCGATATTGAACTTGTACCGTAAACCAGGTTCTTGTAAACAGAGCCGTCCCAACTTTTGGGGTGGCTGTGTCTTTTTGATTTTAATTTCCCTAAGCTATAGGACCATAAGTGGAAATGCCCTAGGCTCTGTTGCTTTGTTTTTTAGATGTTTCAGGAAACACCATACACTTCTCCCGAGTGGCTGTTGGCAATTTACATCCCGCCCATCAGCATAACAAGGCTCCCAGTTCTCCATGGCCTGTCCTGCCTTTCTGGATTTTACACATTTTTCAGATGGCCCTTTTGACCAGGGGGAAGTGAGACTTCATTGTAGTGCAGATTTCCTTTGCAAGCTTGCTTGGTTGGCGAAAAAGTGTGTATGCGTTTTTTCCTGAATATATTCAGGAAAAACTCATACGCCCTTTTTGGCCAAGTGCATCATTGTGGACGTTCTGCCTCTTTTCCTATGCTTTAAATGCAATTCCAGTCTACCTCCTGAAATCGGTTTCCTGCAATTCTGCCCCGCTTTCAAGTCCTCTTGGCAGCCTTACTTCAGTATATTTTTGGACGATAGCTGTCATTTATAACTCTGCAGGTTTGTGAATTACAGTGCCCCTGAGCTCCTTTCTTCAACTCGCTTTCTCGTGAGCTGGCCGCAACACCGCAGGATGGCTTCAGGCCCTAATCTGGTTCCGGCACGGCACGCTGAGCCTTTGGTTAATTCCTCTTCCTGGTGGGAAATGAGAGTTAAATTTGCCCGTCCAGACACCTCCAGCTAGTCTGTCATTGGTTCTCCCTATTCCTGTTCATCTTCCGCAGAAATTGCAAACTGGGCCAAACAGGAGGTTAAAGGCACTGACTCTCCAAGTCGGGAGAGTGTTAGTAAAGCGTCTGGAATGTTGCACCCGAGTACCAGGGGACGAAAACTGACACATATTGGAACACGTCTCCCGATCACACGGTTGATCATACTCTGGGTTCCACATGCATGTTTTAGCTGAAGGAAGAATACCTTAAACCTGGAGAGTTGAGACCCGTGGAATGGGTACCATGCAATATGACTTCAAAGGGTCTTCATTTGCTCACCGAACCTCTCCAGTCCTATCACTGCTGCGTTTATGCCCCTGTACACACGCTAGATTCTCTTTCGGAGACATAGCAATCCATAGGTTTTAAGATACTTCCTAGTCAGGTACATTCTTAGGCGTTTAATATGGGGTGTTGAGTCCATTTCGTTGAGCAAGGTGTAGCTCTTGTCTATTCTATATTTGGCTTAAGGAACTTTATCTGTGCTCATTTCAATCTCTGGTTTTATGCAGCACCCCAACTCACCTTTCCCCTTAAGCAAGCATAAGTTGGGTTTCTAAATTTGAGACCCTGTTCTGTTTTGTAATTCAGTTCCTGTGTAACCAAGTTTACATTCCGTGTATTAGTGATATCTTATGATGTTTCTTTTTCTGTGTGACTTATTTCAGTTAGAATCATCATACCTGAATCCACTCATTATGCTGCTATGGGCCTGATGACATAGATTTCATTGCTGTGTCATATTGCATTGTACGTAAGTACCACAACTTCTTTATCCATTTTTCACTTTCTGCGATATTGAACTTGTACCGTAAACCAGGTTCTTGTAAACAGAGCCATCCCAACCTTTGGGGTGGCTGTGTCTTTTTGATTTTAATTTCCCTAAGCTATAGGACCATAAGTGGAAGTGCCCTAGGCTCTGTTGCTTTGTTTTTTAGATGTTTCAGGAAACACCATACACTTCTCCCGAGTGGCTGTTGGCAATTTACATCCCGGCCATCAGCATAACAAGGCTCCCAGTTCTCCATGGCCTGTCCTGCCTTTCTGGATTTTACACCTTTTTCAGATGGCCCTTTTGACCGAGGGGAAGTGAGAGTTCATGGTAGTGCAGATTTCCTTTGCAAGCTTGCTTGGTTGGCCAAAAAGGGCGTATGCGTTTTTTCCTGAATATATTCAGGAAAAAACACATACGCCCTTTTTGACCAAGTGCATCATTGTGGACGTTCTGCCTCTTTTCCTATGCTTTCAATGCAATTCCAGTCTACCTCCTGAAATCGGTTTCCTGCAATTCTGCCCCGCTTTCAAGTCCTCTTGGCAGCCTTACTTCAGTATATTTTTGGACGATAGCTGTCATTTATAACTCTGCAGGTTTGTGAATTACAGTGCCCCTGAGCTCCTTTCTTCAACTCGCTTTCTCGTGAGCTGGCCGCAACACCGCAGGATGGCTTCAGGCCCTAATCTGGTTCCGGCACGGCACGCTGAGCCTTTGGTTAATTCCTCTTCCTGGTGGGAAATGAGAGTTAAATTTGCCCGTCCAGACACCTCCAGCTAGTCTGTCATTGGTTCTCCCTATTCCTGTTCATCTTCCGCAGAAATTGCAACCTGGGCCAAACAGGAGGTTAAAGGCACTGACTCTCCAAGTCGGGAGAGTGTTAGTAAAGCGTCTGGAATGTTGCACCCGAGTACCACGGGACGAAAACTGACACATATTGGAACACGTCTCCCGATCACACGGTTGATCATACTCTGGGTTCCACATGCATGTTTTAGCTGAAGGAAGAATACCTTAAACCTGGAGAGTTGAGACCCGTGGAATGGGTACCATGCAATATGACTTCAAAGGGTCTTCATTTGCTCACCGAACCTCTCCAGTCCTATCACTGCTGCGTTTATGCCCCTGTACACACGCTTGATTCTCTTTCGGAGACATAGCAATCCATAGGTTTTAAGATACTTCCTAGTCAGGTACATTCTTAGGCGTTTAATATGGGGTGTTGAGTCCATTTCGTTGAGCAAGGAGTAGCTCTTGTCTATTCTATATTTGGCTTAAGGAACTTTATCTGTGCTCATTTCAATCTCTGGTTTTATGCAGCACCCCAACTCACCTTTCCCCTTAAGCAAGCATAAGTTGGGTTTCTAAATTTGAGACCCTGTTCTGTTTTGTAATTCAGTTCCTGTGTAGCCAAGTTTACATTCCGTGTATTAGTGATATCTTATGATGTTTCTTTTTCTGTGTGACTTATTTCAGTTAGAATCATCATACCTGAATCCACTCATTATGCTGCTATGGGCCTGATGACATAGATTTCATTGCTGTGTCATATTGCATTGTACGTAAGTACCACAACTTCTTTATCCATTTTTCACTTTCTGCGATATTGAACTTGTACCGTAAACCAGGTTCTTGTAAACAGAGCCATCCCAACCTTTGGGGTGGCTGTGTCTTTTTGATTTTAATTTCCCTAATCTATAGGACCATAAGTGGAAGTGCCCTAGGCTCTGATGCTTTGTTTTTTAGATGTTTCAGGAAACACCATACACTTCTCCCGAGTGGCTGTTGGCAGTTGACATCCCGCCCATCAGCATAACAAGGCTCCCAGTTCTCCATGGCCTGTCCTGCCTTTCTGGATTTTACACTTTTTTCAGATGGCCCTTTTGACCGGGGGGAAGTGAGACTTCATTGTAGTGCAGATTTCCTTTGCAAGCTTGCTTGGTTGGCCAAAAAGGGCGTATGCGTTTTTTCCTGAATATATTCAGGAGAAAACGCATACGCCCTTTTTGGCCAAGTGCATCATTGTGGACGTTCTGCCTCTTTTCCTATGCTTTAAATGCAATTCCAGTCTACCTCCTGAAATCGGTTTCCTGCAATTCTGCCCCGCTTTCAAGTCCTCTTGGCAGCCTTACTTCAGTATATTTTTGGACGATAGCTGTCATTTATACCTCTGCAGGTTTGTGAATTACAGTGCCCCTGAGCTCCTTTCTTCAAGTCGCTTTCTCGTGAGCTGGCCCCAAAACCGCAGGTTTGCTTCAGGCCCTAATCTGGTTCCGGCACGGCACGCTGAGCCTTTGGTTAATTCCTCTTCCTGGTGCGAAATGAGAGTTAAATTTGCCCATCCAGACACCTCCATCTAGTCTGTCATTGGTTCTCCCTATTCCTGTTCATCTTCCGCAGAAATTGCAACATGGGCCAAACAGGAGGTTAAAGGCACTGACTCTCCAAGTCGGGAGAGTGTTAGTAAAGCGTCTGGAATGTTGCACCCGAGTACCAGGGGACGAGAACTGACACATATTGGAACACGTCTCCCGATCACACGGTTGATCATACTCTGGGTTCCACATGCATGTTTTAGCTGAAGGAAAAATACCTTAAACCTGGAGAGTTGAGACCCGTGGAATGGGTACCATGCAATATGACTTCAAAGGGTCTTCATTTGCTCACCGAACCTCTCCAATCCTATCACTGCTGCGTTTATGCCCCTGCACATACGCTTGATTCTCTTTCAGAGACATAGCAATCCATAGGTTTTAAGATACTTCCTAGTCAGGTATATTCTTAGGTGTTTAATATGGGGTGTTGAATCCATTTCGTTGAGCAAGGAGTAGCTCTTGTCTATTCCATATTTGGCTTAAGGAACATTATCTGTGCTCATTTCAATCTCTGGTTTTATGCAGCACCCCAACTCACCTTTCCCCTTAAGCAAGCATAAGTTGGTTTTCTAAATTTGAGACCCTGTTCTGTTTTGTAATTCAGTTCCTGTGTAGCCAAGGTTACATTCCGTGTATTAGTGATATCTTATGATGTTTCTTTTTCTCTGTGACTTATTTCAGTTAGAATCATCATACCTGAATCCACTCATTATGCTGCTACGGGCCTGATGACATAGATTTCATTGCTGAGTGATACTGCATTGTACGTAAGTACCACAACTTCTTTATCCATTTTTCACTTTCTGCGATATTGAACTTGTACCGTAAACCAGGTTCTTGTAAACAGAGCCGTCCCAACCTTTGGGGTGGCTGTGTCTTTTTGATTTTAATTTCCCTAAGCTATAGGACCATAAGTGGAAGTGCCCTAGGCTCTGTTGCTTTGTTTTTTAGATGTTTCAGGAAACACCATACACTTCTCCGGAGTGGCTGTTGGCAATTTACATCCCGCCCATCAGCATAACAAGGCTCCCAGTTCTCCATGGCCTGTGCTGCCTTTCTGGATTTTACACTTTTTTCAGATGGCCCTTTTGACCGGGGGGAAGTGAGACTTCATTGTAGTACAGATTTCCTTTGCAAGCTTGCTTGGTTGGCCAAAAAGGGCGTATGCGTTTTTTCCTGAATATATTCAGGAAAAAACGCATACGCCCTTTTTGGCCAAGTGCATCATTGTGGACGTTCTGCCTCTTTTCCTATGCTTTCAATGCAATTCCAGTCTACCTCCTGAAATCGGTTTCCTGCAATTCTGCCCCGCTTTCAAGTCCTCTTGGCAGCCTTACTTCAGTATATTTTTGGACGATAGCTGTCATTTATAACTCTGCAGGTTTGTGAATTACAGTGCCCCTGAGCTCCTTTCTTCAACTCGCTTTCTCGTGAGCTGGCCGCAACACCGCAGGATGGCTTCAGGCCCTAATCTGGTTCCGGCACGGCACGCTGAGCCTTTGGTTAATTCCTCTTCCTGGTGGGAAATGAGAGTTAAATTTGCCCGTCCAGACACCTCCAGCTAGTCTGTCATTGGTTCTCCCTATTCCTGTTCATCTTCCGCAGAAATTGCAAACTGGGCCAAACAGGAGGTTAAAGGCACTGACTCTCCAAGTCGGGAGAGTGTTAGTAAAGCGTCTGGCATGTTGCACCCGAGTACCAGGGGACGAAAACTGAGACATATTGGAACACGTCTCCCGATCACACGGTTGATCATACTCTGGGTTCCACATGCATGTTTTAGCTGAAGGAAGAATACCTTAAACCTGGAGAGTTGAGACCCGTGGAATGGGTACCATGCAATATGACTTCAAAGGGTCTTCATTTGCTCACCGAACCTCTCCAATCCTATCACTGCTGCGTTTATGCCCCTGTACACACACTTGATTCTCTTTCAGAGACATAGCAATCCATAGGTTTTAAGATACTTCCTAGTCAGGTACACTCTTAGGCATTTAATATGGGGTGTTGAGTCCATTTCGTTGAGCAAGGAGTAGCTCTTGTCTATTCCATATTTGGCTTAAGGAACTTTATCTGTGCTCATTTCAATCTCTGGTTTTATGCAGCACCCCAACTCACCTTTCCCCTTAAGCAAGCATAAGTTGGATTTCTAAATTTGAGACCCTGTTCTGTTTTGTAATTCAGTTCCTGTGTAGCCAAGTTTACATTCCGTGTATTAGTGATATCTTATGATGTTTCTTTTTCTGTGTGACTTATTTCAGTTAGAATCATCATACCTGAATCCACTCATTATGCTGCTACGGGCCTGATGACATAGATTTCCTTGCTGAGTGATACTGCATTGTACGTAAGTACCACAACTTCTTTATCCATTTTTCACTTTCTGCGATATTGAACTTGTACTGTAAACCAGGTTCTTGTAAACAGAGCCGTCCCAACCTTTGGGGTGGCTGTGTCTTTTGATTTTAATTTCCCTAAGCTATAGGACCATAAGTGGAAGTGCCCTAGGCTCTGTTGCTTTGTTTTTTAGATGTTTCAGGAAACACCATACACTTCTCCCGAGTGGCTGTTGGCAATTGACATCCCGCCCATCAGCATAACAAGGCTCCCAGTTCTCCATGGCCTGTCCTGCCTTTCTGGATTTTACACCTTTTTCAGATGGCCCTTTTGACCGGGGGGAAGTGAGACTTCATTGTAGTGCAGATTTCCTTTGCAAGCTTGCTTGGTTGGCCAAAAAGGGCGTATGCGTTTTTTCCTGAATATATTCAGGAAAAAACGCATACGCCCTTTTTGGCCAAGTGCATCATTGTGGACGTTCTGCCTCTTTTCCTATGCTTTAAATGCAATTCCAGTCTACCTCCTGAAATCGGTTTCCTGCAATTCTGCCCCGCTTTCAAGTCCTCTTGGCAGCCTTACTTCAGTATATTTTTGGACGATAGCTGTCATTTATAACTCTGCAGGTTTGTTAATTACAGTGCCCCTGAGCTCCTTTCTTCAACTCGCTTTCTCGTGAGCTGGCCGCAACACCGCAGGATGGCTTCAGGCCCTAATCTGGTTCCGGCACGGCACGCTGAGCCTTTGGTTAATTCCTCTTCCTGGTGGGAAATGAGAGTTAAATTTGCCCGTCCAGACACCTCCAGCTAGTCTGTCATTGGTTCTCCCTATTCCTGTTCATCTTCCGCAGAAATTGCAAACTGGGCCAAACAGGAGGTTAAAGGCACTGACTCTCCAAGTCGGGAGAGTGTTAGTAAAGCGTCTGGAATGTTGCACCCGAGTACCAGGGGACGAAAACTGACACATATTGGAACACGTCTCCCGATCACACGGTTGATCATACTCTGGGTTCCACATGCATGTTTTAGCTGAAGGAAGAATACCTTAAACCTGGAGAGTTGAGACCCGTGGAATGGGTACCATGCAATATGACTTCAAAGGGTCTTCATTTGCTCACCGAACCTCTCCAATCCTATCACTGCTGCGTTTATGCCCCTGTACACACGCTTGATTCTCTTTCGGAGACATAGCAGTCCATAGCTTTTAAGATACTTCCTAGTCAGGTACATTCTTAGGCGTTTAATATGGGCTTTTGAGTCCATTTCGTTGAGCAAGGAGTAGCTCTTGTCTATTCCATATTTGGCTTAAGGAACTTTATCTGTGCTCATTTCAATCTCTGGTTTTATGCAGCACCCCAACTCACCTTTCCCCTTAAGCAAGCATAAGTTGCGTTTCTAAATTTGAGACCCTGTTCTGTTTTGTAATTCAGTTCCTGTGTAGTCAAGTTTACATTCCGTGTATTAGTGATATCTTATGATGTTTCTTTTTCTGTGTGACTTATTTCAGTTAGAATCATCGTACCTGAATCCACTCATTATGCTGCTACGGGCCTGATGACATAGATTTCCTTGCTGAGTGATATTGCATTGTACGTAAGTACCACAACTTCTTTATCCATTTTTCACTTTCTGCGATTTTGAACTTGTACCGTAAACCAGGTTCTTGTAAACAGAGCCGTCCCAACGTTTGGGGTGGCTGTGTCTTTTGATTTTAATTTCCCTAAGCTATAGGACCATAAGTGGAAGTGCCCTAGGCTCTGTTGCTTTGTTTTTTAGATGTTTCAGGAAACACCATACACTTCTTCCGAGTGGCTGTTGGCAATTTACATCCCGGCCATCAGCATAACAAGGCTCCCAGTTCTCCATGGCCTGTCCTGCCTTTCTGGATTTTACACTTTTTTCAGATGGCCCTTTTGACCGGGGGGAAGTGAGACTTCATTGTAGTGCAGATTTCCTTTGCAAGCTTGCTTGGTTGGCCAAAATGGGCGTATGCGTTTTTTCGTGAATATATTCAGGAAAAAACGCATACGCCCTTTTTGGCCAAGTGCATCATTGTGGACGTTCTGCCTCTTTTCCTATGCTTTAAATGCAATTCCAGTCTACCTCCTGAAATCGGTTTCCTGCAATTCTGCCCCGCTTTCAAGTCCTCTTGGCAGCCTTACTTCAGTATATTTTTGGACGATAGCTGTCATTTATAACTCTGCAGGTTTGTGAATTACAGTGCCCCTGAGCTCCTTTCTTCAACTCGCTTTCTCGTGAGCTGGCCGCAACACCGCAGGATGGCTTCAGGCCCTAATCTGGTTCCGGCACGGCACGCTGAGCCTTTGGTTAATTCCTCTTCCTGGTGGGAAATGAGAGTTAAATTTGCCCGTCCAGACACCTCCAGCTAGTCTGTCATTGGTTCTCCCTATTCCTGTTCATCTTCCGCAGAAATTGCAAACTGGGCCAAACAGGAGGTTAAAGGCACTGACTCTCCAAGTCGGGAGAGTGTTAGTAAAGCGTCTGGCATGTTGCACCCGAGTACCAGGGGACGAAAACTGACACATATTGGAACACGTCTCCCGATCACACGGTTGATCATTCTCTGGGTTCCACATGCATGTTTTGGCTGAAGGAAGTATCCGTTAAACCTGGAGAGTTGAGACCCATGGAATGGGTACCATGCAATATGACTTCAAAGGTCTTCATTTGCTCACCGAACCTCACCAATCTTATGAGCCCCAAGTGTCCAGCCTTATGTGTCACCCAGCTCTGGGTGTAGATGTGGTAAATGCAGGTTGCATCAGAAGCGTTGAATGATTACTTAAGTATTTCTCTCTATTTCACTGTCATTGTGTTTTGTTTAAGAAATTTATTTTTATTATGGTATTTACCTGATTTTCACTGCTTTAATGCAGCTGTACACACTCTTGATTCTCCTACAGAGATATATAAATCCATAGGTTTTATGATTCTTACTAGTCAGGTATATTCCTAGGCGTTGAATATGGGGTGTTGAGTCCATTTCGTTGAGCAAGGAGTAGCTCTTGTCTATTCCATATTTGGCTTAAGGAACTTTATCTGTGCTCATTTCAATCTCTGGTTTTATGCAGCACCCCAACTCACCTTTCCCCTTAAGCAAGCATAAGTTGGTTTTCTAAATTTGAGACCCTGTTCTGTTTTGGAATTCAGTTCCTGTGTAGCCAAGTTTACATTCCGTGTATTAGTGATACCTTATGATGTTTCTTTTTCTGTGTGACTTATTTCAGTTAGATTCATCGTACTTAGTCCACTCATTATGCTGCTACGGGCCTGATGACATAGATTTCATTGCTGAGTGATATTGCATTGTACGTAAGTACCACAACTTCTTTATCCATTTTTCACTTTCTGCGATATTGAACTTGTACCGTATATGAGGTTCTTGTAAACAGAGCCATCCCAAACTTTGGGGTGGCTGTGTCTTTTTGATTTTAATTGCCCTAAACTATAGTACCATAAGTGGAAGTGCCCTAGGCTCTGTTGCTTTGTTTTTTAGATGTTTCAGGAAACACCAAACACTTCTCCAGAGTGGCTGTTGGCAATTTACATCCTGCCCATCAGCATAAGATGGCTCCCAGTTCTCCATGGCCTGTCATGCCTTTATGGATTTTACACTTTTTTCAGATGGCCCTTTTGACCAGGGGGAATTCAGACTTCATTGTAGTGCAGATTTCCTTTGCAAGCTTGCTTGGTTGGCCAAAAAGGGCGTATGCGTTTTTTCCTGAATATATTCAGGAAAAAACACATACGCCCTTTTTGGGCAAGTCAGGTTTTTGAATTGCAGTGGCCCTTAGCTCCATTTTTCAGCTCTTAGTTTTGTGATCTTGCCCCATAACCACAGGATTCCTTGAAGCCCTATTCTTCTTCTGGGACACCTTGCTGTGCCTTTGCTTCATTCTTCTTACTGATGTGAAATTAGAGTGACATGTGCCCATTGAAAGCGCTACAGCTAGTTTCTCACTGGTTCCCCCTATTCCCATTCATCCTCCGCACTAACTGAAGACTGTGCGATACCAGAACTTAAAGGCATTGACTCTCCATGTGGGGATGTTGTTAGTAAAGCGGCTGGAATGTCGATCCGGAGCCCCAGGAGAGGAAAAATGTGGTGTGTTTTAGAAACCTTTCCCGATCATATGGTATACCAGTCGCTGGGTTTCCCAAGCATGGTTTAGCTGTAGGAAGATTCCCTTCAAGCTGGAGTGTTGGGACCCTTGGAATGAGTAGCATGAAGTATTGCATTAAACTTTCGGCAGTTGCTCACCGAAGCTCACCAATCCTCTCAGCCCCAAGTGTCCAGCCTTATGTCTTATCCAGCTGTGGGTTTATATGTGGTCAATCCAGGTTGCATCACAGCCCCTGAGCGAATTTTGTAAGAATTTTTCTCTCTTTCATTGTTTCTGCGTTTTGTTTTTAAAATTTATTTCTATAATGGGGTTTAGCTCATTTTCACTGCTGTGTTTGTGCCGCTCTGCACACACTTGATTCCCTTATGGAGATATATCAATACATGGGTTTTAAGATTCTTATTACTCATATATATTTCTCTGCGGTGTATAGGGTGTGTTGAGGCCAGTTCATTGAGCAAGGTGTAGATCTTGTCTAATACCTATTTGGTTTCTTGAACGGTATCTGTGCTAATTTCAAACTCTGGTTTTATGCATCACCCCACCTCTCCTTTCCCCTTAAGCTGACATAAGTGTGTTTTCTAAATGTGAGACACTGTTCTGTTCTGTAATTCATTTCTTGTGCAGCCATATTTACCCTCCCTCTATAAGTGATATCTTATGATATGTTTCTTTTTCTGTTTGACTTATTTCAAGTAGTATTATCGGACCTAAATCCACTCTTTATCCTTCTACTAGCCTTATTACATTGATTTCATGGTGAAGAGATATTCCATTGTACATAAGTACCACATCTTCTTTATCCATTGTTCTCTTTCCTGGGATATTTAAGGTGTACTGAAGTTGAGGTTCTTGTAAACAGAGTAGCCCTAAACTGTGGTGTGCTTGTGTCTTGTTGATTTTTAGACTTCCCTAGATATACTCCCATGATTGGAAGTGTCCTATGCTCTGTAGCTCTGTTTTTAGATGATTTAGGAACCACCATACACTTTTCCAGAGTGGCTCTCGGCAGTTCACACACTGCCCATCAGCGTATAAAGGCTCCCTGTTCTCCATGGCCTGTCCTGCATTTCTGGTTTTTACAATTTTTTAGGATGGCCCTTTTGACCGGTGGGAAATGAGACTTCTTTGTTGTGCACATTTGCATTGCTTGCTTGCTTCGTTGCCCATAAAGTGCGTATGCGTTTTTTCCTGGATATAATCAGGAAAAATCGCATACGCCCTTTTGGGCCAACTGCATCATTGTCGAAATTCTGCCGCTTTTCATGTGCGTTAAAGACGAGTCCAATCTATCTCTTGAAATCTGTTTCTTGCAATTCTGTCTTGCATTCAGATCCTCTTCTTTGCCTTACCTCAACATATTTTTGGACGTTAGTTTTCATTTATAACTCTGCAGGTTTGTGAATTGCAGTGACCCTGAGCTCCATGTTTTAAGTTGCTCTTTTGTGAGCTGGCCTCAAACCCGCAGGATTGCTTCAGGCCCTATTTTGGCTCCGGCGAGGCAGGCTGAGCCTTTTTTTAATTCTTATTCTTAATGGGAAATTAGAGTGATATGTGCCCGTCCAAACCCCTACAACTCTTCTCTCATTGGTTCCCCCTCTTCCCGTTCATCCTCCTCACAATTTGCAAAATGTGTGAAACAGAAGTTTAAATGTGCTGATTCTCCAAGTGGGGAGCTTCTAAGTAACGTGGCTGGAATGGTGAACAGGAGCACCAGGAGAGGATAAATGAGGTGCATTTTAGACACATCTCCCGATCACATGGTGTACAGTCCTCTGGGTTTTCCATGCATGTTTTAGCTGTAGGAAGATCCCTTGAACCTGCAGATTTGGGACCCATTGAATGGGTACTAGGTAGTATTACTTTAAAGGGTGTGCATTTCCTCACCCAACCTCACATTTCTCTTAGTGCAAACAGTTTCCAGCCTTATGTCTCATCCTGCTGTGGGTCTAGATGTGTTCAATCCATGTTGCATCACCGTCCCTGAGGAAAAGTTGTAAGAGGTTTTCTCTGTCTCTCTGTCGTTTATTTTTTTCAATTTATTACTATATTGGTTACAGCTGATTTTCAAAGCTCTGTTTCTTGCTGCTGTACATCCACTTGATTCACGTACAGAGAGACATCAATAAATTCTTTTTCAGATTCTTACCAGTCGTATATATTCTTTTCCGGTGACTTGAGTGTGCTGAGTGCAGTTCTTTTAGCTACCGTGTAGGCCTTGTTGATTATCAGTTTGGTATTTGGAATGGTATCTTTGCTAATTTCAACCTCCTGGATGATGCCTCACCCCTCCCCACCTTTCCCGTTTAGCAGCCTTATGCGTGTTTTCTACATATTTGACTATGTTTTTGTTTTGTAATTTATTTCATGTGTAGCCATTTTGGATTCCACCTTTAAGTGATATCTTATGATATGTGTCTTCTTCTTTTTGAATTCTGTCACTTAGAATGATCATACGTAACTCCTCCGGAGTTGTTACAGCTGGCCATATTTCATTGATTTCCAGGCTGAATAATATTCCACTCTACCTAAGTACCACATCTCTATCCATTTTTTCCCTCCAGAGACATTTAAGTTATATCCTAGTCGAGGATCTTTTAAACAGAGAGGGGGTAAACATTGGGGTGCCTGTGTCCTCTCGATTTTTGTTTTTCCCAAGATATACGCCCATGAGTGCAAGTGCCCTATGCTCTGTAGCTCATTGTTTAGATGCTTTAGTAAACACAATACACTTCTCCAGAATGGCCGTTGGCAATATACATTTCCACTATAAGTCTCACAGGGCTCCCTCTTCTCCTTGCCCTGTCCTGCATTTCTGTTGTTTACGCTTTATGAGGATGGCTCTTCTGACTGATGCGAAGTGATGTCTTTTGTAGTATTGACTTCCAGTGCCCACCTGTTTGGTTGGCTAAAAAGGTGTACGCTCTTTTCTTGAATATATACACAAAAAAACGCATACACCCTTTTTGGCCAACTGCAATGTTGGCAATGTTCAGCTCCTTTTCTTGTGCTTAATGGCGAGTCCTTTCTACCTCCTCAAATCCCTTTCCTGCCATTCTCCCTTGCTTACAAGTCCTTTTCTCTGACTTTCCTCAAGACATTTTTCAGTGATGGATATTTTCAACTCTGCAGTTTTGTGAATTTTACTGCCCCTGAGTTCTATTGTTCAACTTGTGTTTATGGGAACTGGCCACAAAGCAGCGGGATTTCCTCAAGCCCTATACTGTTTCCATGGGCAACCCTAGCCTTTGGTCAATTCGTCTTCCTGATTGGAAATTAGAGTGACATGTGCCTGTCTGAACACGTAGGACTTGTCTCTCATTGTTCCTCATCCTTCCGCTTCATCCTCTGGACAAATTCCAAACTGTACGCAACAGGATGTTGACAGTGCTGACATCTCCAAGTGGGGAGACTGTTAGTAAAGACGCTGGAGGGGTGAACCCGAGCACCAGGAGATGAGGAGATGAGATGCCTTTTCCAAACTCTTCCCGATCAGACGGTATACCATCCTCTGGGTGTGACAGACATGTTTTAGCAGTAGGAAGAGTCCCATTCATGTAAGGAGAACACCAGGGCTTTTTCAAAATCAGTGTCTCCCCGAAACCCAAACTGGGGAATTTTTTAAGCTACGGCTACACATATGTTCATTAAGGGCCTTGGGAAGTAGGCAGAGTCCAAACTTTAGATGATTGAAGTCTTCAGGGTCAGAAGCACTCACCACCAGCTTCCCTTAGGTTACACTTTAACTGTCATTGATAGATGATGTCAATAAAAATATCTATTCTTTTTCAGATTATTTCCCCTTATAGGTTATTGCAAAATGTTGAGTGTAGTTCCCTGTGCTATACAGTAGTTCCTTGTTGATGATCTATTTTATATATAGCAGTGTGTATGTGTTAATCCCAAACTGTTAATTTATCCCTCCTCCCACCTTTCCCCTTTGGTAATAATAAATTATAAGATTTTATACTTCTCAGAAATGGGGGAGCTGAAAGAGAGGTATCATTTTCAATGGAAAAGCATTTAAAACAAGATTGAAGGTTTAACCAAGATTATTAGATGTACATCCTTGGAAAGAAATCACTTCATTTCTCTAATATTGAGCTGACAAATAAGACAAACCTTTTCACTGAACTTGCTTATAATAAAGTGATGGAAATATCCAATGGAAGTGTTAGAAACATCTTATTTTACCCGAGCCTTATACACTGTTCTATGTTAACTACACTTTGGCTCACACATCTGTTCATTGAGGTTACAATAGTCTCAATTTCTGTTACTGATCCTCCAGAGTGGACCCCAACAAGTGTCCCCCTGCCCAGTGTCATTGGGGCCAACAGATCGAGACTGAGTTTGGTTCACAAGCCAAGGAAACTTTATATTTTGATCAGAGAATGGAGAGGTGAGAGCATGTACTACCCTGTGGGCTGTGGGCTGGGCTGCTGTGTAGAGATCCTGTCAGAGTCAGTGGGAGGGAGGGGGCGGAGCTCTCGAGGGCCGGGTTGGCTGTAGCTCAGGCTCTATATCGCGGAGTCTGCACTGGGCCCCAGGAGCTGAGGTGTCGACCCAGCCATTCTGCACTAGGAAATCTGGTCTGAAGTGCCGGGTGTGGAACCTCTGCATGCGGGACCCTAGGAGCACGTGAAATTAGACAAAGCACAAAGGATAAAAAAGGTTAGACTTGACTTTATTGCCCAGATTCTATTTTTATCTCCCAGGGATTTTTAATGGGCTTTGCTGGGGACAAACCCCCCCTCTGCCTTTTGTCCCGTTCCTCATTCTTGGAGTGCTGAGGGTGCAGACCCTTCTTCTGTAACTGCTGAGTGCTGAGTTGGGAGCCCTCATACCCTGGGGCGAGGGTCAGAGCTTCTCCCCAGCAGCCTCCAGGTGACGTTGATTGTCCCCAGGCCCCCTGCCTCCCTGCTCGTCCACCTGAGCACCAGCATTGGAAGTGTTATAGATTCTAATGACCTTCAAGGGTCCAGGAAAGAGATGTGCAGAGACGCTGTGGGGGCCGGTTTCACCCCGCCCCACATTTGTTCGGCCACCTTAGGCCGACCGTTTCTGCCAGCCTAGATGCTCTGACCAGTAGTCTGCGCTTTCTTCAATTAGGCCCCTGAATTAACGTACAAACAGCACCAGGTGTCAGAGCCCTGCCCGCTCAACTCCCAGACAGTCCAGGGTCAGTGGTGATCAAGGACCATGATGGCCACTGAGTCAACAGCCTTTTGAAGTAAACAAGAGTCCAGCCGGTCTTACTGGCCACCATCATCACGGTGTCTGTAGGCTTTTCTATGGTGACAGTGTGATATACGGTTCCCCCGCCAAGATTATTAGCTCCCCTCTGGGTGCAGTAAGTCCGGCAAGCAGTAGTCTACTCTTTTGGGGCACACTCTTGTTGTTTTATGAGAGAAACTCCAGGTCAAGTGATGTTCACACGAGTCGTCATGGTGCCCTGTTGCCCCCGGTTATCTCTCTGGATGTTGGAGTTGGAGGGCCTCCTCACTCGAGGTCGGTGTGCCCACGGAGCGAACCCTGCAACTTCAGGGCATGGTTGGTGGTTAGGATCACCACGTGGGGTCCTTTTCCCTTAGGAGGGAGGTGGCCTTTTGGGCTGCTGATTTCCAGGGTTTTAGATACCGCCAGTATCTTGGCCAGATGTGGCAGTGGGCCAAGCCCCTTGGTGACCATAGTTTATCCTACCTGGATGGCATTCTTGCATTGTTCCATTTCAAGTGGTCCCAGGTTTTGCACTAATTCTCCAATGGCGATTCACCTTTCACCGGGAATGTAAAGGTCAAAGGGTTTAGCTAAATTAGGGAGTTCCAGGGCAAGGGTCTGAATTGACTGCTCTTTCCATTCTTGAAAGGCCACTTCTGGATTCTATTCAAAAGGATCATCATCTTTTCCTTTCAGTGTTTCATATAGAGGCCCAGCTAGTAGACTGTAGTTAGGGATCCAGAAGCAGCAAACCCTGGCCTCCCCAGGAACCCCTAAGCTGTCTTCTAGTTTTAGAAAGGGGTAAGGCTGAAAATGGTTTCTTCCCTTTCCTGGGATGGACTTCTCCAACCTTCTGTGAGAATGAAGCCCAGGCAGGTCACGGCAGTCTGTGATATTTGAGCTTTTTCTTGGACAACTTCTATCCTTTATTGGCTTGGTAGTTCAGAGGCCTCCTTAGTAGGGCTGGCGATCAGAATGTCGTCTGCATATTGAAGGAGGGTTTCCTTTTCCAGAGGTAGAACTTTTAGGTCTTTAGCTAAGCTTTCCCCAAAGATGGTGTGGGAATTTTTGCACCCTTGGGGCCAGACGGCCCGGAAGTATTGTTTTAGTTGTATGTTGAGTCCTGCCACTCACAAGCCAAAATTTCTTGTGACTCTGGGACTAATGGAATACAAAAGAAGGCATCATTGAAGACTAATACAGAATACCATGTCCTGGTGGTTGGTAGAATGACCAGCAGGGTGTAGGAATTAGGAGCAACTGGAGGTATATCCTCGGTGGCTTCACTGACTGTCCTGACATCCTTTACCAGGTCCCCAGCAGCCCATGGGGCTCTCGTGGTCAGACCAATCCCAGAATATGGAGCTCACCTGGGCAGGTACCCCACCCCCACCCCAGCCCACAGGGCTCTCGTGGTCAGGCCCCTCCCAGGATACAGAGCTACCCTTGCAGGTACCGTGGCAGGGCTGGGCACACAGGAACCGTGCACATAGCCCTCATTGCAGAGCACCCCCAGCTCACCTGTCGCTCAGAGCTGACACAGAGCACCTCAGAGCAGGACTTGAACTAACAAACAGCAGCTGCGACAGGTCTGTGACCCTGGGCATCACTCCGTGAGGCCTCCCTCCACCTGGTCTTCCAGAGACTTCCACTGCACCCGGGGCACCAGGCCTCTGTCTCCAACCACCACCCACCCCTCCTCTCCCTGACTCCTGGGTTCCTCTCATTAGGAGAGGGTTTTCTTGAAGTTGTCTCCCACTCATGGGCCAGATAAAATGATTAGAAAACAAGCCAAAGCTGCAGCCCCTTGTCTATCCTGACTCTCAGGAGCCCACACCTGTTCCTTGGACCTGGCCGGTTCAGCAAGTTCCATTTTCTGCAACTGTGAGCCCCTGAGGGGTGATGATTGGCTGACCTGGGCAGCCTTACCGTGCCGGCCAGCCCTCCCCAGGTGTGCCTGGGTTGAGATCACTATAAATACCACTCCAGGCAGCAAGAGCCCCTGCAGCCGTGCCTGACGCCATTTTCTCTGCCCTGTCAGCAGTCTCGGGGCTGGGCTGGTGGGAGGGAGTGAGAGGCCACGGCTTTGTGGGTGGCCCAGTGTGAGTGGGGCTCTGCTGGACTTTCTGCAGCAGTTGCCAGGCTGCCACCTGCTAAAGAAGAAGATGTGTCACCCATACCTGCTGCTGGAATTTCTCCCTGGGCAGAGGTGAGGAAGGAAAAAAGCAGTGGGGGCAGGGACAGGACGGGTATCTCAGGCAGGGAAATGGAAATCTTCCAGAAGAGCACCCAGGGCCAGGACCATCCTGGCTGGCCTGCAGGCACCAAGTCGGCCGGCATGCTGTCACTCGTGTGGCTCTATGGCCCTCCCTCTAGGCTTTCAAGTCCTTGTCTATATTCAGGTGTTTTACCTGGGATGGGTGGGAATAGTTCAGCAGCAACTGGCCTGGGGCTCAGCTCACGTTTACTCACAGATGCCTCGGCACGGTGCCCCAGCTTTGCAATGAGGACGCTTGTTGCGTGGGGGCTGCTGGCTGAATGGGAGACGATTCCCCACCACTGACCAACTTCAGAATTGTTTACAACTGGAGCAAGTGCCCTGATACGGTTTTCCTCTGTGGAACTGGTGGGTTCTGTGTTTTTTTTCTCTTTTTCGTTTTGGGTTCAAGGTAGATTTTATTCCTCTTTTTTGTATTTACAGATATAAGCATGGAAATAATTTATTCATATAAATACATGTATGTGAAGGGAATAATTGTTTTTTCTATTGTTTAAATTTTATTTCTTTTTAATTTTGAATTTTATTTTATATTTTTATACAGCAGGTTCTTATTGGTTATCTATTTTATACATATAAATGTATACATGTCAATCCCAGTCTCTCAACTCCTCCCACCACCCCCCCAACAGCTTTCCCCCCTTGTTGTCCATACGTTTGTTGTCTACATCTGTTGCTCTATTTATGCCTTGCAAAATGGTTAATCTGTACAGGTTTTCTAGGTTCCACATATATGCATGAATATACAAGATTTGTTTTTCTCTTTCTGACTTACTTCACTCTGTATGACAGTCTCTAGATGCATCGACGTCTCTACAAATGACCCAATTTCATTCCTTTTCGTGGCTTAGTAATATTCCATTTTATATATGTACCACGGCTTTATGCATTCGTCTGTCTGTGGGCATTTAGGTTGCTTCCATTACCTCGATATTGTAAATAGTGATGCAATGAACATTGCGGTGAATGTCTCTTTTTGATTTATGGTTTTGTCTGGGTATATGTCCAGTACTGGGATTGCTGTATCATATGGTAATTCTATTGTTAGTTTCTTAAGAAATTCCATATTGTTCTCCATAGTGACTGTATCAATTTATATTCCCAACAATAGTGGAAGAGGGTTCCTTTTCTCCACACCCTTTCCAGCATTTTTTGCTTGTAGATTTTCTATGATGCCTATTCTACCAGGTGTGAGGTGATACCTCATTGTTGAATCCATTTCGTTGAGCAAGGGGTAGGTCTTGTCTATTCCATATTTGGCTTATGGAACGGTATCTGTGCTAATTTCAAACTCTGGTTTAATGCAGCACCCCAACTCACCTTCCGCCTTAAGCAAGCATAAGTTAGTTTTCTAACTTGAGACCCTGTTCTGTTTTGTAATTCAGTTCCTGTGTAGCCAAGTTCACATTCCATGTATTAGTGATACCTTATGATGTTTCTTTTTCTGTGTGACTTATTTCAGTTAGAATCATCGTGCCTCAATCCACTCATTATGCTGGTACAGGCCTGGTGACATAGATTTCATTGCTGAGTGGTATTCTGTTGTACATAAGTACCGCAACTTCTTTATCCATTATTTGCTCTCTGGGATATTTAACTTGTGCCGTAGAAGAGATTCCAGTAAAAAGAACCGTCCCAACCTTTGGGGTGGCTGTGTCTTTTTGATTTTAATTTCCCTAAGCTATAGGACCATAAGTGGAAGTGCCCTAGGCTCTGTTGCTTTGTTTTTTAGATGTTTCAGGAAACACCATACACTTCTCCCGAGTGGCTGTTGGCAATTTACATCCCGCCCGTCAGCATAACAAGGCTCCCAGTTCTCCATGGCCTGTCCTGCCTTTCTGGATTTTACACTTTTTTCAGATGGCCCTTTTGACCGGGGGGAAGTGAGACTTCATTGTAGTGCAGATTTCCTTTGCAACCTTGCTTGGTTGGCCAAAAAGGGCATATGCGTTTTTTCCTGAATATATTCAGGAAAAAACGCATACGCCCTTTTTGGCCAAGTGCATCATTGTGGACGTTCTGCCTCTTTTCCTATGCTTTAAATGCAATTCCAGTCTACCTCCTGAAATCGGTTTCCTGCAATTCTGCCCCGCTTTCAAGTCCTCTTGGCAGCCTTACTTCAGTATATTTTTGGACGATAGCTGTCATTTATAACTCTGCAGGTTTGTGAATTACAGTGCCCCTGAGCTCCTTTCTTCAAGTCGCTTTCTCGTGAGCTGGCCGCAACACCGCAGGATGGCTTCAGGCCCTAATCTGGTTCCGGCACGGCACGCTGAGCCTTTGGTTAATTCCTCTTCCTGGTGGGAAATGAGAGTTAAATTTGCCCGTCCAGACACCTCCAGCTAGTCTGTCATTGGTTCTCCCTATTCCTGTTCATCTTCCGCAGAAATTGCAAACTGGGCCAAACAGGAGGTTAAAGGCACTGACTGTCCAAGTCGGGAGAGTGTTAGTAAAGCGTCTGGAATGTTGCACCCGAGTACCAGGGGACGAAAACTGACACATATTGGAACACGTCTCCCGATCACACGGTTGATCATACTCTGGGTTCCACATGCATGTTTTAGCTGAAGGAAGAATACCTTAAACCTGGAGAGTTGAGACCCGTGGAATGGGTACCATGCAATATGACTTCAAAGGGTCTTCATTTGCTCACCGAACCTCTCCAATCCTATCACTGCTGCGTTTATGCCCCTGTACACACACTTGATTCTCTTTCAGAGACATAGCAATCCATAGGTTTTAAGATACTTCCTAGTCAGGTACACTCTTAGGCATTTAATATGGGGTGTTGAGTCCATTTCGTTGAGCAAGGAGTAGCTCTTGTCTATTCCATATTTGGCTTAAGGAACTTTATCTGTGCTCATTTCAATCTCTGGTTTTATGCAGCACCCCAACTCACCTTTCCCCTTAAGCAAGCATAAGTTGGGTTTCTAAATTTGAGACCCTGTTCTGTTTTGTAATTCAGTTCCTGTGTAGCCAAGGTTACATTCCGTGTATTAGTGATATCTTATGATGTTTCTTTTCCTGTGTGACTTATTTCAGTTAGAATCATCGTACCTGAATCCACTCATTATGCTGCTACGGGCCTGATGACATAGATTTCATTGCTGAGTGATACTGCATTGTACGTAAGTACCACAACTTCTTTATCCATTTTTCACTTTCTGCGATATTGAACTTTTACCGTAAACCAGGTTCTTGTAAACAGAGCCGTCCCAACCTTTGGGGTGGCTGTGTCTTTTTGATTTTAATTTCCCTAAGCTATAGGACCATAAGTGGAAGTGCCCTAGGCTCTGTTGCTTTGTTTTTTAGATGTTTCAGGAAACACCATACACTTCTCCCAAGTGGCTGTTGGCAATTTACATCCCGCCCATCAGCATAACAAGGCTCCCAGTTCTCCATGGCCTGTCCTGCCTTTCTGGATTTTACACTTTTTTCAGATGGCCCTTTTGACCGGGGGGAAGTGAGACTTCATTGTAGTGCAGATTTCCTTTGCAAGCTTGCTTGGTTGGCCAAAAAGGGCGTATGCGTTTTTTCCTGAATATATTCAGGAAAAAACGCATACGCCCTTTTTGGCCAAGTGCATCATTGTGGACGTTCTGCCTCTTTTCCTATGCTTTCAATGCAATTCCAGTCTACCTCCTGAAATCGGTTTCCTGCAATTCTGCCCCGCTTTCAAGTCCTCTTGGCAGCCTTACTTCAGTATATTTTTGGACGATAGCTGTCATTTATAACTCTGCAGGTTTGTGAATTACAGTGCCCCTGAGCTCCTTTCTTCAACTCGCTTTCTCGTGAGCTGGCCGCAACACCGCAGGATGGCTTCAGGCCCTAATCTGGTTCCGGCACGGCACGCTGAGCCTTTGGTTAATTCCTCTTCCTGGTGGGAAATGAGAGTTAAATTTGCCCGTCCAGACACCTCCAGCTAGTCTGTCATTGGTTCTCCCTATTCCTGTTCATCTTCCGCAGAAATTGCAAACTGGGCCAAACAGGAGGTTAAAGGCACTGACTCTCCAAGTCGGGAGAGTGTTAGTAAAGCGTCTGGCATGTTGCACCCGAGTACCAGGGGACGAAAACTGAGACATATTGGAACACGTCTCCCGATCACACGGTTGATCATACTCTGGGTTCCACATGCATGTTTTAGCTGAAGGAAGAATACCTTAAACCTGGAGAGTTGAGACCCTTGGAATGGGTACCATGCAATATGACTTCAAAGGGTCTTCATTTGCTCACCGAACCTCTCCAATCCTATCACTGCTGCGTTTATGCCCCTGTACACACGCTTGATTCTCTTTCGGGGAAATAGCAATCCATAGGTTTTAAGATACTTCCTAGTCAGGTACACTCTTAGGCATTTAATATGGGGTGTTGAGTCCATTTCGTTGAGCAAGGAGTAGCTCTTGTCTATTCCATATTTGGCTTAAGGAACTTTATCTGTGCTCATTTCAATCTCTGGTTTTATGCAGCACCTCAACTCACCTTTCTCCTTAAGCAAGCATAAGTTGGTTTTCTAAATTTGAGACCCTGTTCTGTATTGTAATTCAGTTCCTGTGTAGCCAAGTTTACATTCCGTGTATTAGTCATAACTTATGATGTCTCTGTTTCTGTGTGACTTATTTCAGTTAGAATCATCATACCTGAATCCACTCATTATGCTGCTACGGGCCTGATGACATAGATTTCCTTGCTGAGTGATATTGCATTGTAAGTAAGTACCACAGCTTCTTTATCCATTTTTCACTTTCTGCGATATTGAACTTGTACCGTAAACCAGGTTCTTGTAAACAGAGCCGTCCCAACCTTTGGGGTGGCTGTGTCTTTTTGATTTTAATTTCCCTAAGCTATAGGACCATAAGTGGAAGTGCCCTAGGCTCCGTTGCTTTGTTTTTTAGATGTTTCAGGAAACACCATACACTTCTCCCGAGTGGCTGTTGGCAATTGACATCCCGCCCATCAGCATAACAAGGCTCCCAGTTCTCCATGGCCTGTCCTGCCTTTCTGGATTTTACACTTTTCTCAGATGACCCTTTTGACTGGGGGGAAGTGAGACTTCACTGTAGTGCAGATTTCCTTTGCAAGCTTGCTTGGTTGGCCAAAAAGGGCGTATGCGTTTTTTCCTGAATATATTCAGGAAAAAAAGCATACGCCCTTTTTGGCCAAGTGCATCATTGTGGACGTTCTGCCTCTTTTCCTATGCTTTAAATGCAATTCCAGTCTACCTCCTGAAATCGGTTTCCTGCAATTCTGCCCCGCTTGCAAGTTCTCTTGGCAGCCTTACTTCAGAATATTTTTGGACGATAGCTGTCATTTGTAACTCTGCAGTTTTGTGAATTACACTGCCCCTGAGTTCCTTTCTTCAACTCACTTTCTTGTGAGCTGGCCGCAACACCGCAGGATGGCTTCAGGCCCTAATCTGGTTCCGGCACAGCACGCTGAGCCTTTGGTTAATTCCTCTTCCCGGTGGGAAATGAGAGTTAAATTTGCCCGTCCAGACAGCTCCAGCTAGTCTCTCATTGGTTCTCCCTATTCCTGTTCATCTTCCGCAGAAATTGCAAACTTGGGCAATCAGGAGGTTAAAGGCACTGACTCTCCAAGTCGGGAGAGTGTTAGTAAAGCGTCTGGAATGTTGCACCCGAGTACCAGGGGACGAAATCTGAGACATATTTGAACACGTCTCCCGCTCACATGGTTGATCATACTCTGGGTTCCACATGCATTTTTTAGCTGAAGGAAGAATACCTTAAACCTGGAGAGTTGAGACCCGTGGAATGGGTACCATGCAATATGACTTCAAAGGGTCTTCATTTGCTCACCGAACCTCTCCAATCCTATCACTGCTGCGTTTATGCCGCTGTACACATGCTTGATTCTCTTTCGGAGACATAGCAGTCCATAGGTTTTAAGATACTTCCTAGTCAGGTACATTCTTAGGCGTTTAATATGGGGTGTTGAGTCCATTTCGTTGAGCAAGGAGTAGCTCTTGTCTATTCCATATTTGGCTTAAGGAACTTTATCTGTGCTCATTTCAATCTCTGGTTTTATGCAGCACCCCAACTCACCTTTCCCCTTAAGCAAGCATAAGTTGGTTTTCTAAATTTGAGACCCTGTTCTGTTTTGTAATTCAGTTCCTGTGTAGCCAAGGTTACATTCCGTGTATTAGTGATATCTTATGATGTTTCTTTTTCTGTGTGACTTATTTCAGTTAGAATCATCATACCTGAATCCACTCATTATGCTGCTACGGGCCTGATGACATAGATTTCATTGCTGAATAATACTGCATTGTACGTAAGTACCACAACTTCTTTATCCATTTTTCACTTTCTGCGATATTGAACTTGTACCGTAAACCAGGTTCTTGTAAACAGAGCCGTCCCAACCTTTGGGGTGGCTGTGTCTTTTTGATTTTAATTTCCCTAAGCTATAGGACCATAAGTGGAAGTGCCCTAGGCTCTGTTGCTTTGTTTTTTAGATGTTTCAGGAAACACCATACACTTCTCCCGAGTGGCTGTTGGCAATTTACATCCCGCCCATCAGCATAACAAGGCTCCCAGTTCTCCATGGCCTGTCCTGCCTTTCTGGATTTTACACTTTTTTCAGATGGCCCTTTTGACCGGGGGGAAGTGAGAGTTCATTGTAGTGCAGATTTCCTTTGCAAGCTTGCTTGGTTGGCCAAAAAGGGCGTATGCGTTTTTTCCTGAATATATTCAGTAAAAAACGCATACGCCCTTTTTGGCCAAGTGCATCATTGTGGACGTTCTGCCTCTTTTCCTATGCTTTAAATGCAATTCCAGTCTACCTCCTGAAATCGGTTTCCTGCAATTCTGCCCCGCTTTCAAGTCCTCTTGGCAGCCTTACTTCTGTATATTTTTGGACGATAGCTATCATTTATAACTCTGCAGGTTTGTGAATTTCAGTGCCCCTGAGCTCCTTTCTTCAACTTGCTTTCTTGTGAGCTGGCCGCAACACCGCAGGATTGCTTCAGGCCCTAATCTGGTTCCGGCACGGCACGCTGAGCCTTTGGTTAATTCCTCTTCCTGGTGGGAAATGAGAGTTAAATTTGCCCGTCCAGACACCTCCAGCTAGTCTGTCATTGGTTCTCCCTATTCCTGTTCATCTTCCGCAGAAATTGCAACCTGGGCCAAACAGGAGGTTAAAGGCACTGACTCTCCAAGTCGGGAGAGTGTTAGTAAAGCGTCTGGAATGTTGCACCCGAGTACCAGGGGACGAAAACTGACACATATTGGAACACGTCTCCCGATCACATGGTTGATCATACTCTGGGTTCCACATGCATGTTTTAGCTGAAGGAAGAATACCTTAAACCTGGAGAGTTGAGACCCATGGAATGGGTACCATGCAATATGACTTCAAAGGGTCTTCATTTGCTCACCGAACCTCTCCAGTCCTATCACTGCTGCGTTTATGCCCCTGTACACACGCTTGATTCTCTTTCGGAGACATAGCAATCCATAGGTTTTAAGATACTTCCTAGTCAGGTACATTCTTAGGCGTTTAATATGGGGTGTTGAGTCCATTTCGTTGAGCAAGGAGTAGCTCTTGTCTATTCCATATTTGGCTTAAGGAACTTTATCTGTGCTCATTTCAATCTCTGGTTTTATGCAGCACCCCAACTCACCTTTACCCTTAAGCAAGCATAAGTTGTGTTTCTAAATTTGAGACCCTGTTCTGTTTTGTAATTCCGTTCCTGTGTAGCCAAGTTTACATTCCGTGTATTAGTGATATCTTATGATGTTTCTTTTTCTGTGTGACTTATTTCAGTTAGAATCATCATACCTGAATCCACTCATTATGCTGCTACGGGCCTGATGACATAGATTTCATTGCTGAATAATACTGCATTGTATGTAAGTACCACAACTTCTTTATCCATTTTTCACTTTCTGCGATATTGAACTTGTACCGTAAACCAGGTTCTTGTAAACAGAGCCGTCCCAACCTTTGGGGTGGCTGTGTCTTTTGATTTTAATTTCCCTAAGCTATAGGACCATAAGTGGAAGTGCCCTAGGCTCTGTTGCTTTGTTTTTTAGATGTTTCAGGAAACACCATACACTTCTCCCGAGTGGCTGTTGGCAATTTACATCCCGCCCATCAGCATAACAAGGCTCCCAGTTCTCCATGGCCTGTCCTGCCTTTCTGGATTTTACACTTTTTTCAGATGGCCCTTTTGACCGGGGGGAAGTGAGACTTCATTGTAGTGCAGATTTCCTTTGCAAGCTTGCTTGGTTGGCCAAAAAGGGCGTATGCGTTTTTTCCTGAATATATTCAGGAAAAACCGCATACGCCCTTTTTGGCCAAGTGCATCATTGTGGACGTTCTGTCTCTTTTCCTATGCTTTAAATGCAATTCCAGTCTACCTCCTGAAATCGGTTTCCTGCAATTCTGCCCCGCTTTCAAGTCCTCTTGGCAGCCTTACTTCAGTATATTTTTGGACGATAGCTGTCATTTATAACTCTGCAGGTTTGTGAATTACAGTGCCCCTGAGCTCCTTTCTTCAACTCGCTTTCTCGTGAGCTGGCCGCAACACCGCAGGATGGCTTCAGGCCCTAATCTGGTTCCGGCACGGCACGCTGAGCCTTTGGTTAATTCCTCTTCCTGGTGGGAAATGAGAGTTAAATTTGCCCGTCCAGACACCTCCAGCTAGTCTCTCATTGGTTCTCCCTATTCCTGTTCATCTTCCGCAGAAATTGCAAACTGGGCCAAACAGGAGGTTAAAGGCACTGACTGTCCAAGTCGGGAGAGTGTTAGTAAAGCGTCTGGAATGTTGCACCCGAGTACCAGGTGACGAAAACTGACACATATTAGAACACGTCTCCCGATCACACGGTTGATCATACTCTGGGTTCCACATGCATGTTTTAGCTGAAGGAGGAATACCTTAAACCTGGAGAGTTGAGACCCGTGGAATGGGTACCATGCAATATGACTTCAAAGGGTCTTCATTTGCTCACCGAACCTCTGCAGTCCTATCACTGCTGCCTTTATGCCCCTGTACACACGCTTGATTCTCTTTCGGGGACATAGCAATCCATAGGTTTTAAGATACTTCCTAGTCAGGTACATTCTTAGGCGTTTAATATGGGGTGTTGAGTCCATTTCGTTGAGCAAGGAGTAGCTCTTGTCTATTCCATATTTGGCTTAAGGAACTTTATCTGTGTTCATTTCAATCTCTGGTTTTATGCAGCACCCCAACTCACGTTTCCCCTTAAGCAAGCATAAGTTGGGTTTCTAAATTTGAGACCCTGTTCTGTTTTGTAATTCAGTTCCTGTGTAGCCAAGTTTACATTCCGTGTATTAGTGATATCTCATGATGTTTGTTTTTCTGTGTGACTTATTTCAGTTAGAATCATCATACCTGAATCCACTCATTATGCTGCTACGGGCCTGATGACATAGATTTCATTGCTGAGTGATATTGCATTGTACGTAAGTACCACAACTTCTTTATCCATTTTTCACTTTCTGCGGTATTGAACTTGTACCATAAACCAGGTTCTTGTAAACAGAGCCATCCCAACCTTTGGGGTGGCTGTGTCTTTTTGATTTTAATTTCCCTAATCTATAGGACCATAAGTGGAAGTGCCCTAGGCTCTGTTGCTTTGTTTTTTAGATGTTTCAGGAAACACCATACACTTCTCCCGAGTGGCTGTTGGCAATTTACATCCCGGCCATCAGCATAACAAGGCTCCCAGTTCTCCATGGCCTGTCCTGCCTTTCTGGATTTTACACCATTTTCAGATGGCCCTTTTGATCGGGGGGAAGTGAGAGTTCATGGTAGTGCAGATTTCCTTTGCAAGCTTGCTTGGTTGGCCAAAAAGGGCGTATGCGTTTTTTCCTGAATATATTCAGGAAAAAACGCATACGCCCTTTTTGACCAAGTGCATCATTGTGGACGTTCTGCCTCTTTTCCTATGCTTTAAATGCAATTCCAGTCTACCTCCTGAAATCGGTTTCCTGCAATTCTGCCCCGCTTTCAAGTCCTCTTGGCAGCCTTACTTCAGTATATTTTTGGACGATAGTTATCATTTATAACTCTGCAGGTTTGTGAATTACAGTGCCCCTGAGCTCCTTTCTTCAACTTGCTTTCTTGTGAGTTGGCCGCAACACCGCAGGATTGCTTCAGGCCCTAATCTGGTTCCGGCACGGCACGCTGAGCCTTTGGTTAATTCCTCTTCCTGGTGGGAAATGAGAGTTAAATTTGCCCGTCCAGACACCTCCAGCTAGTCTCTCATTGGTTCTCCCTATTCCTGTTCATCTTTCGCAGAAATTGCAACCTGGGCCAAACAGGAGGTTAAAGGCACTGACTCTCCAAGTCGGGAGAGTGTTAGTAAAGCGTCTGGAATGTTGCACCCGAGTACCAGGGGACGAAAACTGAGACATATTGGAACACGTCTCCCGATCACACGGTTGATCATACTCTGGGTTCCACATGCATGTTTTAGCTGAAGGAAGAATACCTTAAACCTGGAGAGTTGAGACCCGTGGAATGGGTACCATGCAATATGACTTCAAAGGGTCTTCATTTGCTCACCGAACCTCTCCAGTCCTATCACTGCTGCGTTTATGCCCCTGCACACACGCTAGATTCTCTTTCGGAGACATAGCAATCCATAGGTTTTAAGATACTTCCTAGTCAGGTACATTCTTAGGCGTTTAATATGGGGTGTTGAATCCATTTCGTTGAGCAAGGAGTAGCTCTTGTCTATTCCATATTTGGCTTAAGGAACTTTATCTGTGCTCATTTCAATCTCTGGTTTTATGCAGCACCCCAACTCACCTTTCCCCTTAAGCAAGCATAAGTTGGGTTTCTAAATTTGAGACCCTGTTCTGTTTTGTAATTCAGTTCCTGTGTAGCCAAGTTTACATTCCGTGTATTAGTGATATCTTATGATGTTTCTTTTTCTGTGTGACTTATTTCAGTTAGAATCATCATACCTGAATCCACTCATTATGCTGCTACGGGCCTGATGACATAGATTTCATTGCTGAATAATACTGCATTGTATGTAAGTACCACAACTTCTTTATCCATTTTTCACTTTCTGCGATATTGAACTTGTACCGTAAACCAGGTTCTTGTAAACAGAGCCGTCCCAACTTTTGGGGTGGCTGTGTCTTTTTGATTTTAATTTCCCTAAGCTATAGGACCATAAGTGGAAGTGCCCTAGGCTCTGTTGCTTTGTTTTTTAGATGTTTTAGGAAACACCATACACTTCTCTGGAATGGCTGTTGGCAGCTGAAATCCCGCCCATCAGCATAACAAGGCTCCCAGTTCTCCATGGCCTGTCCTGCCTTTCTGGATTTTACACTTTTTTCAGATGGCCCTTTTGACCGGGGGGAAGTGAGACTTCATTGTAGTGCAGATTTCCTTTGCAAGCTTGCTTGGTTGGCCAAAAAGGGCGTATGCGTTTTTTCCTGAATATATTCAGGAAAAAACGCATACGCCCTTTTTGGCCAAGTGCATCATTGTGGACGTTCTGCCTCTTTTCCTATGCTTTCAATGCAATTCCAGTCTACCTCCTGAAATCGGTTTCCTGCAATTCTGCCCCGCTTTCAAGTCCTCTTGGCAGCCTTACTTCAGTATATTTTTGGACGATAGCTGTCATTTATAACTCTGCAGGTTTGTGAATTACAGTGCCCCTGAGCTCCTTTCTTCAACTCGCTTTCTCGTGAGCTGGCCGCAACACCGCAGGATGGCTTCAGGCCCTAATCTGGTTCCGGCACGGCACGCTGAGCCTTTGGTTAATTCCTCTTCCTGGTGGGAAATGAGAGTTAAATTTGCCCGTCCAGACACCTCCAGCTATTCTCTCATTGGTTCTCCCTATTCCTGTTCATCTTCCGCAGAAATTGAAAACTGGGCCAAACAGGAGGTTAAAGGCACTGACTCTCCAAGTCGGGAGAGTGTTAGTAAAGCGTCTGGAATGTTGCACCCGAGTACCACGGGACGAAAACTGACACATACTTGAACACGTCTCCCGATCACACGGTTGATCATACTCTGGGTTCCACATGCATGTTTTAGCTGAAGGAAGAATACCTTAAACCTGGAGAGTTGAGACCCGTGGAATGGGTACCATGCAATATGACTTCAAAGGGTCTTCATTTGCTCACCGAACCTCTCCAATCCTATCACTGCTGCGTTTATGCCCCTGTACACACGCTTGATTCTCTTTCAGAGACATAGCAGTCCATAGGTTTTTAGATACTTCCTAGTCAGGTACATTCTTAGGCGTTTCATATGGGGTGTTGAGTCCATTTCGTTGAGCAAGGAGTAGCTATTGTCTATTCCATATTTGGCTTAAGGAACTTTATCTGTGCTCATTTCAATCTCTGGTTTTATGCAGCACCCCAACTCACGTTTCCCCTTAAGCAAGCATAAGTTGGGTTTCTAAATTTGAGACCCTGTTCTGTTTTGTAATTCAGTTCCTCTGTAGCGAAGTTTACATTCCGTGTATTAGTGATAACTTATGATGTTTCTTTTTCTGTGTGACTTATTTCAGTTAGAATCATCATACCTGAATCCACTCATTATGCTGCTACGGGCCTGATGACATAGATTTCATTGCTGAGTGATATTGCATTGTACGTAAGTACCACAACTTCTTTATCCATTTTTCACTTTCTACGATATTGAACTTGTACCGTAAATGAGTTTCTTGTAAACAGAGCCGTCCCAAACATTTGGGTAGCTCTGTCTTTTTGATTTTAATTTCCCTAAGCTATAGGACCATAAGTGGAAGTGCCCTAGTCTCTGTTGCTTTGTTTTTTAGTTATTTCAGGAAACACCGTACACTTCTCCGGAATGGCTGTTGGCAATTTACATCCCGCCCATCAGCATAACAAGGCTCCCAGTTCTCCATGGCCTGTCCTGCCTTTCTGGATTTTACACCTTTTTCAGATGGCCCTTTTGACCGGGGGGAAGTGAGAGTTCATGGTAGTGCAGATTTCCTTTGCAAGCTTGCTTGGTTGGCCAAAAAGGGCGTATGCGTTTTTTCCTGAATATATTCAGGAAAAAACGCATACGCCCTTTTTGACCAAGTGCATCATTGTGGACGTTCTGCCTCTTTTCCTATGCTTTAAATGCAATTCCAGTCTACCTCCTGAAATCGGTTTCCTGCAATTCTGCCCCGCTTTCAAGTCCTCTTGGCAGCCTTACTTCAGTATATTTTTGGACGATAGCTATCATTTATAACTCTGCAGGTTTGTGAATTACAGTGCCCCTGAGCTCCTTTCTTCAACTTGCTTTCTTGTGAGCTGGCCGCAACACCGCAGGATTGCTTCAGGCCCTAATCTGGTTCCGGCACGGCACGCTGAGCCTTTGGTTAATTCCTCTTCCTGGTGGGAAATGAGAGTTAAATTTGCCCGTCCAGACACCTCCAGCTAGTCTCTCATTGGTTCTCCCTATTCCTGTTCATCTTCCGCAGAAATTGCAAACTGGGCCAAACAGGAGGTTAAAGGCACTGACTCTCCAAGTCGGGAGAGTGTTAGTAAAGCGTCTGGAATGTTTCACCCGAGTACCAGGGGACAAAAACTGACACATATTGGAACACGTCTCCCGATCACACTGTTGATCATACTCTGGATTCCACATGCATGATTTAGCTGAAGGAAGAATACCTTAAACCTGGAGAGTTGAGACCCGTGGAATGGGTACCATGCAATATGATTTCAAAGGGTCTTCATTTGCTCACCGAACCTCTCCAGTCCTATCACTGCTGCGTTTATGCCCCTGTACACACGCTTGATTCTCTTTCGGAAACATAGCAATCCATAGGTTTTAAGATAATTCCTAGTCAGGTACATTCTTAGGCGTTTAATATGGGGTGTTGAGTCCATTTCGTTGAGCAAGGAGTAGCTCTTGTCTATTCCATATTTGGCTTAAGGAACTTTATCTGTGCTCATTTCAATCTCTGGTTTTATGCAGCACCCCAACTCACCTTTCCCCTTAAGCAAGCATAAGTTGGTTTTCTAAATTTGAGACCCTGTTCTGTTTTGTAATTCAGTTCCTGTGTAGCCAAGGTTACATTCCGTGTATTAGTGATATCTTATGATGTTTCTTTTTCTGTGTGACTTATTTCAGTTAGAATCATCATACCTGAATCCACTCATTATGGTTCTACGGGCCTGATGACATAGATTTCCTTGCTGAGTGATATTGCATTGTACGTAAGTACCACAACTTCTTTATCCATTTTTCACTTTCTGCGATATTGAAGTTGTACTGTAAACCAGGCTCTTGTAAACAGAGCCGTCCCAACCTTTGGGGTGGCTGTGTCTTTTTGATTTTAATTTCCCTAAGCTATAGGACCATAAGTGGAAGTGCCCTAGGCTCTGTTGCTTTGTTTTTTAGATGTTTCAGGAAACACCATACACTTCTCCCGAGTGGCTGTTGGCAATTTACATCCCGCCCATCAGCATAACAAGGCTCCCAGTTCTCCATGGCCTGTCCTGCCTTTCTGGATTTTACACTTTTTTCAGATGGCCCGTTTGACCGGGGGGAAGTGAGACTTCATTGTAGTGCAGATTTCTTTGCAAGCTTGCTTGGTTGGCCAAAAAGGGCGTATGCGTTTTTTCCTGAATATATTCAGGAAAAAACGCATACGCCCTTTTTGACCAAGTGCATCATTGTGGACGTTCTGCCTCTTTTCCTATGCTTTAAATGCAATTCCAGTCTACCTCCTGAAATCGGTTTCCTGCAATTCTGCCCCGCTTTCAAGTCCTCTTGGCAGCCTTACTTCAGTATATTTTTGGACGATAGTTATCATTTATAACTCTGCAGGTTTGTGAATTACAGTGCCCCTGAGCTCCTTTCTTCAACTTGCTTTCTTGTGAGTTGGCCGCAACACCGCAGGATTGCTTCAGGCCCTAATCTGGTTCCGGCACGGCACGCTGAGCCTTTGGTTAATTCCTCTTCCTGGTGGGAAATGAGAGTTAAATTTGCCCGTCCAGACACCTCCAGCTAGTCTCTCATTGGTTCTCCCTATTCCTGTTCATCTTTCGCAGAAATTGCAACCTGGGCCAAACAGGAGGTTAAAGGCACTGACTCTCCAAGTCGGGAGAGTGTTAGTAAAGCGTCTGGAATGTTGCACCCGAGTACCAGGGGACGAAAACTGAGACATATTGGAACACGTCTCCCGATCACACGGTTGATCATACTCTGGGTTCCACATGCATGTTTTAGCTGAAGGAAGAATACCTTAAACCTGGAGAGTTGAGACCCGTGGAATGGGTACCATGCAATATGACTTCAAAGGGTCTTCATTTGCTCACCGAACCTCTCCAGTCCTATCACTGCTGCGTTTATGCCCCTGCACACACGCTAGATTCTCTTTCGGAGACATAGCAATCCATAGGTTTTAAGATACTTCCTAGTCAGGTACATTCTTAGGCGTTTAATATGGGGTGTTGAATCCATTTCGTTGAGCAAGGAGTAGCTCTTGTCTATTCCATATTTGGCTTAAGGAACTTTATCTGTGCTCATTTCAATCTCTGGTTTTATGCAGCACCCCAACTCACCTTTCCCCTTAAGCAAGCATAAGTTGGGTTTCTAAATTTGAGACCCTGTTCTGTTTTGTAATTCAGTTCCTGTGTAGCCAAGTTTACATTCCGTGTATTAGTGATATCTTATGATGTTTCTTTTTCTGTGTGACTTATTTCAGTTAGAATCATCATACCTGAATCCACTCATTATGCTGCTACGGGCCTGATGACATAGATTTCATTGCTGAATAATACTGCATTGTATGTAAGTACCACAACTTCTTTATCCATTTTTCACTTTCTGCGATATTGAACTTGTACCGTAAACCAGGTTCTTGTAAACAGAGCCGTCCCAACTTTTGGGGTGGCTGTGTCTTTTTGATTTTAATTTCCCTAAGCTATAGGACCATAAGTGGAAGTGCCCTAGGCTCTGTTGCTTTGTTTTTTAGATGTTTTAGGAAACACCATACACTTCTCTGGAATGGCTGTTGGCAGCTGAAATCCCGCCCATCAGCATAACAAGGCTCCCAGTTCTCCATGGCCTGTCCTGCCTTTCTGGATTTTACACTTTTTTCAGATGGCCCTTTTGACCGGGGGGAAGTGAGACTTCATTGTAGTGCAGATTTCCTTTGCAAGCTTGCTTGGTTGGCCAAAAAGGGCGTATGCGTTTTTTCCTGAATATATTCAGGAAAAAACGCATACGCCCTTTTTGGCCAAGTGCATCATTGTGGACGTTCTGCCTCTTTTCCTATGCTTTCAATGCAATTCCAGTCTACCTCCTGAAATCGGTTTCCTGCAATTCTGCCCCGCTTTCAAGTCCTCTTGGCAGCCTTACTTCAGTATATTTTTGGACGATAGCTGTCATTTATAACTCTGCAGGTTTGTGAATTACAGTGCCCCTGAGCTCCTTTCTTCAACTCGCTTTCTCGTGAGCTGGCCGCAACACCGCAGGATGGCTTCAGGCCCTAATCTGGTTCCGGCACGGCACGCTGAGCCTTTGGTTAATTCCTCTTCCTGGTGGGAAATGAGAGTTAAATTTGCCCGTCCAGACACCTCCAGCTATTCTCTCATTGGTTCTCCCTATTCCTGTTCATCTTCCGCAGAAATTGAAAACTGGGCCAAACAGGAGGTTAAAGGCACTGACTCTCCAAGTCGGGAGAGTGTTAGTAAAGCGTCTGGAATGTTGCACCCGAGTACCACGGGATGAAAACTGACACATACTTGAACACGTCTCCCGATCACACGGTTGATCATACTCTGGGTTCCACATGCATGTTTTAGCTGAAGGAAGAATACCTTAAACCTGGAGAGTTGAGACCCGTGGAATGGGTACCATGCAATATGACTTCAAAGGGTCTTCATTTGCTCACCGAACCTCTCCAATCCTATCACTGCTGCGTTTATGCCCCTGTACACACGCTTGATTCTCTTTCAGAGACATAGCAGTCCATAGGTTTTAAGATACTTCCTAGTCAGGTACATTCTTAGGCGTTTCATATGGGGTGTTGAGTCCATTTCGTTGAGCAAGGAGTAGCTATTGTCTATTCCATATTTGGCTTAAGGAACTTTATCTGTGCTCATTTCAATCTCTGGTTTTATGCAGCACCCCAACTCACGTTTCCCCTTAAGCAAGCATAAGTTGGGTTTCTAAATTTGAGACCCTGTTCTGTTTTGTAATTCAGTTCCTCTGTAGCGAAGTTTACATTCCGTGTATTAGTGATAACTTATGATGTTTCTTTTTCTGTGTGACTTATTTCAGTTAGAATCATCATACCTGAATCCACTCATTATGCTGCTACGGGCCTGATGACATAGATTTCATTGCTGAGTGATATTGCATTGTACGTAAGTACCACAACTTCTTTATCCATTTTTCACTTTCTACGATATTGAACTTGTACCGTAAATGAGTTTCTTGTAAACAGAGCCGTCCCAAACATTTGGGTAGCTCTGTCTTTTTGATTTTAATTTCCCTAAGCTATAGGACCATAAGTGGAAGTGCCCTAGTCTCTGTTGCTTTGTTTTTTAGTTATTTCAGGAAACACCGTACACTTCTCCGGAATGGCTGTTGGCAATTTACATCCCGCCCATCAGCATAACAAGGCTCCCAGTTCTCCATGGCCTGTCCTGCCTTTCTGGATTTTACACCTTTTTCAGATGGCCCTTTTGACCGGGGGGAAGTGAGAGTTCATGGTAGTGCAGATTTCCTTTGCAAGCTTGCTTGGTTGGCCAAAAAGGGCGTATGCGTTTTTTCCTGAATATATTCAGGAAAAAACGCATACGCCCTTTTTGACCAAGTGCATCATTGTGGACGTTCTGCCTCTTTTCCTATGCTTTAAATGCAATTCCAGTCTACCTCCTGAAATCGGTTTCCTGCAATTCTGCCCCGCTTTCAAGTCCTCTTGGCAGCCTTACTTCAGTATATTTTTGGACGATAGCTATCATTTATAACTCTGCAGGTTTGTGAATTACAGTGCCCCTGAGCTCCTTTCTTCAACTTGCTTTCTTGTGAGCTGGCCGCAACACCGCAGGATTGCTTCAGGCCCTAATCTGGTTCCGGCACGGCACGCTGAGCCTTTGGTTAATTCCTCTTCCTGGTGGGAAATGAGAGTTAAATTTGCCCGTCCAGACACCTCCAGCTAGTCTCTCATTGGTTCTCCCTATTCCTGTTCATCTTCCGCAGAAATTGCAAACTGGGCCAAACAGGAGGTTAAAGGCACTGACTCTCCAAGTCGGGAGAGTGTTAGTAAAGCGTCTGGAATGTTTCACCCGAGTACCAGGGGACAAAAACTGACACATATTGGAACACGTCTCCCGATCACACTGTTGATCATACTCTGGATTCCACATGCATGATTTAGCTGAAGGAAGAATACCTTAAACCTGGAGAGTTGAGACCCGTGGAATGGGTACCATGCAATATGATTTCAAAGGGTCTTCATTTGCTCACCGAACCTCTCCAGTCCTATCACTGCTGCGTTTATGCCCCTGTACACACGCTTGATTCTCTTTCGGAAACATAGCAATCCATAGGTTTTAAGATAATTCCTAGTCAGGTACATTCTTAGGCGTTTAATATGGGGTGTTGAGTCCATTTCGTTGAGCAAGGAGTAGCTCTTGTCTATTCCATATTTGGCTTAAGGAACTTTATCTGTGCTCATTTCAATCTCTGGTTTTATGCAGCACCCCAACTCACCTTTCCCCTTAAGCAAGCATAAGTTGGTTTTCTAAATTTGAGACCCTGTTCTGTTTTGTAATTCAGTTCCTGTGTAGCCAAGGTTACATTCCGTGTATTAGTGATATCTTATGATGTTTCTTTTTCTGTGTGACTTATTTCAGTTAGAATCATCATACCTGAATCCACTCATTATGGTTCTACGGGCCTGATGACATAGATTTCCTTGCTGAGTGATATTGCATTGTACGTAAGTACCACAACTTCTTTATCCATTTTTCACTTTCTGCGATATTGAAGTTGTACTGTAAACCAGGCTCTTGTAAACAGAGCCGTCCCAACCTTTGGGGTGGCTGTGTCTTTTTGATTTTAATTTCCCTAAGCTATAGGACCATAAGTGGAAGTGCCCTAGGCTCTGTTGCTTTGTTTTTTAGATGTTTCAGGAAACACCATACACTTCTCCCGAGTGGCTGTTGGCAATTTACATCCCGCCCATCAGCATAACAAGGCTCCCAGTTCTCCATGGCCTGTCCTGCCTTTCTGGATTTTACACTTTTTTCAGATGGCCCGTTTGACCGGGGGGAAGTGAGACTTCATTGTAGTGCAGATTTCTTTGCAAGGTTGCTTGGTTGGCCAAAAAGGGCGTATGCGTTTTTTCCTGAATATATTCAGGAAAAAACGCATACGCCCTTTTTGGCCAAGTGCATCATTGTGGACGTTCTGCCTCTTTTCCTATGCTTTCAATGCAATTCCAGTCTACCTCCTGAAATCGGTTTCCTGCAATTCTGCCCCGCTTTCAAGTCCTCTTGGCAGCCTTACTTCAGTATATTTTTGGACGATAGCTGTCATTTATAACTCTGCAGGTTTGTGAATTACAGTGCCCCTGAGCTCCTTTCTTCAACTCGTTTTCTCGTGCGCTGGCCGCAACACCGCAGGATTGCTTCAGGCCCTAAACTTGTTCCGGCACGGCACGCTGAGCCTTTGGTTAATTCCTCTTCCTGGTGCGAAATGAGAGTTAAATTTGCCCATCCAGACACCTCCATCTAGTCTGTCATTGGTTCTCCCTATTCCTGTTCATCTTCCGCAGAAATTGCAACCTGGGCCAAACAGGAGGTTACAGGCACTGACTCTCCAAGTCGGGAGAGTGTTAGTAAAGCGTCTGGAATGTTGCACCCGAGTACCAGGGGACGAAAACTGAGACATATTGGAACACGTCTCCCGATCACACGGTTGATCATACTCTGGGTTCCACATGCATGTTTTAGCTGAAGGAGGAATACCTTAAACCTGGAGAGTTGAGACCCGTGGAATGGGTACCATGCAATATGACTTCAAAGGGTCTTCATTTGCTCACCGAACCTCTCCAATCCTATCACTGCTGCCTTTATGCCCCTGTACACACGCTTGATTCTCTTTCGGGGACATAGCAATCCATAGGTTTTAAAATACTTCCTAGTCAGGTATATTCTTAGGCGTTTAATATGGGGTGTTGAGTCCATTTCGTTGAGCAAGGAGTAGCTCTTGTCTATTCCATATTTGGCTTAAGGAACTTTATCTGTGTTCATTTCAATCTCTGGTTTTATGCAGCACCCCAACTCACCTTTCCCCTTAAGCAAGCATAAGTTGGGTTTCTAAATATGAGACCCTGTTCTGTTTTGTAATTCAGTTCCTGTGTAGCCAAGTTTACATTCCGTGTATTAGTGATATCTTATGATGTTTCTTTTTCTGTGTGACTTATTTCAGTTGGAATCATCATTCCTGAATCCACTCATTATGCTGCTACGGGCCTGATGACATAGATTTCCTTGCTGAGTGATATTGCATTGTACGTAAGTACCACAACTTCTTTATCCATTTTTCACTTTCTGCGATATTGAACTTGTACCGTAAACCAGGTTCTTGTAAACAGAGCCATCCCAACATTTGGGGTGGCTGTGTCTTTTTGATTTTAATTTCCCTAAGCTATAGGACCATAAGTGGAAGTGCCCTAGGCTCTGTTGCTTTGTTTTTTAGATGTTTCAGGAAACACCATACACTTCTCCCCAGTGGCTGTTGGCAATTTACATCCCGGCCATCAGCATAACAAGGCTCCCAGTTCTCCATGGCCTGTCCTGCCTTGCTGGATTTTACACCTTTTTCAGATGGCCCTTTTGACCGGGGGGAAGTGAGACTTCATGGTAGTGCAGATTTCCTTTGCAAGCTTGCTTGGTTGGCCAAAAAGGGCGTATGCGTTTTTTCCTGAATATATTCAGGAAAAAACGCATACGCCCTTTTTGGCCAAGTGCATCATTGTGGACGTTCTGCCTCTTTTCCTATGCTTTAAATGCAATTCCAGTCTACCTCCTGAAATCGGTTTCCTGCAATTCTGTCCCGTTTTCAAGTCCTCTTGGCAGCCTTACTTCAGTATATGTTTGGACGATAGCTGTCATTTATAACTCTGCAGGTTTGTGAATTACAGTGCCCCTGAGCTCCTTTCTTCAACTCGCTTTCTCGTGAGCTGGCCGCAACACCGCAGTATGGCTTCAGGCCCTAATCTGGTTCCGGCATGGCACGCTGAGCCTTTGGTTAATTCCTCTTCCTGGTGGGAAATGAGAGTTAAATTTGCCCTTCCAGACACCTCCAGCTAGTCTCTCATTGGTTCTCCCTATTCCTGTTCATCTTCCGCAGAAATTGCAAACTGGGCCAAACAGGAGGTTAAAGGCACTGACTCTCCAAGTCGGGAGAGTGTTAGTAAAGCGTCTGGAATGTTGCACCCGAGTACCAGGGGACGAAAACTGACACATATTGGAACACGTCTCCCGATCACACGGTTGATCATACTCTGGGTTCCACATGCATGTTTTAGCTGAAGGAAGAATACCTTAAACCTGGAGAGTTGAGACCCGTGGAATGGGTACCATGCAATATGACTTCAAAGGGTCTTCATTTGCTCACCGAACCTCTCCAATCCTATCACTGCTGCGTTTATGCCCCTGTACACACACTTGATTCTCTTTCGGGGACATAGCCATCCATAGGTTTTAAGATACTTCCTAGTCAGGTACATTCTTAGGCGTTTAATATGGGGTGTTGAGTCCATTTCGTTGAGCAAGGAGTAGCTCTTGTCTATTCCATATTTGGCTTAAGGAACTTTATCTGTGTTCATTTCAATCTCTGGTTTTATGCAGCACCCCAACTCACCTTTCCCCTTAAGCAAGCATAAGTTGGGTTTCTAAATTTGAGACCCTGTTCTGTTTTGTAATTCAGTTCCTGTGTAGCCAAGGTTACATTCCGTGTATTAGTGATATCTTATGATGTTTCTTTTTCTGTGTGACTTATTTCAGTTGGAATCATCATACCTGAATCCACTCATTATGCTGCTACGGGCCTGATGACATAGATTTCCTTGCTGAGTGATATTGCATTGTACGTAAGTACCACAACTTCTTTATCCATTTTTCACTTTCTGCGATATTGAACTTGTACCGTAAACCAGGTTCTTGTAAACAGAGCCATCCCAACATTTGGGGTGGCTGTGTCTTTTTGATTTTAATTTCCCTAAGCTACAGGACCATAAGTGGAAGTGCCCTAGGCTCTGTTGCTTTGTTTTTTAGATGTTTCAGGAAACACCATACACTTCTCCCCAGTGGCTGTTGGCAATTTACATCCCGGCCATCAGCATAACAAGGCTCCCAGTTCTCCATGGCCTGTCCTGCCTTGCTGGATTTTACACATTTTTCAGATGGCCCTTTTGACCGGGGGGAAGTGAGAGTTCATGGTAGTGCAGATTTCCTTTGCAAGCTTGCTTGGTTGGCCAAAAAGGGCGTATGCGTTTTTTCCTGAATATATTCAGGAAAAACGCATACGCCCTTTTTGGCCAAGTGCATCATTGTGGACGTTCTGCCTCTTTTCCTATGCTTTAAATACAATTCCAGTCTACCTCCTGAAATCGGTTTCCTGCAATTCTGCCCCGCTTTCAAGTCCTCTTGGCAGCCTTACTTCAGTATATTTTTGGACGATAGCTGTCATTTATAACTCTGCAGGTTTGTGAATTACAGTGCCCCTGAGCTCCTTTCTTCAACTCGCTTTCTCGTGAGCTGGCCGCAACACCGCAGGATTGCTTCAGGCCCTAATCTGGTTCCGGCACGGCACGCTGAGCCTTTGGTTAATTCCTCTTCCTGGTGCGAAATGAGGGTTAAATTTGCCCATCCAGACACCTCCATCTAGTCTGTCATTGGTTCTCCCTATTCCTGTTCATCTTCCGCAGAAATTGCAAACTGGGCCAAACAGGAGGTTAAAGGCACTGACTCTCCAAGTCGGGAGAGTGTTAGTAAAGCGTCTGGAGTGTTGCACCCGAGTACCATGGGACGAAAACTGAGACATATTGGAACACGTCTCCCGATCACACGGTTGATCATACTCTGGGTTCCACATGCATGTTTTAGCTGAAGGAAGAATACCTTAAACCTGGAGAGTTGAGACCCGTGGAATGGGTACCATGCAATATGACTTCAAAGGGTCTTCATTTGCTCACCGAACCTCTCCAGTCCTATCACTGCTGCGTTTATGCCCCTGTACACACGCTTGATTCTCTTTCGGAGACATAGGAATCCATAGGTTTTAAGATACTTCCTAGTCAGGTACATTCTTAGGCGTTTAATATGGGGTGTTGAGTCCATTTCGTTGAGCAAGGAGTAGATCTTGTCTATTCCATATTTGGCTTAAGGAAATTTATCTGTGCTCATTTCAATCTCTGGTTTTATGCAGCACCCCAACTCACCTTTCCCCTTAAGCAAGCATATGTTGGGTTTCTAAATTTGAGACCCTGTTCTGTTTTGTAATTCAGTTCCTGTGTAGCCAAGTTTACATTCCGTGTATTAGTGATATCTCATGATGTTTGTTTTTCTGTGTGACTTATTTCAGTTAGAATCATCGTACCTGAATCCACTCATTATGCTGCTATGGGACTGATGACATAGATTTCATTGCTGAGTGATATTGCGTTGTACGTAAGTACCACAACATCTTTATCAATTTTTTACTTTCTGCGATATGGAACTTGTACTGTAAATGAGTTTCTTGTAAACAGAGCCATTCCAACCTTTTGGGTGGCTCTGTCTTTTTTATTTTAATTTCCCTAAGCTATAGGACCATAAGTGGAAGTGCCCTAGGCTCTGTTGCTTTGTTTTTTAGATGTTTTAGGAAACACCATACACTTCTCTGGAATGGCTGTTGGCAATTGAAATCACGCCCATCAGCATAACAAGGCTCCCAGTTCTCCATGGCCTGTCCTGCCTTTCTGGATTTTACACTTTTTTCAGATGGCCCTTTTGACCGGGGGGAAGTGAGACTTCATTGTAGTGCAGATTTCCTTTGCAAGCTTGCTTGGTTGGCCAAAAAGGGCGTATGCGTTTTTTCCTGAATATATTCAGGAAAAAACGCATACGCCCTTTTTGGCCAAGTGCATCATTGTGGACGTTCTGCCTCTTTTCCTATGCTTTAAATGCAATTCCAGTCTACCTCCTGAAATCGGTTTCCTGCAATTCTGTCCCGCTTTCAAGTCCTCTTGGCAGCCTTACTTCAGTATATGTTTGGACGATAGCTGTCATTTATAACTCTGCAGGTTTGTGAATTACAGTGCCCCTGAGCTCCTTTCTTCAACTCGCTTTCTCGTGAGCTGGCCGCAACACCGCAGGATGGATTCAGGCCCTAATCTGGTTCCGGCACGGCACGCTGAGCCTTTGGTTAATTCCTCTTCCTGGTGGGAAATGAGAGTTAAATTTGCCCGTCCAGACACCTCCAGCGAGTCTCTCATTGGTTCTCCCTATTCCTGTTCATCTTCCGCAGAAATTGCAAACTGGGCCAAACAGGAGGTTATAGGCACTGACTCTCCAAGTCGGGAGAGTGTTAGTAAAGCGTCTGGAATGTTGCACCCGAGTACCACGGGACGAAAACTGAGACATATTTGAACACCTCTCCCAATCACATGGTTGATCATACTCTGGGTTCCACATGCATGTTTTAGCTGAAGGAAGAATACCTTAAACCTGGAGAGTTGAGACCCGTGGAATGGGTACCATGCAATATGACTTCAAAGGGTCTTCATTTGCTCACCGAACCTCTCCAATCCTATCACTGCTGCGTTTATGCCCCTGTACACACACTTGATTCTCTTTCAGAGACATAGCAATCCATAGGTTTTAAGATACTTCCTAGTCAGGTACACTCTTAGGCATTTAATATGGGGTGTTGAGTCCATTTCGTTGAGCAAGGAGTAGCTCTTGTCTATTCCATATTTGGCTTAAGGAACTTTATCTGTGCTCATTTCAATCTCTGGTTTTATGCAGCACCCCAACTCACCTTTCCCCTTAAGCAAGCATAAGTTGGGTTTCTTAATTTGAGACCCTGTTCTGTTTTGTAATTCAGTTCCTGTGTAGCCAAGTTTACATTCCGTGTATTAGTGATATCTTATGATGTTTCTTTTTCTGTGAGACTTATTTCAGTTAGAATCATCATACCTGAATCCACTCATTATGCTGCTACGGGCCTGATGACATAGATTTCATTGCTGAGTGATATTGCATTGTACGTAAGTACCACAACTTCTTTATCCATTTTTCACTTTCTGCGGTATTGAACTTGTACCATAAACCAGGTTCTTGTAAACAGAGCCATCCCAACCTTTGGGGTGGCTGTGTCTTTTTGATTTTAATTTCCCTAAGCTATAGGACCATAAGTGGAAGTGCCCTAGGCTCTGTTGCTTTGTTTTTTAGATGTTTCAGGAAACACCATACACTTCTCCCGAGTGGCTGTTGGCAGTTTACATCCCGCCAATGAGCATAACAAGGCTCCCAGTTCTCCATGGCCTGTCCTGCCTTTCTGGATTTTACACTTTTTTCAGATGGCCCTTTTGACCGGGGGGAAGTGAGAGTTCATGGTAGTGCAGATTTCCTTTGCAAGCTTGCTTGGTTGGCCAAAAAGGGCGTATGCGTTTTTTCCTGAATATATTCAGGAAAAAACGCATACGCCCTTTTTGGCCAAGTGCATCATTGTGGACGTTCTGCCTCTTTTCCTATGCTTTAAATGCAATTCCAGTCTACCTCCTGAAATCGGTTTCCTGCAATTCTGCCCCGCTTTCAAGTCCTCTTGGCAGCCTCACTTCAGTATATTTTTGGACGATAGCTGTCATTTATTACTCTGCAGGTTTGTGAATTACAGTGCCCCTGAGCTCCTTTCTTCAACTCGCTTTCTTGTGAGCTGGCCGCAACACCGCAGGATGGATTCAGGCCCTAATCTGGTTCCGGCACGGCACGCTGAGCCTTTGGTTAATTCCTCTTCCTGGTGGGAAATGAGAGTTAAATTTGCCCGTCCAGACAGCTCCAGCTAGTCTCTCATTGGTTCTCCCTATTCCTGTTCATCTTCCGCAGAAATTGCAAACTGGGCCAAACAGGAGGTTAAAGGCACTGACTCTCCAAGTCGGGAGAGTGTTAGTAAAGCGTCTGGAATGTTGCACCCGAGTACCAGGGGACGAAAACTGACACATATTGGAACACGTCTCCCGATCACACGGTTGATCATACTCTGGGTTCCACATGCATGTTTTAGCTGAAGGAAGAATACCTTAAACCTGGAGAGTTGAGACCCGTGGAATGGGTACCATGCAATATGACTTCAAAGGGTCTTCATTTGCTCACCGAACCTCTCCAGTCCTATCACTGCTGCGTTTATGCCCCTGTACACACGCTTGATTCTCTTTCGGAGACATAGCAATCCATAGGTTTTAAGATACTTCCTAGTCAGGTACATTCTTAGGCGATTAATATGGGGTGTTGAGTCCATTTCGTTGAGCAAGGAGTAGCTCTTGTCTATTCCATATTTGGCTTAAGGAACTTTATCTGTGCTCATTTCAATCTCTGGTTTTATGCATCTCCCCAACTCACCTTTCCCCTTAAGCAAGTATAAGTTGGGTTTCTAAATTTGAGACCCTGTTCTGTTTTGTAATTCAGTTCCTGTGTAGCCAAGTTTACATTCCGTGTATTAGTGATATCTTATGATGTTTCTTTTTCTGTGTGACTTATTTCAGTTAGAATCATCATACCTGAATCCACTCATTATGCTGCTACGGGCCTGATGACATAGATTTCCTTGCTGAGTGATACTGCATTGTACGTAAGTACCACAACTTCTTTATCCATTTTTCACTTTCTGCGATATTGAACTTGTACCGTAAACCAGGTTCTTGTAAACAGAGCCGTCCCAACCTTTGGGGTGGCTGTGTCTTTTTGATTTTAATTTCCCTAAGCTATAGGACCATAAGTGGAAGTGCCCTAAGCTCTGTTGCTTTGTTTTTTAGATGTTTCAGGAAACACCATACACTTCTCCCGAGTGGCTGTTGGCAATTTACATCCCGCCCATCAGCATAACAAGGCTCCCAGTTCTCCATGGCCTGTCCTGCCTTTCTGGATTTTACACTTTTTTCAGATGGCCCTTTTGACCGGGGGGAAGTGAGAGTTCATGGTAGTGCAGATTTCCTTTGCAAGCTTGCTTGGTTGGCCAAAAAGGGCGTATGCGTTTTTTCCTGAATATATTCAGGAAAAAACGCATACGCCCTTTTTGGCCAAGTGCATCATTGTGGACGTTCTGCCTCTTTTCCTATGCTTTAAATGCAATTCCAGTCTACCTCCTGAAATCGGTTTCCTGCAATTCTGCACCACTTTCAAGTCCTCTTGGCAGCCTTACTTCAGTATATTTTTGGACGATAGCTATCATTTATAACTCTGCAGGTTTGTGAATTACAGTGCCCCTGAGCTCCTTTCTTCAACTTGCTTTCTTGTGAGCTGGCCGCAACACCGCAGGATTGCTTCAGGCCCTAATCTGGTTCCGGCACGGCACGCTGAGCCTTTGGTTAATTCCTCTTCCTGGTGCGAAATGAGAGTTAAATTTGCCCGTCCAGACACCTCCAGCTAGTCTGTCATTGGTTCTCCCTATTCCTGTTCATCTTCCGCAGAAATTGCAAACTGGGCCAAACAGGAGGTTAAAGGCACTGACTCTCCAAGTCGGGAGAGTGTTAGTAAAGGGTCTGGAATGTTGCACCCGAGTACCAGGGGACGAAAACTGACACATATTGGAACACGTCTCCCGATCACACGGTTGATCATATTCTGGGTTCCACATGCATGTTTTAGCTGAAGGAAGAATACCTTAAACCTGGAGAGTTGAGACCCGTGGAATGGGTACCATGCAATATGACTTCAAAGGGTCTTCATTTGCTCACCGAACCTCTCCAGTCCTATCACTGCTGCGTTTATGCCCCTGTACACACGCTTGATTCTCTTTCGGAGACATAGCAATCCATAGGTTTTAAGATACTTCCTAGTCAGGTACATTCTTAGGCGTTTAATATGGGGTGTTGAGTCCATTTCATTGAGCAAGGAGTAGCTCTTGTCTATTCCATATTTGGCTTAAGGAACTTTATCTGTGCTCATTTCAATCTCTGGTTTTATGCAGCACCCCAACTCACCTTTCCCCTTAAGCAAGCATAAGTTGGGTTTCTAAATTTGAGACCCTGTTCTGTTTTGTAATTCAGTTCCTATGTAGCCAAGTTTACATTCCGTGTATTAGTGATATCTTATGATGTTTCTTTTTCTGTGAGACTTATTTCAGTTAGAATCATCATACCTGAATCCACTCATTATGCTGCTACGGGCCTGATGACATAGATTTCATTGCTGAGTGATATTGCATTGTACGTAAGTACCACAACTTCTTTATCCATTTTTCACTTTCTGCGGTATTGAACTTGTACCGTAAACCAGGTTCTTGTAAACAGAGCCATCCCAACCTTTGGGGTGGCTGTGTCTTTTTGATTTTAATTTCCCTAAGCTATAGGACCATAAGTGGAAGTGCCCTAGGCTCTGTTGCTTTGTTGTTTAGATGTTTCAGGAAACACCATACACTTCTCCCGAGTGGCTGTTGGCAGTTTACATCCCGCCCATGAGCATAACAAGGCTCCCAGTTCTCCATGGCCTGTCCTGCCTTTCTGGATTTTACACTTTTTTCAGATGGCCCTTTTGACCGGGGGGAAGTGAGAGTTCATGGTAGTGCAGATTTCCTTTGCAAGCTTGCTTGGTTGGCCAAAAAGGGCGTATGCGTTTTTTCCTGAATATATTCAGGAAAAAACGCATACGCCCTTTTTACCAAGTGCATCATTGTGGACGTTCTGCCTCTTTTCCTATGCTTTCAATGCAATTCCAGTCTACCTCCTGAAATCGGTTTCCTGCAATTCTGCCCCGCTTTCAAGTCCTCTTGGCAGCCTTACTTCAGTATATTTTTGGACGATAGCTGTCATTTATAACTCTGCAGGTTTGTGAATTACAGTGCCCCTGAGCTCCTTTCTTCAACTCGCTTTCTCGTGAGCTGGCCGCAACACCGCAGGATGGCTTCAGGCCCTAATCTGGTTGCGGCACGGCACGCTGAGCCTTTGGTTAATTCCTCTTCCTGGTGGGAAATGAGAGTTAAATTTGCCCGTCCAGACACCTCCAGCTAGTCTGTCATTGGTTCTCCCTATTCCTGTTCATCTTCCGCAGAAATTGCAAACTGGGCCAAACAGGAGGTTAAAGGCACTGACTCTCCAAGTCGGGAGAGTGTTAGTAAAGCGTCTGGAATGTTGCACCCGAGTACCAGGGGACGAAAACTGACACATATTGGAACACGTCTCCCGATCACACGGTTGATCATACTCTGGGTTCCACATGCATGTTTTAGCTGAAGGAAGAATACCTTAAACCTGGAGAGTTGAGACCCGTGGAATGGGTACCATGCAATATGACTTCAAAGGGTCTTCATTTGCTCACCGAACCTCTCCAGTCCTATCACTGCTGCGTTTATGCCCCTGTACACACGCTTGATTCTCTTTCGGAGATATAGCAATCCATAGGTTTTAAGATACTTCCTAGTCAGGTACATTCTTAGGCGATTAATATGGGGTGTTGAGTCCATTTCGTTGAGCAAGGAGTAGCTCTTGTCTATTCCATATTTGGCTTAAGGAACTTTATCTGTGCTCATTTCAATCTCTGGTTTTATGCAGCACCCCAACTCACCTTTCCCCTTAAGCAAGCATAAGTTGGGTTTCTAAATTTGAGACCCTGTTCTGTTTTGTAATTCAGTTCCTGTGTAGCCAAGTTTACATTCCGTGTATTAGTGATATCTTATGATGTTTCTTTTTCTGTGTGACTTATTTCAGTTAGAATCATCATACCTGAATCCACTCATTATGCTGCTACGGGCCTGATGACATAGATTTCCTTCCTGAGTGATACTGCATTGTACGTAAGTACCACAACTTCTTTATCCATTTTTCACTTTCTGCGATATTGAACTTGTACCGTAAACCAGGTTCTTGTAAACAGAGCCGTCCCAACCTTTGGGGTGGCTGTGTCTTTTTGATTTTAATTTCCCTAAGCTATAGGACCATAAGTGGAAGTGCCCTAGGCTCTGTTGCTTTGTTTTTTAGATGTTTCAGGAAACACCATACACTTCTCCCGAGTGGCTGTTGGCAGTTTACATCCCGTCCATGAGCATAACAAGGCTCCCAGTTCTCCATGGCCTGTCCTGCCTTTCTGGATTTTACACTTTTTTCAGATGGCCCTTTTGACCGGGGGGAAGTGAGACTTCATTGTAGTGCAGATTTCCTTTGCAAGCTTGCTTGGTTGGCCAAAAAGGGCGTATGCGTTTTTTCCTGAATATATTCAGGAAAAAATGCATATGCCCTTTTTACCAAGTGCATCATTGTGGACGTTCTGCCTCTTTTCCTATGCTTTAAATGCAATTCCAATCTACCTCCTGAAATCGGTTTCCTGCAATTCTGCACCGCTTTCAAGTCCTCTTGGCAGCCTTACTTCAGTATATTTTTGGACGATAGCTGTCATTTATAACTCTGCAGGTTTGTGAATTACAGTGCCCCTGAGCTCCTTTCTTCAACTCGCTTTCTTGTGAGCTGGCCGCAACACCGCAGGATGGATTCAGGCCCTAATCTGGTTCCGGCACGGCATGCTGAGCCTTTGGTTAATTCCTCTTCCTGGTGGGAAATGAGAGTTAAATTTGCCCGTCCAGACACCTCCAGCTAGTCTCTCATTGGTTCTCCCTATTCCTGTTCATCTTCCGCAGAAATTGCAAACTGGGCCAAACAGGAGGTTAAAGGCACTGACTCTCCAAGTCGGGAGAGTGTTAGTAAAGCGTCTGGAATGTTGCACCCGAGTACCAGGGGACGAAAACTGACACATATTGGAACACGTCTCCCGATCACACGGTTGATCATACTCTGGGTTCCACATGCATGTTTTAGCTGAAGGAAGAATACCTTCAACCTGGAGAGTTGAGACCCGTGGAATGGGTACCATGCAATATGACTTCAAAGGGTCTTCATTTGCTCACCGAACCTCTCCAGTCCTACCACTGCTGCGATTATGCCCCTGCACACACGCTTGATTCTCTTTCGGAGACATAGCAATCCATAGGTTTTAAGATTCTTACTAGTCATGTATATTCTTAGGTGTTTAATACGGGGTGTTGAATCCATTTCGTTGAGCAAGGAGTAGCTCTTGTCTATTCCATATTTGGCTTAAGGAACTTTATCTGTGCTCATTTCAATCTCTGGTTTTATGCAGCACCCCAACTCACCTTTCCCCTTAAGCAAGCATAAGTTGGGTTTCTAAATTTGAGACCCTGTTCTGTTTTGTAATTCAGTTCCTATGTAGCCAAGTTTACATTCCGTGTATTAGTGATATCTTATGATGTTTCTTTTTCTGTGTGACTTATTTCAGTTAGAATCATCATACCTGAATCCACTCATTATGCTGCTACGGGCCTGATGACATAGATTTCACTGCTGAGTGATATTGCATTGTACGTAAGTACCACAACTTCTTTATCCATGTTTCACTTTCTGCGATATTGAACTTGTACCGTAAACCAGGTTCTTGTAAACAGAGCTGTCCCAACTTTTGGGTTGGCTGTGTCTTTTTTATTTTAATTTCCCTAAGCTATAGGACCATAAGTGGAAGTGCCCTAGGCTCTGTTGCTTTGTTTTTTAGATGTTTCAGGAAACACCATACACTTCTCCCGAGTGGCTGTTGGCAATTTACATCCCGCCCATCAGCATAACAAGGCTCCCAGTTCTCCATGGCTTGTCCTGCCTTTCTGGATTTTACACTTTTATCAGATGGCCCTTTTGACCGGGGGGAAGTGAGACTTCATTGTAGTGCAGATTTCCTTTCCCAGCTTGCTTCGTTGGCCAAAAAGGGCGTATGCGTTTTTTCCTGAATATATTCAGGAAAAAACGCATACGCCCTTTTTGGCCAAGTGCATCATTGTGGACGTTCTGCCTCTTTTCCTATGCTTTAAATGCAATCCCAGTCTACCTCCTGAAATCAGTTTCCTGCAATTCTGCCCCGCTTTCAAGTCCTCTTGGCAGCCTTACTTCAGTATATTTTTGGACGATAGCTGTCATTTATAACTCTGCAGGTTTGTGAATTACAGTGCCCCTGAGCTCCTTTCTTCAACTCGCTTTCTCGTGAGCTGGCCGCAACACCGCAGGATGGCTTCAGGCCCTAATCTGGTTGCGGCACGGCACGCTGAGCCTTTGGTTAATTTCTCTTCCTGGTGGGAAATGAGAGTTAAATTTGCCCGTCCAGACACCTCCAGCTAGTCTCTCATTGGTTCTCCCTATTCCTGTTCATCTTATGCAGAAATTGCAAACTGGGCCAAACAGGAGGTTAAAGGCACTGACTCTCCAAGTCGGGAGAGTGTTAGTAAAGCGTCTGGAATGTTGCACCCGAGTACCAGGGGACGAAAATTGACACATATTGGAACACGTCTCCCGATCACACGGTTGATCATACTCTGGGTTCCACATGCATGTTTTAGCTGAAGGAACAATGCCTTAAACCTGGAGAGTTGAGACCCGTGGAATGGGTACCATGCAATATGACTTCAAAGGGCCTTCATTTGCTCACCGAACTTCTCCAATCCTATCACTGCTGCGTTTATGCCCCTGTACAGACGCTTGATTCTCTTTCAGAGACATAGCAATCCATAGGTTTTAAGACACTTCCTAGTCAGGTATATTCTTAGGTGTTTAATATGGGGTGTTGAGTCCATTTCGTTGAGCAAGGAGTAGCTCTTGTCTATTCCATATTTGGCTTAAGGAACTTTATCTGTGCTCATTTCAATCTCTGGTTTTATGCAGCACCCCAACTCACCTTTCCCCTTAAGCAAGCATAATTTGGGTTTCTAAATTTGAGACCCTGTTCTGTTTTGTAATTCAGTTCCTATGTAGCCAAGTTTACATTCCGTGTATTAGTGATATCTTATGATGTTTCTTTTTCTGTGTGACTTATTTCAGTTAGAATCATCATACCTGAATCCACTCATTATGCTGCTACGGGCCTGATGACATAGATTTCATTGTTGAGTGATACTGCATTGTACGTAAGTACCACAACTTCTTTATCCATTTTTCACTTTCTGCGATATTGAACTTGTACCGTAAATGAGTTTCTTCTAAACAGAGCCGTCCCAACCTTTGGGGTGGCTGTGTCTTTTTGATTTTAATTTCCCTAAGCTATAGGACCATAAGTGGAAGTGCCCTAGGCTCTGTTGCTTTGTTTTTTAGATGTTTCAGGAAACACCATACACTTCTCCCGAGTGGCTGTTGGCAGTTGACATCCCGCCCATCAGCATAACAAGGCTCCCAGTTCTCCATGGCCTGTCCTGCCTTTCTGGATTTTACACTTTTTTCAGATGGCCCTTTTGACCGGGGGGAAGTGAGACTTCATTGTAGTGCAGATTTCCTTTGCAAGCTTGCTTGGTTGGCCAAAAAGGGCGTATGCGTTTTTTCCTGAATATATTCAGGAAAAAACGCATACGCCCTTTTTGGCCAAGTGCATCATTGTGGACGTTCTGCCTCTTTTCCTATGCTTTAAATGCAATTCCAGCCTACCTCCTGAAATCAGTTTCCTGCAATTCTGCCCCGCTTTCAACTCCTCTTGGCAGCCTTACTTCAGTATATTTTTGGACGATAGCTGTCATTTATAACTCTGCAGTTTTGTGAATTACAGTGCCCCTGAGCTCTTTTCTTCAACTCTCTTTCTCGTGAGCTGGCCGCAACACCGCAGGATGGCTTCAGGCCCTAATCTGGTTCTGGCACGGCACGCTGAGCCTTTGGTTAATTCCTCTTCCTGGTGGGAAATGAGAGTTAAATTTGCCCGTCCAGACACCTCCAGCTAGTCTGTCATTGGTTCTCCCTATTCCTGTTCATCTTCCGCAGAAATTGCAAACTGGGCCAAACAGGAGGTTAAAGGCACTGACTCTCCAAGTCGGGAGAGTGTTAGTAAAGCGTCTGGAATGTTGCACCCGAGTACCAGGGGACGAAAACTGACACATATTGGAACACGTCTCCCGATCACACGGTTGATCATACTCTGGGTTCCACATGCATGTTTTAGCTGAAGGAAGAATGCCTTAAACCTGGAGAGTTGAGACCCATGGAATGGGTACCATGCAATATGACTTCAAAGGGTCTTCATTTGCTCACCGAACTTCTCCAATCCTATCACTGCTGCGTTTATGCCCCTGCACACACGCTTGATTCTCTTTCGGAGACATAGCAATCCATAGGTTTTAAGATACTTCCTAGTCAGGTACACTCTTAGGCATTTAATATGGGGTGTTGAGTCCATTTCGTTGAGCAAGGAGTAGCTCTTGTCTAATCCATATTTGGCTTAAGGAACTTTATCTGTGCTCATTTCAATCTCTGGTTTTATGCAGCACCCCAACTCACCTTTCCCCTTAAGCAAGCATAAGTTGGTTTTCTAAATTTGAGACCCTGTTTTGTTTTGTAATTCAGTTCCTATGTAGCCAAGTTTACATTCCGTGTATTAGTGATATCTTATGATGTTTCTTTTTCTGTGAGACTTATTTCAGTTAGAATCATCATACCTGAATCCACTCATTATGGTGCTACTGGCCTGATGACATAGATTTCCTTGCTGAGTGATATTGCATTGTACGTAAGTACCACAACTTCTTTATCCATTTTTCACTTTCTGCGATATTGAACTTGTACCGTAAACCAGGTTCTTGTAAACAGAGCCGTCCCAACTTTTGGGGTGGCTGTGTCTTTTTGATTTTAGTTTCCCTAAGCTATAGGACCATAAGTGGAAGTGCCCTAGGCTCTGATGCTTTGTTTTTTAGATGTTTCAGGAAACACCATACACTTCTCCCGAGTGGCTGTTGGCAATTTACATCCCGCCCATCAGCATAACAAGGCTCCCAGTTCTCCATGGCCTGTCCTGCCTTTCTGGATTTTACACCTTTTTCAGATGGCCCTTTTGACCGGGGGGAAGTGAGAGTTCATGGTAGTGCAGATTTCCTTTGCAAGCTTGCTTGGTTGGCCAAAAAGGGCGTATGCGTTTTTTCCTGAATATATTCAGGAAAAAACGCATACGCCCTTTTTGGCCAAGTGCATCATTGTGGACGTTCTGCCTCTTTTCCTATGCTTTAAATGCAATTCCAGTCTACCTCCTGAAATCGGTTTCCTGCAATTCTGCACCACTTTCAAGTCCTCTTGGCAGCCTTACTTCAGTATATTTTTGGACGATAGCTATCATTTATAACTCTGCAGGTTTGTGAATTACAGTGCCCCTGAGCTCCTTTCTTCAACTTGCTTTCTTGTGAGCTGGCCGCAACACCGCAGGATTGCTTCAGGCCCTAATCTGGTTCCGGCACGGCACGCTGAGCCTTTGGTTAATTCCTCTTCCTGGTGCGAAATGAGAGTTAAATTTGCCCGTCCAGACACCTCCAGCTAGTCTGTCATTGGTTCTCCCTATTCCTGTTCATCTTCCGCAGAAATTGCAAACTGGGCCAAACAGGAGGTTAAAGGCACTGACTCTCCAAGTCGGGAGAGTGTTAGTAAAGGGTCTGGAATGTTGCACCCGATTACCAGGGGACGAAAACTGACACATATTGGAACACGTCTCCCGATCACACGGTTGATCATATTCTGGGTTCCACATGCATGTTTTAGCTGAAGGAAGAATACCTTAAACCTGGAGAGTTGAGACCCGTGGAATGGGTACCATGCAATATGACTTCAAAGGGTCTTCATTTGCTCACCGAACCTCTCCAGTGCTATCACTGCTGCGTTTATGCCCCTGTACACACGCTTGATTCTCTTTCGGAGACATAGCAATCCATAGGTTTTAAGATACTTCCTAGTCAGGTACATTCTTAGGCGTTTAATATGGGGTGTTGAGTCCATTTCGTTGAGCAAGGAGTAGCTCTTGTCTATTCCATATTGGGCTTAAGGAACTTTATCTGTGCTCATTTCAATCTCTGGTTTTATGCAGCACCCCAACTCACCTTTCCCCTTAAGCAAGCATAAGTTGGGTTTCTAAATTTGAGACCCTGTTCTGTTTTGTAATTCAGTTCCTATGTAGCCAAGTTTACATTCCGTGTATTAGTGATATCTTATGATGTTTCTTTTTCTGTGAGACTTATTTCAGTTAGAATCATCATACCTGAATCCACTCATTATGCTGCTACGGGGCTGATGACATAGATTTCATTGCTGAGTGATACTGCATTGTACGTAAGTACCACAACTTCTTTATCCATTTTTCACTTTCTGCGGTATTGAACTTGTACCGTAAACCAGGTTCTTGTAAACAGAGCCATCCCAACCTTTGGGGTGGCTGTGTCTTTTTGATTTTAATTTCCCTAAGCTATAGGACCATAAGTGGAAGTGCCCTAGGCTCTGTTGCTTTGTTTTTTAGATGTTTCAGGAAACACCATACACTTCTCCCGAGTGGCTGTTGGCAGTTTACATCCCGCCCATGAGCATAACAAGGCTCCCAGTTCTCCATGGCCTGTCCTGCCTTTCTGGATTTTACACTTTTTTCAGATGGCCCTTTTGACCAGGGGGAAGTGAGAGTTCATGGTAGTGCAGATTTCCTTTCCCAGCTTGCTTCGTTGGCCAAAAAGGGCGTATGCGTTTTTTCCTGAATATATTCAGGAAAAAACGCATACGCCCTTTTTGGCCAAGTGCATCATTGTGGACGTTCTGCCTCTTTTCCTATGCTTTAAATGCAATCCCAGTCTACCTCCTGAAATCGGTTTCCTGCAATTCTGCCCCGCTTTCAAGTCCTCTTGGCAGCCTTACTTCAGTATATTTTTGGACGATAGCTGTCATTTATAACTCTGCAGGTTTGTGAATTACAGTGCCCCTGAGCTCCTTTCTTCAACTCGCTTTCTCGTGAGCTGGCCGCAACACCGCAGGATGGCTTCAGGCCCTAATCTGGTTGCGGCACGGCACGCTGAGCCTTTGGTTAATTTCTCTTCCTGGTGGGAAATGAGAGTTAAATTTGCCCGTCCAGACACCTCCAGCTAGTCTCTCATTGGTTCTCCCTATTCCTGTTCATCTTATGCAGAAATTGCAAACTGGGCCAAACAGGAGGTTAAAGGCACTGACTCTCCAAGTCGGGAGAGTGTTAGTAAAGCGTCTGGAATGTTGCACCCGAGTACCAGGGGACGAAAATTGACACATATTGGAACACGTCTCCCGATCACACGGTTGATCATACTCTGGGTTCCACATGCATGTTTTAGCTGAAGGAACAATGCCTTAAACCTGGAGAGTTGAGACCCGTGGAATGGGTACCATGCAATATGACTTCAAAGGGTCTTCATTTGCTCACCGAACTTCTCCAATCCTATCACTGCTGCGTTTATGCCCCTGTACAGACGCTTGATTCTCTTTCAGAGACATAGCAATCCATAGGTTTTAAGATACTTCCTAGTCAGGTATATTCTTAGGTGTTTAATATGGGGTGTTGAGTCCATTTCGTTGAGCAAGGAGTAGCTCTTGTCTATTCCATATTTGGCTTAAGGAACTTTATCTGTGCTCATTTCAATCTCTGGTTTTATGCAGCACCCTAACTCACCTTTCCCCTTAAGCAAGCATAATTTGGGTTTCTAAATTTGAGACCCTGTTCTGTTTTGTAATTCAGTTCCTATGTAGCCAAGTTTACATTCCGTGTATTAGTGATATCTTATGATGTTTCTTTTTCTGTGTGACTTATTTCAGTTAGAATCATCATACCTGAATCCACTCATTATGCTGCTACGGGCCTGATGACATAGATTTCATTGTTGAGTGATACTGCATTGTACGTAAGTACCACAACTTCTTTATCCATTTTTCACTTTCTGCGATATTGAACTTGTACCGTAAATGAGTTTCTTCTAAACAGAGCCGTCCCAACCTTTGGGGTGGCTGTGTCTTTTTGATTTTAATTTCCCTAAGCTATAGGACCATAAGTGGAAGTGCCCTAGGCTCTGTTGCTTTGTTTTTTAGATGTTTCAGGAAACACCATACACTTCTCCCGAGTGGCTGTTGGCAGTTGACATCCCACCCATCAGCATAACAAGGCTCCCAGTTCTCCATGGCCTGTCCTGCCTTTCTGGATTTTACACTTTTTTCAGATGGCCCTTTTGACCGGGGGGAAGTGAGACTTCATTGTAGTGCAGATTTCCTTTGCAAGCTTGCTTGGTTGGCCAAAAAGGGCGTATGCGTTTTTTCCTGAATATATTCAGGAAAAAACGCATACGCCCTTTTTGGCCAAGTGCATCATTGTGGACGTTCTGCCTCTTTTCCTATGCTTTAAATGCAATTCCAGCCTACCTCCTGAAATCAGTTTCCTGCAATTCTGCCCCGCTTTCAACTCCTCTTGGCAGCCTTACTTCAGTATATTTTTGGACGATAGCTGTCATTTATAACTCTGCAGTTTTGTGAATTACAGTGCCCCTGAGCTCTTTTCTTCAACTCGCTTTCTCGTGAGCTGGCCGCAACACCGCAGGATGGCTTCAGGCCCTAATCTGGTTCTGGCACGGCACGCTGAGCCTTTGGTTAATTCCTCTTCCTGGTGGGAAATGAGAGTTAAATTTGCCCGTCCAGACACCTCCAGCTAGTCTGTCATTGGTTCTCCCTATTCCTGTTCATCTTCCGCAGAAATTGCAAACTGGGCCAAACAGGAGGTTAAAGGCACTGACTCTCCAAGTCGGGAGAGTGTTAGTAAAGCGTCTGGAATGTTGCACCCGAGTACCAGGGGACGAAAACTGACACATATTGGAACACGTCTCCCGATCACACGGTTGATCATACTCTGGGTTCCACATGCATGTTTTAGCTGAAGGAAGAATACCTTAAACCTGGAGAGTTGAGACCCGTGGAATGGGTACCATGCAATATGACTTCAAAGGGTCTTCATTTGCTCACCGAACTTCTCCAATCCTATCACTGCTGCGTTTATGCCCCTGCACACACGCTTGATTCTCTTTCGGAGACATAGCAATCCATAGGTTTTAAGATACTTCCTAGTCAGGTACACTCTTAGGCATTTAATATGGGGTGTTGAGTCCATTTCGTTGAGCAAGGAGTAGCTCTTGTCTAATCCATATTTGGCTTAAGGAACTTTATCTGTGCTCATTTCAATCTCTGGTTTTATGCAGCACCCCAACTCACCTTTCCCCTTAAGCAAGCATAAGTTGGTTTTCTAAATTTGAGACCCTGTTTTGTTTTGTAATTCAGTTCCTATGTAGCCAAGTTTACATTCCGTGTATTAGTGATATCTTATGATGTTTCTTTTTCTGTGAGACTTATTTCAGTTAGAATCATCATACCTGAATCCACTCATTATGGTGCTACTGGCCTGATGACATAGATTTCCTTGCTGAGTGATATTGCATTGTACGTAAGTACCACAACTTCTTTATCCATTTTTCACTTTCTGCGATATTGAACTTGTACCGTAAACCAGGTTCTTGTAAACAGAGCCGTCCCAACTTTTGGGGTGGCTGTGTCTTTTTGATTTTAGTTTCCCTAAGCTATAGGACCATAAGTGGAAGTGCCCTAGGCTCTGATGCTTTGTTTTTTAGATGTTTCAGGAAACACCATACACTTCTCCCGAGTGGCTGTTGGCAATTTACATCCCGCCCATCAGCATAACAAGGCTCCCAGTTCTCCATGGCCTGTCCTGCCTTTCTGGATTTTACACCTTTTTCAGATGGCCCTTTTGACCGGGGGGAAGTGAGAGTTCATGGTAGTGCAGATTTCCTTTGCAAGCTTGCTTGGTTGGCCAAAAAGGGCGTATGCGTTTTTTCCTGAATATATTCAGGAAAAAACGCATACGCCCTTTTTGGCCAAGTGCATCATTGTGGACGTTCTGCCTCTTTTCCTATGCTTTAAATGCAATTCCAGTCTACCTCCTGAAATCGGTTTCCTGCAATTCTGCACCACTTTCAAGTCCTCTTGGCAGCCTTACTTCAGTATATTTTTGGACGATAGCTATCATTTATAACTCTGCAGGTTTGTGAATTACAGTGCCCCTGAGCTCCTTTCTTCAACTTGCTTTCTTGTGAGCTGGCCGCAACACCGCAGGATTGCTTCAGGCCCTAATCTGGTTCCGGCACGGCACGCTGAGCCTTTGGTTAATTCCTCTTCCTGGTGCGAAATGAGAGTTAAATTTGCCCGTCCAGACACCTCCAGCTAGTCTGTCATTGGTTCTCCCTATTCCTGTTCATCTTCCGCAGAAATTGCAAACTGGGCCAAACAGGAGGTTAAAGGCACTGACTCTCCAAGTCGGGAGAGTGTTAGTAAAGGGTCTGGAATGTTGCACCCGATTACCAGGGGACGAAAACTGACACATATTGGAACACGTCTCCCGATCACACGGTTGATCATATTCTGGGTTCCACATGCATGTTTTAGCTGAAGGAAGAATACCTTAAACCTGGAGAGTTGAGACCCGTGGAATGGGTACCATGCAATATGACTTCAAAGGGTCTTCATTTGCTCACCGAACCTCTCCAGTGCTATCACTGCTGCGTTTATGCCCCTGTACACACGCTTGATTCTCTTTCGGAGACATAGCAATCCATAGGTTTTAAGATACTTCCTAGTCAGGTACATTCTTAGGCGTTTAATATGGGGTGTTGAGTCCATTTCGTTGAGCAAGGAGTAGCTCTTGTCTATTCCATATTGGGCTTAAGGAACTTTATCTGTGCTCATTTCAATCTCTGGTTTTATGCAGCACCCCAACTCACCTTTCCCCTTAAGCAAGCATAAGTTGGGTTTCTAAATTTGAGACCCTGTTCTGTTTTGTAATTCAGTTCCTATGTAGCCAAGTTTACATTCCGTGTATTAGTGATATCTTATGATGTTTCTTTTTCTGTGAGACTTATTTCAGTTAGAATCATCATACCTGAATCCACTCATTATGCTGCTACGGGCCTGATGACATAGATTTCATTGCTGAGTGATATTGCATTGTACGTAAGTACCACAACTTCTTTATCCATTTTTCACTTTCTGCGGTATTGAACTTGTACCGTAAACCAGGTTCTTGTAAACAGAGCCATCCCAACCTTTGGGGTGGCTGTGTCTTTTTGATTTTAATTTCCCTAAGCTATAGGACCATAAGTGGAAGTGCCCTAGGCTCTGTTGCTTTGTTTTTTAGATGTTTCAGGAAACACCATACACTTCTCCCGAGTGGCTGTTGGCAGTTTACATCCCGCCCATGAGCATAACAAGGCTCCCAGTTCTCCATGGCCTGTCCTGCCTTTCTGGATTTTACACTTTTTTCAGATGGCCCTTTTGACCAGGGGGAAGTGAGAGTTCATGGTAGTGCAGATTTCCTTTGCAAGCTTGCTTGGTTGGCCAAAAAGGGCGTATGCGTTTTTTCCTGAATATATTCAGGAAAAAATGCATATGCCCTTTTTACCAAGTGCATCATTGTGGACGTTCTGCCTCTTTTCCTATGCTTTAAATGCAATCCCAGTCTACCTCCTGAAATCAGTTTCCTGCAATTCTGCCCCGCTTTCAAGTCCTCTTGGCAGCCTTACTTCAGTATATTTTTGGACGATAGCTGTCATTTATAACTCTGCAGGTTTGTGAATTACAGTGCCCCTGAGCTCCTTTCTTCAACTCGCTTTCTCGTGAGCTGGCCGCAACACCGCAGGATGGCTTCAGGCCCTAATCTGGTTGCGGCACGGCACGCTGAGCCTTTGGTTAATTTCTCTTCCTGGTGGGAAATGAGAGTTAAATTTGCCCGTCCAGACACCTCCAGCTAGTCTCTCATTGGTTCTCCCTATTCCTGTTCATCTTCCGCAGAAATTGCAAACTGGGCCAAACAGGAGGTTAAAGGCACTGACTCTCCAAGTCGGGAGAGTGTTAGTAAAGCGTCTGGAATGTTGCACCCGAGTACCAGGGGACGAAAACTGACACATATTGGAACACGTCTCCCGATCACACGGTTGATCATACTCTGGGTTCCACATGCATGTTTTAGCTGAAGGAAGAATACCTTAAACCTGGAGAGTTGAGACCCGTGGAATGGGTACCATGCAATATGACTTCAAAGGGTCTTCATTTGCTCACCGAACCTCTCCAGTCCTACCACTGCTGCGATTATGCCCCTGCACACACGCTTGATTCTCTTTCGGAGACATAGCAATCCATAGGTTTTAAGATTCTTACTAGTCATGTATATTCTTAGGTGTTTAATACGGGGTGTTGAATCCATTTCGTTGAGCAAGGAGTAGCTCTTGTCTATTCCATATTTGGCTTAAGGAACTTTATCTGTGCTCATTTCAATCTCTGGTTTTATGCAGCACCCCAACTCACCTTTCCCCTTAAGCAAGCATAATTTGGGTTTCTAAATTTGAGACCCTGTTCTGTTTTGTAATTCAGTTCCTATGTAGCCAAGTTTACATTCCGTGTATTAGTGATATCTTATGATGTTTCTTTTTCTGTGTGACTTATTTCAGTTAGAATCATCATACCTGAATCCACTCATTATGCTGCTACGGGCCTTATGACATAGATTTCATTGTTGAGTGATACTGCATTGTACGTAAGTACCACAACTTCTTTATCCATTTTTCACTTTCTGCGATATTGAACTTGTACCGTAAATGAGTTTCTTCTAAACAGAGCCGTCCCAACCTTTGGGGTGGCTGTGTCTTTTTGATTTTAATTTCCCTAAGCTATAGGACCATAAGTGGAAGTGCCCTAGGCTCTGTTGCTTTGTTTTTTAGATGTTTCAGGAAACACCATACACTTCTCCCGAGTGGCTGTTGGCAGTTGACATCCCGCCCATCAGCATAACAAGGCTCCCAGTTCTCCATGGCCTGTCCTGCCTTTCTGGATTTTACACTTTTTTCAGATGGCCCTTTTGACCGGGGGGAAGTGAGACTTCATTGTAGTGCAGATTTCCTTTGCAAGCTTGCTTGGTTGGCCAAAAAGGGCGTATGCGTTTTTTCCTGAATATATTCAGGAAAAAACGCATACGCCCTTTTTGGCCAAGTGCATCATTGTGGACGTTCTGCCTCTTTTCCTATGCTTTAAATGCAATTCCAGCCTACCTCCTGAAATCAGTTTCCTGCAATTCTGCCCCGCTTTCAACTCCTCTTGGCAGCCTTACTTCAGTATATTTTTGGACGATAGCTGTCATTTATAACTCTGCAGTTTTGTGAATTACAGTGCCCCTGAGCTCTTTTCTTCAACTCGCTTTCTCGTGAGCTGGCCGCAACACCGCAGGATGGCTTCAGGCCCTAATCTGGTTCCGGCACGGCACGCTGAGCCTTTGGTTAATTCCTCTTCCTGGTGGGAAATGAGAGTTAAATTTGCCCGTCCAGACACCTCCAGCTAGTCTCTCATTGGTTCTCCCTATTCCTGTTCATCTTCCGCAGAAATTGCAAACTGGGCCAAACAGGAGGTTAAAGGCACTGACTCTCCAAGTCGGGAGAGTGTTAGTAAAGCGTCTGGAATGTTGCACCCGAGTACCAGGGGACGAAAACTGACACATATTGGAACACGTCTCCCGATCACACGGTTGATCATACTCTGGGTTCCACATGCATGTTTTAGCTGAAGGAAGAATGCCTTAAACCTGGAGAGTTGAGACCCATGGAATGGGTACCATGCAATATGACTTCAAAGGGTCTTCATTTGCTCACCGAACTTCTCCAATCCTATCACTGCTGCGTTTATGCCCCTGCACACACGCTTGATTCTCTTTCGGAGACATAGCAATCCATAGGTTTTAAGATACTTCCTAGTCAGGTACACTCTTAGGCATTTAATATGGGGTGTTGAGTCCATTTCGTTGAGCAAGGAGTAGCTCTTGTCTAATCCATATTTGGCTTAAGGAACTTTATCTGTGCTCATTTCAATCTCTGGTTTTATGCAGCACCCCAACTCACCTTTCCCCTTAAGCAAGCATAAGTTGGTTTTCTAAATTTGAGACCCTGTTCTGTTTTGTAATTCAGTTCCTATGTAGCCAAGTTTACATTCCGTGTATTAGTGATATCTTATGATGTTTCTTTTTGTGTGAGACTTATTTCAGTTAGAATCATCATACCTGAATCCACTCATTATGGTGCTACTGGCCTGATGACATAGATTTCCTTGCTGAGTGATATTGCATTGTACGTAAGTACCACAACTTCTTTATCTATTTTTCACTTTCTGCGATATTGAACTTGTACCGTAAACCAGGTTCTTGTAAACAGAGCCGTCCCAACTTTTGGGGTGGCTGTGTCTTTTTGATTTTAGTTTCCCTAAGCTATAGGACCATAAGTGGAAGTGCCCTAGGCTCTGTTGCTTTGTTTTTTAGATGTTTCAGGAAACACCATACACTTCTCCCGAGTGGCTTTTGGCAGTTCACATCCCGCCCATGAGCATAACAAGGCTTCCAGTTCTCCATGGCCTGTCCTGCCTTTCTGGATTTTACACTTTTTTCAGATGGCCCTTTTGACCGGGGGGAAGTGAGAGTTCATGGTAGTGCAGATTTCCTTTGCAAGCTTGCTTGGTTGGCCACAAAAGGCGTATGCGTTTTTTCCTGAATATATTCAGGAAAAAATGCATACGCCCTTTTTGACCAAGTGCATCATTGTGGACGTTCTGCCTCTTTTCCTATGCTTTAAATGCAATTCCAGTCTACCTCCTGAAATCGGTTTCCTGCAATTCTGCACCGCTTTCAAGTCCTCTTGGCAGCCTTACTTCAGTATATTTTTGGACGATAGCTGTCATTTATAACTCTGCAGGTTTGTGAATTACAGTGCCCCTGAGCTCCTTTCTTCAACTCGCTTTCTCGTGAGCTGGCCGCAACATCGCAGGATGGCTTCAGGCCCTAATCTGGTTCCGGCACGGCACGCTGAGCCTTTGGTTAATTCCTCTTTCTGGTGGGAAATGAGAGTTAAATTTGCCCGTCCAGACAGCTCCAGCTAGTCTCTCATTGGTTCTCCCTATTCCTGTTCATCTTCCGCAGAAATTGCAAACTGGGCCAAACAGGAGGTTAAAGGCACTGACTCTCCAAGTCGGGAGAGTGTTAGTAAAGCGTCTGGAATGTTGCACCCGAGTACCAGGGGACGAAAACTGACACATATTGGAACACGTCTCCCGATCACACGGTTGATCATACTCTGGGTTCCACATGCATGTTTTAGCTGAAGGAAGAATACCTTAAACCTGGAGAGTTGAGACCCGTGGAATGGGTACCATGCAATATGACTTCAAAGGGTCTTCATTTGCTCACCGAACCTCTCCAATCCTATCACTGATGCGTTTATGCCCCTGCACACACGCTTGATTCTCTTTCGGAGACATAGCAATCCATAGGTTTTAAGAGACTTCCTAGTCAGGTATATTCTTAGGTGTTTAATATGGGGTGTTGAGTCCTTTTCGTTGAGCAAGGAGTAGCTCTTGTCTATTCCATATTTGGCTTAAGGAACTTTCTCTGTGCTCATTTCAATCTCTGGTTTTATGCAGCACCCCAACTCACCTTTCCCCTTAAGCAAGCATAAGTTGGTTTTCTAAATTTGAGACCCTGTTCTGTTTTGTAATTCAGTTCCTGTGTAGCCAAGTTTACATTCCGTGTATTAGTGATAACTTATGATGTTTCTTTTTCTGTGTGACTTATTTCAGTTAGAATCATCGTACCTGAATCCACTCATTATGCTGCTACGGGCCTGATGACATAGATTTCATTGCTGAGTGATACTGCATTGTACGTAAGTACCACAACTTCTTTATCCATTTTTCACTTTCTGCGATATAGAACTTGTACCATAATCCAGGTTTTTGTAAACAGAGCCGTCCCAACCTTTGGGGTGGCTGTGTCTTTTTGATTTTAATTTCCCTAAGCTATAGGACCATAAGTGGAAGTGCCCTAGGCTCTGTTGCTTTGTTTTTTAGATGTTTCAGGAAACACCATACACTTCTCCCGAGTGGCTGTTGGCAGTTGACATCCCGCCCATCAGCATAACAAGGCTCCCAGTTCTCCATGGCCTGTCCTGCCTTTCTGGATTTTACACTTTTTTCAGATGGCCCTTTTGACCGGGGGAAGTGAGACTTCATTGTAGTGCAGATTTCCTTTGCAAGCTTGCTTGGTTGGCCAAAAAGGGCGTATGCGTTTTTTCCTGAATATATTCAGGAAAAAACGCATACGCCCTTTTTGGCCAAGTGCATCATTGTGGACGTTCTGCCTCTTTTCCTATGCTTTAAATGCAATTCCAGTCTACCTCCTGAAATCGGTTTCCTGCAATTCTGCCCCGCTTTCAAGTCCTCTTGGCAGCCTTGCTTCAGTATATTTTTGGACGATAGCTGTCATTTATAACTCTGCAGGTTTGTGAATTACAGTGCCCCTGAGCTCCTTTCTTCAACTCGCTTTCTCGTGAGATGGCCGCAACATCGCAGGATTGCTTCAGGCCCTAATCTGGTTCCGGCACGGCACGCTGAGCCTTTGGTTAATTCCTCTTCCTGGTGCGAAATGAGAGTTAAATTTGCCCATCCAGACACCTCCATCTAGTGTGTCATTTATTCTCCCTATTCCTGTTCATCTTCCGCAGAAATTGCAAACTGGGCCAAACAGGAGGTTAAAGGCACTGACTCTCCAAGTCGGGAGAGTGTTAGTAAAGCGTCTGGAATGTTGCACCCGAGTACCAGGGGACGAAAACTGACACATATTGGAACACGTCTCCCGATCACACGGTTGATCATACTCTGGGTTCCACATGCATGTTTTAGCTGAAGGAAGAATGCCTTAAACCTGGAGAGTTGAGACCCGTGGAATGGGTACCATGCAATATGACTTCAAAGGGTCTTCATTTGCTCACCGAACCTCTCCAATCCTATCACTGCTGCGTTTATGTCCCTGCACACACGCTTGATTCTCTTTCGGAGACATAGCAATCCATAGGTTTTAAGATACTTCCTAGTCAGGTATATTCTTAGGTGTTTAATATGGGGTGTTGAATCCATTTCGTTGAGCAAGGAGTAGCTCTTGTCTATTCCATATTTGGCTTAAGGAACTTTATCTGTGCTCATTTCAATCTCTGGTTTTATGCAGCACCCCAACTCACCTTTCCCCTTAAGCAAGCATAAGTTGGTTTTCTAAATTTGAGACCCTGTTCTGTTTTGTAATTCAGTTCCTATGTAGCCAAGTTTACATTCCGTGTATTAGTGATATCTTATGATGTTTCTTTTTCTGTGTGACTTATTTCAGTTAGAATCATCATACCTGAATCCACTCATTATGCTGCTACGGGCCTGATGACATAGATTTCATTGCTGAGTGATACTGCATTGTACGTAAGTACCACAACTTCTTTATCCATTTTTCACTTTCTGCGATATTGAACTTGTACTGTAAACCAGGTTCTTGTAAACAGAGCCATCCCAACTTTTGGGGTGGCTGTGTCTTTTGATTTTAATTTCCCTAAGCTATAGGACCATAAGTGGAAGTGCCCTAGGCTCTGTTGCTTTGTTTTTTAGATGTTTCAGGAAACACCATACACTTCTCCCGAGTGGCTGTTGGCAATTTACATCCCGCCCATCAGCATAACAAGGCTCCCAGTTCTCCATGGCCTGTCCTGCCTTTCTGGATTTTACACTTTTTTCAGATGGCCCTTTTGACCGGGGGGAAGTGAGACTTCATTGTAGTGCAGATTTCCTTTGCAAGCTTGCTTGGTTGGCCAAAAAGGGCGTATGCGTTTTTTCCTGAATATATTCAGGAAAAAACGCATACGCCCTTTTTGGCCAAGTGCATCATTCTGGACGTTCTGCCTCTTTTCCTATGCTTTAAATGCAATTCCAGTCTACCTCCTGAAATCGGTTTCCTGCAATTCTGCCCCGCTTTCACGTCCTCTTGGAAGCCTTACTTCAGTATATTTTTGGACGATAGCTGTCATTTATAACTCTGCAGGTTTGTGAATTACAGTGCCCCTGAGCTCCTTTCTTCAACTCGCTTTCTCGTGAGCTGGCCGCAACACCGCAGGATGGCTTCAGGCCCTAATCTGGTTCCGGCACGGCACGCTCAGCCTTTGGTTAATTCCTCTTCCTGGTGCGAAATGAGAGTTAAATTTGCCCGTCCAGACACCTCCATCTACTCTCTCATTGGTTCTCCCTATTCCTGTTCATCTTCCGCAGAAATTGCAAACTGGGCCAAACAGGAGGTTAAAGGCACTGACTCTCCAAGTCGGGAGAGTGTTAGTAAAGCGTCTGGAATGTTGCACCCGAGTACCAGGGGACGAAAACTGACACATATTGGAACACGTCTCCCGATCACACGGTTGATCATACTCTGGGTTCCACATGCATGTTTTAGCTGAGGGAAGAATACCTTAAACCTGGAGTGCTGAGACCCGTGGAATGGGTACCATGCAATATGACTTCAAAGGGTCTTCATTTGCTCACCGAACTTCACCAATCCTATCACTGCTGCGTTTATGCCCCTGTACACACGCTTGATTCTCTTTCGGAGACATAGCAATCCATAGGTTTTAAGATACTTCCTAGTCAGGTACATTCTTAGGTGTTTAATATGGGGTGTTGAGTCCATTTCGTTGAGCAAGGAGTAGCTCTTGACTATTCCATATTTGGCTTAAGGAACTTTATCTGTGCTCATTTCAATCTCTGGTTTTATGCAGCACCCCAACTCACCTTTCCCCTTAAGCAAGCATAAGTTGGTTTTCTAAATTTGAGACCCTGTTCTGTTTTGTAATTCAGTTCCTGTGTAGCCAAGTTTATATTCCGTGTATTAGTGATATCTTATGATGTTTCTTTTTCTGTGTGACTTAATTCAGTTAGAATCATCGTACCTGAATCCACTCATTATGCTGCTACGGGCCTGATGACATAGATTTCATTGCTGAGTGATACTGCATTGTACGTAAGTACCACAACTTCTTTATCTATTTTTCACTTTCTGCGATATTGAACTTGTACCGTAAACCAGGTTCTTGTAAACAGAGCGGTCCCAACCTTTGGGGTGGCTGTGTCTTTTTGATTTTAATTTCCCTAAGCTATAGGACCATAAGTGGAAGTGCCCTAGGCTCTGTTGCTTTGTTTTTTAGATGTTTCAGGAAACACCATACACTTCTCCCAAGTGGCTGTTGGCAATTTACATCCCGCCCATCAGCATAACAAGGCTCCCAGTTCTCCATGGCCTGTCCTGCCTTTCTGGATTTTACACTTTTTTCAGATGGCCCTTTTGACCGGGTGGAAGTGAGACTTCATTGTAGTGCAGATTTCCTTTGCAAGCTTGCTTGGTTGGCCAAAAAGGGCGTATGCGTTTTTTCTGAATATATTCAGGAAAAACACATACGCCCTTTTTGGCCAAGTGCATCATTGTGGACGTTCTGCCTCTTTTCCTATGCTTTAAATGCAATTCCAGTCTACCTCCTGAAATCGGTTTCCTGCAATTCTGCCCCGCTTTCAAGTCCTCTTGGCAGCCTTACTTCACTATATTTTTGGACGATAGCTGTCATTTATAACTCTGCAGGTTTGTGAATTACAGTGCCCCTGAGCTCCTTTCTTCAACTCGCTTTCTCGTGAGCTGGCCGCAACACCGCAGGATGGCTTCAGGCCCTAATCTGGTTCCGGCACGGCACGCTGAGCCTTTGGTTAATTCCCCTTCCTGGTGGGAAATGAGAGTTAAATTTGCCCGTCCAGACACCTCCAGCTAGTCTGTCATTGGTTCTCCCTATTCCTGTTCATCTTCCGCAGAAACTTCAAACTGGACCAAACAGGAGGTTAAAGGCACTGACTCTCCAAGTCGGGAGAGTGTTAGTAAAGCGTCTGGAATGTTGCACCCGAGTACCAGGGGACGAAAACTGACACATATTGGAACACGTCTCCCGATCACACGGTTGATCATACTCTGGGTTCCACATGCTTATTTTACCTGAAGGAAGAATACCTTAAACCTGGAGAGTTGAGACCCGTGGAATGGGTACCATGCAATATGACTTCAAAGGGTCTTCACTTGCTCACCGAACCTCTCCAGTCCTATCACTGCTGCGTTTATGCCCCTGTACACACGCTTGATTCTCTTTCGGAGACATAGCAATCCATAGGTTTGAAGATACTTCCTAGTCAGGTACATTCTTAGGCGTTTAATATGGGGTGTTGAGTCCATTTCGTTGAGCAAGGAGTAGCTCTTGTCTATTCCATATTTGGCTTAAGGAAATTTATCTGTGCTCATTTCAATCTCTGGTTTTATGCAGCACCCCAACTCACCTTTCCCCTTAAGCAAGCATAAGTTGGTTTTCTAAATTTGAGACCCTGTTCTGTTTTGTAATTCAGTTCCTGTGTAGCCAAGATTACATTCCGTGTATTAGTGATATCTTATGATGTTTCTTTTTCTGTGTGACTTATTTCAGTTAGAATCATCATACCTGAATCCACTCATTATGCTGCTACGGGCCTGATGACATAGATTTCATTGTTGTGTGATATTGCATTGTACCTAAGTACCACAACTTCTTTATCCATTTTTCACTTTCTGCGATATTGAACTTGTACCGTAAACCAGGTTCTTGTAAACAGAGCCGTCCCAACATTTGGGGTGGCTGTGTCTTTTTGATTTTAATTTCCCTAAGCTATAGCACCATAAGTGGAAGTGCCCTAGGCTCTGTTGCTTTGTTTTTTAGATGTTTCAGGAAACACCATACACTTCTCCCGAGTGGCTGTTGGCAATTTACATCCCGCCCATCAGCATAACAAGGCTCCCAGTTCTCCATGGCCTGTCCTGCCTTTCTGGATTTTACACTTTTTTCAGATGGCCCTTTTGACCGGGGGGAAGTGAGAGTTCATGGTAGTGCAGATTTCCTTTGCAAGCTTGCTTGGTTGGCCAAAAAGGGCGTATGCGTTTTTTCCTGAATATATTCAGGAAAAAACGCATACGCCCTTTTTGGCCAAGTGCATCATTGTGGACGTTCTGCCTCTTTTCCTATGCTTTCAATGCAATTCCAGTCTACCTCCTGAAATCGGTTTCCTGCAATTCTGTCCCGCTTTCAAGTCCTCTTGGCAGCCTTACTTCAGTATATTTTTGGACGATAGCTGTCATTTATAACTCTGCAGGTTTGTGAATTACAGTGCCCCTGAGCTCCTTTCTTCAACTCGCTTTCTCGTGAGCTGGCCGCAACACCGCAGGATGGCTTCAGGCTTCCGGCACGGCACGCTGAGCCTTTGGTTAATTCCTCTTCCTGGTGGGAAATGAGAGTTAAATTTGCCCGTCCAGACACCTGCAGCTAGTCTCTCATTGGTTCTCCCTATTCCTGTTCATCTTCCTCACAAATTGCAAACTGGGCCAAACAGGAGGTTAAAGGCACTGACTCTCCAAGTCAGGAGAGTGTTAGTAAAGCGTCTGGAATGTTGCACCCGAGTACCAGGGGACGAAAACTGACACATATTGGAACACGTCTCCCGATCACACGGTTGATCATACTCTGGGTTCCACATGCATGTTTTAGCTGAAGGAAGAATACCTTAAACCTGGAGAGTTGAGACCCGTGGAATGGGTACCATGCAATATGACTTCAAAGGGTCTTCATTTGCTCACCGAACCTCTCCAGTCCTATCACTGCTGCGTTTATGCCCCTGTACACACGCTTGATTCTCTTTCGGAGACATAGCCGTCCATAGGTTTTAAGATACTTCCTAGTCAGGTACACTCTTAGGCATTTAATATGGGGTGTTGAGTCCATTTCGTTGAGCAAGGAGTAGCTCTTGTCTATTCCATATTTGGCTTAAGGAACTTTATCTGTGCTCATTTCAATCTCTGGTTTTATGCAGCACCCCAACTCACCTTTCCCCTTAAGCAAGCATAAGTTGGTTTTCTAAATTTGAGACCCTGTTCTGTTTTGTAATTCAATTCCTGTGTAGCCAAGTTTACATTCCGTGTATTAGTGATATCTTATGATGTTTCTTTTCCTATGTGACTTATTTCAGTTAGAATCATCATACCTGAATCCACTCATTATGCTGCTACGGGCCTGATGACATAGATTTCATTGCTGAGTGATACTGCATTGTACCTAAGTACCACAACTTCTTTATCCATTTTTCACTTTCTGCGATATTGAACTTGTACCGTAAACCAGGTTCTTGTAAACAGAGCCGTCCCAACCTTTGGGGTGGCTGTGTCTTTTTTATTTTAATTTCCCTAAGCTATAGGACCATAAGTGGAAGTGCCCTAGGCTCTGTTGCTTTGTTTTTTAGATGTTTCAGGAAACACCATACACTTCTCCCGAGTGGCTGTTGGCAATTTACATCCCGCCCATCAGCATAACAAGGCTCCCAGTTCTCCATGGCCTGTCCTGCCTTTCTGGATTTTACACTTTTTTCAGATGGCCCTTTTGACCGGGGGGAAGTGAGACTTCATTGTAGTGCAGATTTCCTTTGCAAGCTTGCTTGGTTGGCCAAAAAGGGCGTATGCGTTTTTTCCTGAATATATTCAGGAAAAAACGCATACGCCCTTTTTGGCCAAGTGCATCATTGTGGACGTTCTGCCTCTTTTCCTATGCTTTAAATGCAAATCCAGTCTACCTCCTGAAATCGGTTTCCTGCAATTCTGCCCCGCTTTCAAGTCCTCTTGGCAGCCTTACTTCAGTATATTTTTGGACGATAGCTGTCATTTATAACTCTGCAGGTTTGTGAATTACAGTGCCCCTGAGCTCCTTTCTTCAACTCGCTTTCTCGTGAGCTGGCCGCAACACCGCAGGATGGCTTCAGGCTTCCGGCACGGCACGCTGAGCCTTTGGTTAATTCCTCTTCCTGGTGTGAAATGAGAGTTAAATTTGCCCATCCAGACACCTCCATCTAGTCTGTCATTGGTTCTCCCTATTCCTGTTCATCTTCCGCAGAAATTGCAAACTGGGCCAAACAGGAGGTTAAAGGCACTGACTCTCCAAGTCGGGAGAGTGTTAGTAAAGCGTCTGGAATGTTGCACCCGAGTACCAGGGGACGAAAACTGAGACATATTGGAACACGTCTCCCAATCACACGGTTGATCATACTCTGGGTTCCACATGCATGTTTTAGCTGAAGGAAGAATACCTTAAACCTGGAGAGTTGAGACCCGTGGAATGGGTACCATGCAATATGACTTCAAAGGGTCTTCATTTGCTCACCGAACCTCTCCAATCCTATCACTGCTGCGTTTATGCCCCTGCACACACGCTTGATTGTCTTTCGGAGACATAGCAATCCATAGGTTTAAGATACTTCCTAGTCAGGTATATTCTTAGGCGTTTAATATGGGGTGTTGAATCCATTTCGATGAGCAAGGAGTAGCTCTTGTCTATTACATATTTGGCTTAAGGAACTTTATCTGTGCTCATTTCAATCTCTGGTTTTATGCAGCACCCCAACTCACCTTTCCCCTTAAGCAAACATAAGTTGGTTTTCTAAATTTGAGACCCTGTTGTGTTTGTAATTCTTTTCCTGGGTAGCCAAGTTTACATTCCATGTATTAGTGATATCTTATGATGTTTCTTTTTCTGTGTGACCTATTTCAGTTAGAATCATCATACCTGAATCCACTCATTATGCTGCTACGGGCCTGATGACATAGATGTCATTGCTGAGTGATATTGCATTGTACGTAAGTACCACAACTTCTTTATCCATTTTTCACTTTCTGCGATATTGAACTTGTACTGTAAACGAGGTTCTTGTAAACAGAGCCGTCCCAATCTTTGGGGTGGCTGTGTCTTTTTGATTTTAATTTCCCTAAGCTATAGGACCGTAAGTGGAAGTGCCCTAGGCTCTGTTGCTTTGTTTTTTAGATGTTTCAGGAAACACCATACACTTCTCCCGAGTGGCTGTTGGCAATTTACATCCCGCCCATCAGCATAACAAGGCTCCCAGTTCTCCATGGCCGGTCCTGCCTTTCTGGATTTTACACTTTGTTCAGATGGCCCTTTTGACCGGGGGGAGGTGAGACTTCATTGTAGTGCAGATTTCCTTTGCAAGCTTGCTTGGTTGGCCAAAAAGGGCGTATGCGTTTTTTCCTGAATATATTCAGGAAAAAACGCATATGCCCTTTTTGGCCAAGTGCATCATTGTGGACGTCCTGCCTCTTTTCCTATGCTTTAAATGCAATTCCAGTCTACCTCCTGAAATCGGTTTCCTGCAATTCTGCCCCGCTTTCAAGTCCTCTTGGCAGCCTTACTTCAGTATATTTTTGGACGATAGTTGTCATTTATAACTGTGCAGGTTTGTGAATTACAGTGCCCCTGAGCTCCTTTCTTCAACTCGCTTTCTTGTGAGCTGGCCACAACACCGCAGGATTGCTTCAGGCCCTAATCTGGTTCCGGCACGGCACGCTGAGCCTTTGGTTAAATCCTCTTCCTGGTGGGAAATGAGAGTTAAATTTGCCCGTCCAGACACCTCCAGCTAGTGTCTCATTGGTTCTCCCTATTCCTGTTCATCTTCCGCAGAAATTGCAAACTGGGCCAAACAGGAGGTTAAAGGCACTGACTCTCCAAGTCGGGAGAGTGTTAGTAAAGCTTCTGGAATGTTGCACCTGAGTACCAGGGTCGAGAACGGAGACATATTTGAACACGTCTCCCGATCACACGGCTGATCATACTCTGCGTTCCACATGCATGATTTAGCTGAAGGAAGAAACCCTTCAACCTGGAGAGTTGAGACCCGTGGAATGGGTACCATGCAATATGACTTCAAAGGGTCTTCATTTGCTCACCGAACCTCTCTAATCCTATCACTGCTGCGTTTATGTCCCTGTACACACGCTTGATTCTCTTTCAGAGACATAGCAGTCCATAGGTTTTAAGATACTTACTAGTCAGGTACATTCTTAGGCGTTTACTATGGGGTGTTGAGTCCATTTCATTGAGCAAGGAGTAGCTCTTGTCTATTACATATTTGGCTTAAGGAACTTTATCTGTGCTCATTTCAATCTCTGGTTTTATGCAGCACCCCAACTCACCTTTCCCCTTAAGCAAACATAAGTTGGTTTTCTAAATTTGAGACCCTGTTGTGTTTGTAATTCATTTCCTGGGTAGCCAAGTTTACATTCGTGTATTAGTGATATCTTATGATGTTTCTTTTTCTGTGTGACCTATTTCAGTTAGAATCATCATACCTGAATCCACTCATTATGCTGCTACGGGCCTGATGACATAGATGTCATTGCTGAGTGATACTGCATTGTACGTAAGTACCACAACTTCTTTATCCATTTTTCACTTTCTGCGATATTGAACTTGTCCCGTTAACGAGGTTCTTGTAAACAGAGCCGTCCCAAACTTTGGGGTGGCTGTGTCTTTTTGATTTTAATTTCCCTATGCTATAGGACCATAAGTGGAAGTGCCCTAGGCTCTGTTGCTTTGTTTTTTAGATGTTTCAGGAAACACCATACACTTCTCCCGAGTGGCTGTTGGCAATTTACATCCCGCCCATCAGCATAACAAGGCTGCCAGTTCTCCATGGCCTGTCCTGCCTTTCTGGATTTTACACTTTTTTCAGATGGCCCTTTTGACCGGGGGAAGTGAGACTTCATTGTAGTGCAGATTTCCTTTGCAAGCTTGCTTGGTTGGCCAAAAAGTGCGTATGCGTTTTTTCCTGAATATATTCCAGAAAAAACGCATACGCCCTTTTTGGCCAAGTGCATCATTGTGGACGTTCTGCCTCTTTTCCTATGCTTTAAATGCAATTCCAGTCTACCTCCTGAAATCGGTTTCCTGCAATTCTGCCCCGCTTTCAAGTCCTCTTGGCAGCCTTCCTTCAGTATATTTTTGGACGATAGCTGTCATTTATAACTCTGCAGGTTTTTGAATTACAGTGCCACTGAGCTCCTTTCTTCAACTCGCTTTCTTGTGAGCTGGCCGCAACACCGCAGGATTGCTTCAGGCACTAATCTGGTTCCGGCACGGCACGCTGAGCCTTTGGTTAATTCCTCTTCCTGGTGGGAAATGAGAGTTAAATTTGCCCGTCCAGACACCTCCAGCTAGTGTCTCATTGGTTCTCCCTATTCCTGTTCATCTTCCGCAGAAATTGCAAACTGGGCCAAACAGGAGGTTAAAGGCACTGACTCTCCAAGTCGGGAGAGTGTTAGTAAAGCATCTGGAATGATGCACCGGAGTACCAGGGTCGAGAACGGAGACTTATTTGAACACGTCTCCCGATCACACGGATGATCATACTGTGGGTTCCACATGCATGTTTTTGCTGAAGGAAGATTTCCTTAAACCTGGAGAGTTGAGACCCGTGGAATGGGTACCATGCAATACGACTTCAAAGGGTCTTCATTTGCTCACCGAACCTCTCCAATCCTATCACTGCTGCGTTTATGCCCCTGTACACACGCTTGATTCTCTTTCAGAGACATAGCAATCCATAGCTTTTAAGATACTTACTAGTCAGGTACATACTTAGGCATTTAATATGGTGTGTTGAGTCCATTTCGTTGAGCAAGGAGTAGCTCTTGTCTATTCCATATTTGGCTTAAGGAACTTTATCTGTGCTCATTTCAATCTCTGGTTTTATGCAGGACCCCAACTCACCTTTCCCCTTAAGCAAACATAAGTTGGTTTTCTAAATTTGAGACACTGTTGTGTTTGTAATTCACTTCCTGGGTAGCCAAGTTTACATTCCGTGTATTAGTGATATCTTATGATGTTTCTTTTTCTGTGTGACTTATTACAGTTAGAATCATCATACCTCAATCCACTCATGACGCTTCTACGGGCCTGATGACATAGATGTCATTGCTGAGTGATATTGCATTGTACGTAAGTACCACAACTTCTTTATCCATTTTTCACTTTCTGCGATATTGAACTTGTACCGTAAACGAGGTTCTTGTAAACAGAGCCGTCCCAAACTTTGGGGTGGCTGTGTCTTTTTGATTTTAATTTCCCTAAGCTATAGGACCATAAGTGGAAGTGCCCTAGGCTCTGTTGCTTTGTTTTTTAGATGTTTCAGGAAACACCATACACTTCTCCCGAGTGGCTGTTGGCAATTTACATCCCGCCCATCAGCATAACAAGGCTCCCAGTTCTCCATGGCCTGTCCTGCCTTTCTGGATTTTACACCTTTTTCAGATGGCCCTTTTGACCGGGGGAAGTGAGAGTTCATGGTAGTGCAGATTTCCTTTGCAAGCTTGCTTGGTTGGCCAAAAAGGGCGTATGCGTTTTTTCCTGAATATATTCAGGAAAAAACGCATACGCCCTTTTTGGCCAAGTGCATCATTGTGGACGTTCTGCCTCTTTTCCTATGCTTTCAATGCAATTCCAGTCTACCTCCTGAAATCGGTTTCCTGCAATTCTGCACCACTTTCAAGTCCTCTTGGCAGCCTTACTTCAGTATATTTTTGGACGATAGCTATCATTTATAACTCTGCAGGTTTGTGAATTACAGTGCCCCTGAGCTCCTTTCTTCAACTTGCTTTCTTGTGAGCTGGCCGCAACACCGCAGGATTGCTTCAGGCCCTAATCTGGTTCCGGCACGGCACGCTGAGCCTTTGGTTAATTCCTCTTCCTGGTGCGAAATGAGAGTTAAATTTGCCCGTCCAGACACCTGCAGCTAGTCTGTCATTGGTTCTCCCTATTCCTGTTCATCTTCCGCAGAAATTGCAAACTGGGCCAAACAGGAGGTTAAAGGCACTGACTCTCCAAGTCGGGAGAGTGTTAGTAAAGGGTCTGGAATGTTGCACCCGATTACCAGGGGACGAAAACTGACACATATTGGAACACGTCTCCCGATCACACGGTTGATCATATTCTGGGTTCCACATGCATGTTTTAGCTGAAGGAACAATGCCTTAAACCTGGAGAGTTGAGACCCGTGGAATGGGTACCATGCAATATGACTTCAAAGGGTCTTCATTTGCTCACCGAACTTCTCCAATCCTATCACTGCTGCGTTTATGCCCCTGTACAGACGCTTGATTCTCTTTCAGAGACATAGCAATCCATAGGTTTTAAGATACTTCCTAGTCAGGTATATTCTTAGGTGTTTAATATGGGGTGTTGAGTCCATTTCGTTGAGCAAGGAGTAGCTCTTGTCTATTCCATATTTGGCTTAAGGAACTTTATCTGTGCTCATTTCAATCTCTGGTTTTATGCAGCACCCTAACTCACCTTTCCCCTTAAGCAAGCATAATTTGGGTTTCTAAATTTGAGACCCTGTTCTGTTTTGTAATTCAGTTCCTATGTAGCCAAGTTTACATTCCGTGTATTAGTGATATCTTATGATGTTTCTTTTTCTGTGTGACTTATTTCAGTTAGAATCATCATACCTGAATCCACTCATTATGCTGCTACGGGCCTGATGACATAGATTTCATTGTTGAGTGATACTGCATTGTACGTAAGTACCACAACTTCTTTATCCATTTTTCACTTTCTGCGATATTGAACTTGTACCGTAAATGAGTTTCTTCTAAACAGAGCCGTCCCAACCTTTGGGGTGGCTGTGTCTTTTTGATTTTAATTTCCCTAAGCTATAGGACCATAAGTGGAAGTGCCCTAGGCTCTGTTGCTTTGTTTTTTAGATGTTTCAGGAAACACCATACACTTCTCCCGAGTGGCTGTTGGCAATTTACATCCCGCCCATCAGCATAACAAGGCTCCCAGTTCTCCATGGCCTGTCCTGCCTTTCTGGATTTTACACTTTTTTCAGATGGCCCTTTTGACCGGGGGGAAGTGAGACTTCATTGTAGTGCAGATTTCCTTTGCAAGCTTGCTTGGTTGGCCAAAAAGGGCGTATGCGTTTTTTCCTGAATATATTCAGGAAAAAACGCATACGCACTTTTTGGCCAAGTGCATCATTGTGGACGTTCTGCCTCTTTTCCTATGCTTTAAATGCAATTCCAGTCTACCTCCTGAAATCGGTTTCCTGCAATTCTGCCCCGCTTTCACGTCCTCTTGGAAGCCTTACTTCAGTATATTTTTGGACGATAGCTGTCATTTATAACTCTGCAGGTTTGTGAATTACAGTGCCCCTGAGCTCCTTTCTTCAACTCGCTTTCTCGTGAGCTGGCCGCAACACCGCAGGATGGCTTCAGGCCCTAATCTGGTTCCGGCACGGCACGCTCAGCCTTTGGTTAATTCCTCTTCCTGGTGCGAAATGAGAGTTAAATTTGCCCGTCCAGACACCTCCATCTACTCTCTCATTGGTTCTCCCTATTCCTGTTCATCTTCCGCAGAAATTGCAAACTGGGCCAAACAGGAGGTTAAAGGCACTGACTCTCCAAGTCGGGAGAGTGTTAGTAAAGCGTCTGGAATGTTGCACCCGAGTACCAGGGGACGAAAACTGACACATATTGGAACACGTCTCCCGATCACACGGTTGATCATACTCTGGGTTCCACATGCATGTTTTAGCTGAGGGAAGAATACCTTAAACCTGGAGTGCTGAGACCCGTGGAATGGGTACCATGCAATATGACTTCAAAGGGTCTTCATTTGCTCACCGAACTTCACCAATCCTATCATTGCTGCGTTTATGCCCCTGTACACACGCTTGATTCTCTTTCGGAGACATAGCAATCCATAGGTTTTAAGATACTTCCTAGTCAGGTACATTCTTAGGTGTTTAATATGGGGTGTTGAGTCCATTTCGTTGAGCAAGGAGTAGCTCTTGACTATTCCATATTTGGCTTAAGGAACTTTATCTGTGCTCATTTCAATCTCTGGTTTTATGCAGCACCCCAACTCACCTTTCCCCTTAAGCAAGCATAAGTTGGTTTTCTAAATTTGAGACCCTGTTCTGTTTTGTAATTCAGTTCCTGTGTAGCCAAGATTACATTCCGTGTATTAGTGATATCTTATGATGTTTCTTTTTCTGTGTGACTTATTTCAGTTAGAATCATCGTACCTGAATCCACTCATTATGCTGCTACGGGCCTGATGACATAGATTTCATTGTTGTGTGATATTGCATTGTACCTAAGTACCACAACTTCTTTATCCATTTTTCACTTTCTGCGATATTGAACTTGTACCGTAAACCAGGTTCTTGTAAACAGAGCCGTCCCAACATTTGGGGTGGCTGTGTCTTTTTGATTTTAATTTCCCTAAGCTATAGGACCATAAGTGGAAGTGCCCTAGGCTCTGTTGCTTTGTTTTTTAGATGTTTCAGGAAACACCATACACTTCTCCCGAGTGGCTGTTGGCAATTTACATCCCGCCCATCAGCATAACAAGGCTCCCAGTTCTCCATGGCCTGTCCTGCCTTTCTGGATTTTACACTTTTTTCAGATGGCCCTTTTGACCGGGGGGAAGTGAGAGTTCATGGAAGTGCAGATTTCCTTTGCAAGCTTGCTTGGTTGGCCAAAAAGGGCGTATGCGTTTTTTCCTGAATATATTCAGGAAAAAACGCATACGCCCTTTTTGGCCAAGTGCATCATTGTGGACGTTCTGCCTCTTTTCCTATGCTTTAAATGCAATTCCAGTCTACCTCCTGAAATCGGTTTCCTGCAATTCTGCCCCGCTTTCAAGTCCTCTTGGCAGCCTTACTTCAGTATATTTTTGGACGATAGCTGTCATTTATAACTCTGCAGGTTTGTGAATTACAGTGCCCCTGAGCTCCTTTCTTCAACTCGCTTTCTCGTGAGCTGGCCGCAACACCGCAGGATGGCTTCAGGCCCTAATCTGGTTGCGGCACGGCACGCTGAGCCTTTGGTTAATTCCTCTTCCTGGTGGGAAATGAGAGTTAAATTTGCCCGTCCAGACACCTCCAGCTAGTCTGTCATTGGTTCTCCCTATTCCTGTTCATCTTCCGCAGAAATTGCAAACTGGGCCAAACAGGAGGTTAAAGGCACTGACTCTCCAAGTCGGGAGAGTGTTAGTAAAGCGTCTGGAATGTTGCACCCGAGTACCAGGGGACGAAAACTGACACATATTGGAACACGTCTCCCGATCACACGGTTGATCATACTCTGGGTTCCACATGCATGTTTTAGCTGAAGGAAGAATACCTTAAACCTGGAGAGTTGAGACCCGTGGAATGGGTACCATGCAATATGACTTCAAAGGGTCTTCATTTGCTCACCGAACCTCTCCAATCCTATCACTGCTGCGTTTATGCCCCTGTACACACACTTGATTCTCTTTCAGAGACATAGCAATCCATAGGTTTTAAGATACTTCCTAGTCAGGTACACTCTTAGGCATTTAATATGGGGTGTTGAGTCCATTTCGTTGAGCAAGGAGTAGCTCTTGTCTATTCCATATTTGGCTTAAGGAACTTTATCTGTGCTCATTTCAATCTCTGGTTTTATGCAGCACCCCAACTCACCTTTCCCCATAAGCAAGCATAAGTTGGGTTTCTAAATTTGAGACCCTGTTCTGTTTTGTAATTCAGTTCCTGTGTAGCCAAGGTTACATTCCGTGTATTAGTGATATCTTATGATGTTTCTTTTCCTGTGTGACTTATTTCAGTTAGAATCATCGTACCTGAATCCACTCATTATGCTGCTACGGGCCTGATGACATAGATTTCATTGCTGAGTGATACTGCATTGTACGTAAGTACCACAACTTCTTTATCCATTTTTCACTTTCTGCGATATTGAACTTGTACCGTAAACCAGGTTCTTGTAAACAGAGCCGTCCCAACCTTTGGGGTGGCTGTGTCTTTTTGATTTTAATTTCCCTAAGCTATAGGACCATAAGTGGAAGTGCCCTAGGCTCTGTTGCTTTGTTTTTTAGATGTTTCAGGAAACACCATACACTTCTCCGGAGTGGCTGTTGGCAATTTACATCCCGCCCATCAGCATAACAAGGCTCCTCCCAGTTCTCCATGGCCTGTCCTGCCTTTCTGGATTTTACACTTTTTTCAGATGGCCCTTTTGACCGGGGGGAAGTGAGACTTCATTGTAGTGCAGATTTCCTTTGCAAGCTTGCTTGGTTGGCCAAAAAGGGCGTATGCGTTTTTTCCTGAATATATTCAGGAAAAAACGCATACGCCCTTTTTGGCCAAGTGCATCATTGTGGACGTTCTGCCTCTTTTCCTATGCTTTCAATGCAATTCCAGTCTACCTCCTGAAATCGGTTTCCTGCAATTCTGCCCCGCTTTCAAGTCCTCTTGGCAGCCTTACTTCAGTATATTTTTGGACGATAGCTGTCATTTATAACTCTGCAGGTTTGTGAATTACAGTGCCCCTGAGCTCCTTTCTTCAACTCGCTTTCTCGTGAGCTGGCCGCAACACCGCAGGATGGCTTCAGGCTTCCGGCACGGCACGCTGAGCCTTTGGTTAATTCCTCTTCCTGGTGCGAAATGAGAGTTAAATTTGCCCATCCAGACACCTCCATCTAGTCTGTCATTGGTTCTCCCTATTCCTGTTCATCTTCCGCAGAAATTGCAAACTGGGCCAAACAGGAGGTTAAAGGCACTGACTCTCCAAGTCGGGAGAGTGTTAGTAAAGCGTCTGGAATGTTGCACCCGAGTACCAGGGGACGAAAACTGAGACATATTGGAACACGTCTCCCAATCACACGGTTGATCATACTCTGGGTTCCACATGCATGTTTTAGCTGAAGGAAGAATACCTTAAACCTGGAGAGTTGAGACCCGTGGAATGGGTACCATGCAATATGACTTCAAAGGGTCTTCATTTGCTCACCGAACCTCTCCAATCCTATCACTGCTGCGTTTATGCCCCTGCACACACGCTTGATTGCCTTTCGGAGACATAGCAATCCATAGGTTTAAGATACTTCCTAGTCAGGTATATTCTTAGGCGTTTAATATGGGGTGTTGAATCCATTTCGATGAGCAAGGAGTAGCTCTTGTCTATTACATATTTGGCTTAAGGAACTTTATCTGTGCTCATTTCAATCTCTGGTTTTATGCAGCACCCCAACTCACCTTTCCCCTTAAGCAAACATAAGTTGGTTTTCTAAATTTGAGACCCTGTTGTGTTTGTAATTCATTTCCTGGGTAGCCAAGTTTACATTCCATGTATTAGTGATATCTTATGATGTTTCTTTTTCTGTGTGACCTATTTCAGTTAGAATCATCATACCTGAATCCACTCATTATGCTGCTACGGGCCTGATGACATAGATGTCATTGCTGAGTGATATTGCATTGTACGTAAGTACCACAACTTCTTTATCCATTTTTCACTTTCTGCGATATTGAACTTGTACTGTAAACGAGGTTCTTGTAAACAGAGCCGTCCCAATCTTTGGGGTGGCTGTGTCTTTTTGATTTTAATTTCCCTAAGCTATAGGACCGTAAGTGGAAGTGCCCTAGGCTCTGTTGCTTTGTTTTTTAGATGTTTCAGGAAACACCATACACTTCTCCCAAGTGGCTGTTGGCAATTTACATCCCGCCCATCAGCATAACAAGGCTCCCAGTTCTCCATGGCCGGTCCTGCCTTTCTGGATTTTACACTTTGTTCAGATGGCCCTTTTGACCGGGGGGAGGTGAGACTTCATTGTAGTGCAGATTTCCTTTGCAAGCTTGCTTGGTTGGCCAAAATGGGCGTATGCGTTTTTTCCTGAATATATTCAGGAAAAAACGCATATGCCCTTTTTGGCCAAGTACATCATTGTGGACGTCCTGCCTCTTTTCCTATGCTTTAAATGCAATTCCAGTCTACCTCCTGAAATCGGTTTCCTGCAATTCTGCCCCGCTTTCAAGTCCTCTTGGCAGCCTTACTTCAGTATATTTTTGGACGATAGTTGTCATTTATAACTGTGCAGGTTTGTGAATTACAGTGCCCCTGAGCTCCTTTCTTCAACTCGCTTTCTTGTGAGCTGGCCGCAACACCGCAGGATTGCTTCAGGCACTAATCTGGTTCCGACACGGCATGCTGAGCCTTTGGTTAATTCCTCTTCGTGGTGGGAAATGAAAGTTAAATTTGCCCGTCCAGACACCTCCAGCTAGTGTCTCATTTGTTCTCCCTATTCCTGTTCATCTTCCGCAGAAATTGCAAACTGGGCCAAACAGGAGGTTAAAGGCACTGACTCTCCAAGTCGGGAGAGTGTTAGTAAAGCATCTGGAATGATGCACCGGAGTACCAGGGTCGAGAACGGAGACTTATTTGAACACGTCTCCCGATCACACGGTTGATCATACTGTGGGTTCCACATGCATGTTTTTGCTGAAGGAAGATTTCCTTAAACCTGGAGAGTTGAGACCCGTGGAATGGGTACCATGCAATACGACTTCAAAGGGTCTTCATTTGCTCACCGAACCTCTCCAATCCTATCACTGCTGCGTTTATGCCCCTGTACACACGCTTGATTCTCTTTCGGAGACATAGCAATCCGTAGGTTTTAAGATACTTCCTAGTCAGGTACATTCTTAGGTGTTTAATATGGGGTGTTGAGTCCATTTCGTTGAGCAAGGAGTAGCTCTTGACTATTCCATATTTGGCTTAAGGAACTTTATCTGTGCTCATTTCAATCTCTGGTTTTATGCAGCACCCCAACTCACCTTTCCCCTTAAGCAAGCATAAGTTGGTTTTCTAAATTTGAGACCCTGTTCTGTTTTGTAATTCAGTTCCTGTGTAGCCAAGTTTATATTCCGTGTATTAGTGATATCTTATGATGTTTCTTTTTCTGTGTGACTTAATTCAGTTAGAATCATCGTACCTGAATCCACTCATTATGCTGCTACGGGCCTGATGACATAGATTTCATTGCTGAGTGATACTGCATTGTACGTAAGTACCACAACTTCTTTATCTATTTTTCACTTTCTGCGATATTGAACTTGTACCGTAAACCAGGTTCTTGTAAACAGAGCGGTCCCAACCTTTGGGGTGGCTGTGTCTTTTTGATTTTAATTTCCCTAAGCTATAGGACCATAAGTGGAAGTGCCCTAGGCTCTGTTGCTTTGTTTTTTAGATGTTTCAGGAAACACCATACACTTCTCCCAAGTGGCTGTTGGCAATTTACATCCCGCCCATCAGCATAACAAGGCTCCCAGTTCTCCATGGCCTGTCCTGCCTTTCTGGATTTTACACTTTTTTCAGATGGCCCTTTTGACCGGGGGGAAGTGAGACTTCATTGTAGTGCAGATTTCCTTTGCAAGCTTGCTTGGTTGGCCAAAAAGGGCGTATGCGTTTTTTCCTGAATATATTCAGGAAAAACACATACGCCCTTTTTGGCCAAGTGCATCATTGTGGACGTTCTGCCTCTTTTCCTATGCTTTAAATGCAATTCCAGTCTACCTCCTGAAATCGGTTTCCTGCAATTCTGCCCCGCTTTCAAGTCCTCTTGGAAGCCTTACTTCACTATATTTTTGGACGATAGCTGTCATTTATAACTCTGCAGGTTTGTGAATTACAGTGCCCCTGAGCTCCTTTCTTCAACTCGCTTTCTCGTGAGCTGGCCGCAACACCGCAGGATGGCTTCAGGCCCTAATCTGGTTCCGGCACGGCACGCTGAGCCTTTGGTTAATTCCCCTTCCTGGTGTGAATTGAGAGTTAAATTTGCCCGTCCAGACACCTCCAGCTAGTCTGTCATTGGTTCTCCCTATTCCTGTTCATCTTCCGCAGAAACTTCAAACTGGACCAAACAGGAGGTTAAAGGCACTGACTCTCCAAGTCGGGAGAGTGTTAGTAAAGCGTCTGGAATGTTGCACCCGAGTACCAGGGGACGAAAACTGACACATATTGGAACACGTCTCCCGATCACACGGTTGATCATACTCTGGGTTCCACATGCTTATATTACCTGAAGATAGAATACCTTAAACCTGGAGAGTTGAGACCCGTGGAATGGGTACCATGCAATATGACTTCAAAGGGTCTTCATTTGCTCACCGAACCTCTCCAGTCCTATCACTGCTGCGTTTATGCCCCTGTACACACGCTTGATTCTCTTTCGGAGACATAGCAATCCATAGGTTTGAAGATACTTCCTAGTCAGGTACATTCTTAGGCGTTTAATATGGGGTGTTGAGTCCATTTCGTTGAGCAAGGAGTAGCTCTTGTCTATTCCATATTTGGCTTAAGGAAATTTATCTGTGCTCATTTCAATCTCTGGTTTTATGCAGCACCCCAACTCACCTTTCCCCTTAAGCAAGCATAAGTTGGTTTTCTAAATTTGAGACCCTGTTCTGTTTTGTAATTCAGTTCCTGTGTAGCGAAGATTACATTCCGTGTATTAGTGATATCTTATGATGTTTCTTTTTCTGTGTGACTTATTTCAGTTAGAATCATCGTACCTGAATCCACTCATTATGCTGCTACGGGCCTGATGACATAGATTTCATTGTTGTGTGATATTGCATTGTACCTAAGTACCACAACTTCTTTATCCATTTTTCACTTTCTGCGATATTGAACTTGTACCGTAAACCAGGTTCTTGTAAACAGAGCCGTCCCAACATTTGGGGTGGCTGTGTCTTTTTGATTTTAATTTCCCTAAGCTATAGGACCATAAGTGGAAGTGCCCTAGGCTCTGTTGCTTTGTTTTTTAGATGTTTCAGGAAACACCATACACTTCTCCCGAGTGGCTGTTGGCAATTTACATCCCGCCCATCAGCATAACAAGGCTCCCAGTTCTCCATGGCCTGTCCTGCCTTTCTGGATTTTACACTTTTTTCAGATGGCCCTTTTGACCGGGGGGAAGTGAGAGTTCATGGTAGTGCAGATTTCCTTTGCAAGCTTGCTTGGTTGGCCAAAAAGGGCGTATGCGTTTTTTCCTGAATATATTCAGGAAAAAACGCATACGCCCTTTTTGGCCAAGTGCATCATTGTGGACGTTCTGCCTCTTTTCCTATGCTTTCAATGCAATTCCAGTCTACCTCCTGAAATCGGTTTCCTGCAATTCTGCCCCGCTTTCAAGTCCTCTTGGCAGCCTTACTTCAGTATATTTTTGGACGATAGCTGTCATTTATAACTCTGCAGGTTTGTGAATTACAGTGCCCCTGAGCTCCTTTCTTCAACTCGCTTTCTCGTGAGCTGGCCGCAACACCGCAGGATGGCTTCAGGCCCTAATCTGGTTGCGGCACGGCACGCTGAGCCTTTGGTTAATTCCTCTTCCTGGTGGGAAATGAGAGTTAAATTTGCCCGTCCAGACACCTCCAGCTAGTCTGTCATTGGTTCTCCCTATTCCTGTTCATCTTCCGCAGAAATTGCAAACTGGGCCAAACAGGAGGTTAAAGGCACTGACTCTCCAAGTCGGGAGAGTGTTAGTAAAGCGTCTGGAATGTTGCACCCGAGTACCAGGGGACGAAAACTGACACATATTGGAACACGTCTCCCGATCACACGGTTGATCATACTCTGGGTTCCACATGCATGTTTTAGCTGAAGGAAGAATACCTTAAACCTGGAGAGTTGAGACCCGTGGAATGGGTACCATGCAATATGACTTCAAAGGGTCTTCATTTGCTCACCGAACCTCTCCAATCCTATCACTGCTGCGTTTATGCCCCTGTACACACACTTGATTCTCTTTCAGAGACATAGCAATCCATAGGTTTTAAGATACTTCCTAGTCAGGTACACTCTTAGGCATTTAATATGGGGTGTTGAGTCCATTTCGTTGAGCAAGGAGTAGCTCTTGTCTATTCCATATTTGGCTTAAGGAACTTTATCTGTGCTCATTTCAATCTCTGGTTTTATGCAGCACCCCAACTCACCTTTCCCCATAAGCAAGCATAAGTTGGGTTTCTAAATTTGAGACCCTGTTCTGTTTTGTAATTCAGTTCCTGTGTAGCCAAGGTTACATTCCGTGTATTAGTGATATCTTATGATGTTTCTTTTCCTGTGTGACTTATTTCAGTTAGAATCATCGTACCTGAATCCACTCATTATGCTGCTACGGGCCTGATGACATAGATTTCATTGCTGAGTGATACTGCATTGTACGTAAGTACCACAACTTCTTTATCCATTTTTCACTTTCTGCGATATTGAACTTGTACCGTAAACCAGGTTCTTGTAAACAGAGCCGTCCCAACCTTTGGGGTGGCTGTGTCTTTTTGATTTTAATTTCCCTAAGCTATAGGACCATAAGTGGAAGTGCCCTAGGCTCTGTTGCTTTGTTTTTTAGATGTTTCAGGAAACACCATACACTTCTCCCGAGTGGCTGTTGGCAATTTACATCCCGCCCATCAGCATAACAAGGCTCCCAGTTCTCCATGGCCTGTCCTGCCTTTCTGGATTTTACACTTTTTTCAGATGGCCCTTTTGACCGGGGGGAAGTGAGACTTCATTGTAGTGCAGATTTCCTTTGCAAGCTTGCTTGGTTGGCCAAAAAGGGCGTATGCGTTTTTTCCTGAATATATTCAGGAAAAAACGCATACGCCCTTTTTGGCCAAGTGCATCATTGTGGACGTTCTGCCTCTTTTCCTATGCTTTAAATGCAATTCCAGTCTACCTCCTGAAATCGGTTTCCTGCAATTCTGCCCCGCTTTCAAGTCCTCTTGGCAGCCTTACTTCAGTATATTTTTGGACGATAGCTGTCATTTATAACTCTGCAGGTTTGTGAATTACAGTGCCCCTGAGCTCCTTTCTTCAACTCGCTTTCTCGTGAGCTGGCCGCAACACCGCAGGATGGCTTCAGGCTTCCGGCACGGCACGCTGAGCCTTTGGTTAATTCCTCTTCCTGGTGCGAAATGAGAGTTAAATTTGCCCATCCAGACACCTCCATCTAGTCTGTCATTGGTTCTCCCTATTCCTGTTCATCTTCCGCAGAAATTGCAAACTGGGCCAAACAGGAGGTTAAAGGCACTGACTCTCCAAGTCGGGAGAGTGTTAGTAAAGCGTCTGGAATGTTGCACCCGAGTACCAGGGGACGAAAACTGAGACATATTGGAACACGTCTCCCAATCACACGGTTGATCATACTCTGGGTTCCACATGCATGTTTTAGCTGAAGGAAGAATACCTTAAACCTGGAGAGTTGAGACCCGTGGAATGGGTACCATGCAATATGACTTCAAAGGGTCTTCATTTGCTCAGCGAACCTCTCCAATCCTATCACTGCTGCGTTTATGCCCCTGCACACACGCTTGATTGTCTTTCGGAGACATAGCAATCCATAGGTTTAAGATACTTCCTAGTCAGGTATATTCTTAGGCGTTTAATATGGGGTGTTGAATCCATTTCAATGAGCAAGGAGTAGCTCTTGTCTATTACATATTTGGCTTAAGGAACTTTATCTGTGCTCATTTCAATCTCTGGTTTTATGCAGCACCCCAACTCACCTTTCCCCTTAAGCAAACATAAGTTGGTTTTCTAAATTTGAGACCCTGTTGTGTTTGTAATTCATTTCCTGGGTAGCCAAGTTTACATTCCATGTATTAGTGATATCTTATGATGTTTCTTTTTCTGTGTGACCTATTTCAGTTAGAATCATCATACCTGAATCCACTCATTATGCTGCTACGGGCCTGATGACATAGATGTCATTGCTGAGTGATATTGCATTGTACGTAAGTACCACAACTTCTTTATCCATTTTTCACTTTCTGCGATATTGAACTTGTACTGTAAACGAGGTTCTTGTAAACAGAGTCGTCCCAATCTTTGGGGTGGCTGTGTCTTTTTGATTTTAATTTCCCTAAGCTATAGGACCGTAAGTGGAAGTGCCCTAGGCTCTGTTGCTTTGTTTTTTAGATGTTTCAGGAAACACCATACACTTCTCCCAAGTGGCTGTTGGCAATTTACATCCCGCCCATCAGCATAACAAGGCTCCCAGTTCTCCATGGCCGGTCCTGCCTTTCTGGATTTTACACTTTGTTCAGATGGCCCTTTTGACCGGGGGGAGGTGAGACTTCATTGTAGTGCAGATTTCCTTTGCAAGCTTGCTTGGTTGGCCAAAAAGGGCGTATGCGTTTTTTCCTGAATATATTCAGGAAAAAACGCATATGCCCTTTTTGGCCAAGTACATCATTGTGGACGTCCTGCCTCTTTTCCTATGCTTTAAATGCAATTCCAGTCTACCTCCTGAAATCGGTTTCCTGCAATTCTGCCCCGCTTTCAAGTCCTCTTGGCAGCCTTACTTCAGTATATTTTTGGACGATAGTTGTCATTTATAACTGTGCAGGTTTGTGAATTACAGTGCCCCTGAGCTCCTTTCTTCAACTCGCTTTCTTGTGAGCTGGCCACAACACCGCAGGATTGCTTCAGGCCCTAATCTGGTTCCGGCACGGCACGCTGAGCCTTTGGTTAAATCCTCTTCCTGGTGGGAAATGAGAGTTAAATTTGCCCGTCCAGACACCTCCAGCTAGTGTCTCATTGGTTCTCCCTATTCCTGTTCATCTTCCGCAGAAATTGCAAACTGGGCCAAACAGGAGGTTAAAGGCACTGACTCTCCAAGTCGGGAGAGTGTTAGTAAAGCTTCTGGAATGTTGCACCTGAGTACCAGGGTCGAGAACGGAGACATATTTGAACACGTCTCCCGATCACACGGCTGATCATACTCTGCGTTCCACATGCATGATTTAGCTGAAGGAAGAAACCCTTCAACCTGGAGAGTTGAGACCCGTGGAATGGGTACCATGCAATATGACTTCAAAGGGTCTTCATTTGCTCACCGAACCTCTCTAATCCTATCACTGCTGCGTTTATGTCCCTGTACACACGCTTGATTCTCTTTCAGAGACATAGCAGTCCATAGGTTTTAAGATACTTACTAGTCAGGTACATTCTTAGGCGTTTACTATGGGGTGTTGAGTCCATTTCATTGAGCAAGGAGTAGCTCTTGTCTATTACATATTTGGCTTAAGGAACTTTATCTGTGCTCATTTCAATCTCTGGTTTTATGCAGCACCCCAACTCACCTTTCCCCTTAAGCAAACATAAGTTGGTTTTCTAAATTTGAGACCCTGTTGTGTTTGTAATTCATTTCCTGGGTAGCCAAGTTTACATTCCGTGTATTAGTGATATCTTATGATGTTTCTTTTTCTGTGTGACCTATTTCAGTTAGAATCATCATACCTGAATCCACTCATTATGCTGCTACGGGCCTGATGACATAGATGTCATTGCTGAGTGATACTGCATTGTACGTAAGTACCACAACTTCTTTATCCATTTTTCACTTTCTGCGATATTGAACTTGTCCCGTTAACGAGGTTCTTGTAAACAGAGCCGTCCCAAACTTTGGGGTGGCTGTGTCTTTTTGATTTTAATTTCCCTATGCTATAGGACCATAAGTGGAAGTGCCCTAGGCTCTGTTGCTTTGTTTTTTAGATGTTTCAGGAAACACCATACACTTCTCCCGAGTGGCTGTTGGCAATTTACATCCCGCCCATCAGCATAACAAGGCTGCCAGTTCTCCATGGCCTGTCCTGCCTTTCTGGATTTTACACTTTTTTCAGATGGCCCTTTTGACCGGGGGAAGTGAGACTTCATTGTAGTGCAGATTTCCTTTGCAAGCTTGCTTGGTTGGCCAAAAAGGGCGTATGCGTTTTTTCCTGAATATATTCCAGAAAAAACGCATACGCCCTTTTTGGCCAAGTGCATCATTGTCGACGTTCTGCCTCTTTTCCTATGCTTTAAATGCAATTCCAGTCTACCTCCTGAAATCGGTTTCCTGCAATTCTGCCCCGCTTTCAAGTCCTCTTGGCAGCCTTCCTTCAGTATATTTTTGGACGATAGCTGTCATTTATAACTCTGCAGGTTTTTGAATTACAGTGCCACTGAGCTCCTTTCTTCAACTCGCTTTCTTGTGAGCTGGCCGCAACACCGCAGGATTGCTTCAGGCACTAATCTGGTTCCGGCACGGCACGCTGAGCCTTTGGTTAATTCCTCTTCGTGGTGGGAAATGAAAGTTAAATTTGCCCGTCCAGACACCTCCAGCTAGTGTCTCATTGGTTCTCCCTATTCCTGTTCATCTTCCGCAGAAATTGCAAACTGGGCCAAACAGGAGGTTAAAGGCACTGACTCTCCAAGTCGGGAGAGTGTTAGTAAAGCATCTGGAATGATGCACCGGAGTACCAGGGTCGAGAACGGAGACTTATTTGAACACGTCTCCCGATCACACGGTTGATCATACTGTGGGTTCCACATGCATGTTTTTGCTGAAGGAAGATTTCCTTAAACCTGGAGAGTTGAGACCCGTGGAATGGGTACCATGCAATACGACTTCAAAGGGTCTTCATTTGCTCACCGAACCTCTCCAATCCTATCACTGCTGCGTTTATGCCCCTGTACACACGCTTGATTCTCTTTCAGAGACATAGCAATCCATAGCTTTTAAGATACTTACTAGTCAGGTACATACTTAGGCATTTAATATGGTGTGTTGAGTCCATTTCGTTGAGCAAGGAGTAGCTCTTGTCTATTCCATATTTGGCTTAAGGAACTTTATCTGTGCTCATTTCAATCTCTGGTTTTATGCAGGACCCCAACTCACCTTTCCCCTTAAGCAAACATAAGTTGGTTTTCTAAATTTGAGACACTGTTGTGTTTGTAATTCACTTCCTGGGTAGCCAAGTTTACATTCCGTGTATTAGTGATATCTTATGATGTTTCTTTTTCTGTGTGACTTATTTCAGTTAGAATCATCATACCTCAATCCACTCATTACGCTTCTACGGGCCTGATGACATAGATGTCATTGCTGAGTGATATTGCATTGTACGTAAGTACCACAACTTCTTTATCCATTTTTCACTTTCTGCGATATTGAACTTGTACCGTAAACGAGGTTCTTGTAAACAGAGCCGTCCCAAACTTTGGGGTGGCTGTGTCTTTTTGATTTTAATTTCCCTAAGCTATAGGACCATAAGTGGAAGTGCCCTAGGCTCTGTTGCTTTGTTTTTTAGATGTTTCAGGAAACACCATACACTTCTCCCGAGTGGCTGTTGGCAATTTACATCCCGCCCATCAGCATAACAAGGCTCCCAGTTCTCCATGGCCTGTCCTGCCTTTCTGGATTTTACACTTTGTTCAGATGGCCCGTTTGACCGGGGGGAAGTGAGACTTCATTGTAGTGCAGATTTCCTTTGCAAGCTTGCTTGGTTGGCCAAAAAGGGCGTATGCGTTTTTTCCTGAATATATTCAGGAAAAAACGCATACGCCCTTTTTGGCCAAGTGCATCATTGTGGACGTTCTGCCTCTTTTCCTATGCTTTAAATGCAATTCCAGTCTACCTCCTGAAATCGGTTTCCTGCAATTCTGCCCTGCTTTCAAGTCCTCTTGGCAGCCTTACATCAGTATATTTTTGGACGATAGCTGTCATTAATAACTCTGCAGGTTTGTGAATTACAGTGCCACTGAGCTCCTTTCTTCAACTCGCTTTCTTGTGAACTGGCCGGAACACCTCAGGATTGTTTCAGGCCCTAATCTGGTTCCGGCACGGCACGCTGAGCCTTTGGTTAATTCCTCTTCCTGGTGCGAAATGAGAGTTAAATTTGCCCGTCCAGACACCTCCAGCTAGTCTCTCATTGGTGCTCCCTATTCCTGTTCATCTTCCGCAGAAATTGCAAACTGGGCCAAACAGGAGTTTAAAGGCACTGACTCTCCAAGTCGGGAGAGTGTTAGTAAAGCGTCTGGAATGTTGCACCCGAGTACCAGGGGACGACAACGGAGACATATTGGAACACGTCTCCCGATCACACGGTTGATCATACTCTGGGTTCCACATGCATGTTTTAGCTGAAGGAAGAATCCCTTAAAACTGGAGAGTTGAGACCCGTGGAATGGGTACCATGCAATATGACTTCAAAAGGTCTTCATTTGCTCACCGAACCTCTCCAATCCTATCACTGCTGCGTTTATGCCCCTGCACACACGCATGATTCTCTTTCAGAGACATAGCAATCCATAGCTTTTAAGATACTTACCAGTCAGTTACATACTTAGGCATTTAATATGGGGTGTTGAGTCCATTTCGTTGAGCAAGGAGTAGCTCTTGTCTATTACATATTTGGATTAAGGAACTTTATCTGTGCTCATTTCAATCTCTGGTTTTATGCAGCACCCCAACTCACCTTTCCCCTTAAGCAAACATAAGTTGGTTTTCTAAATTTGAGACCCTGTTGTGTTTGTAATTCACTTCCTGGGTAGCCAAGTTTACATTCCGTGTATTAGTGATATCTTATGATGTTTCTTTTTCTGTGTGACTTATTTCAGTTAGAATCATCATACCTCAATCCACTCATTACGCTTCTACGGGCCTGATGACATAGATGTCATTGCTGAGTGATACTGCATTGTACGTAAGTACCACAACTTCTTTATCCATTTTTCACTTTCTGCGATATTGAACTTGTACCGTAAACCAGGTTCTTGTAAACAGAGCCGTCCCAACCTTTGGGGTGGCTGTGTCTTTTTGATTTTAATTTCCCTAAGCTATAGGACCATAAGTGGAAGTGCCCTAGGCTCTGTTGCTTTGTTTTTTAGATGTTTCAGGAAACACCATACACTTCTCCCGAGTGGCTGTTGGCAAATTACATCCCGCCCATCAGCATAACAAGGCTCCCAGTTCTCCATGGCCTGTCCTGCCTTTCTGGATTTTACACTTTTTTCAGATGGCCCTTTTGACCGGGGGGAAGTGAGACTTCATTGTAGTGCAGATTTCCTTTGCAAGCTTGCTTGGTTGGCCAAAAAGGGCGTATGCGTTTTTTCCTGAATATATTCAGGAAAAAACGCATACGCCCTTTTTGGCCAAGTGCATCATTGTGGACGTTCTGCCTCTTTTCCTATGCTTTAAATGCAATTCCAGTCTACCTCCTGAAATCGGTTTCCTGCAATTCTGCCCCGCTTTCAAGTCCTCTTGGCAGCCTTACTTCAGTATATTTTTGGACGATAGCTGTCATTTATAACTCTGCAGGTTTGTGAATTACAGTGCCCCTGAGCTCCTTTCTTCAACTCGCTTTCTCGTGAGCTGGCCGCAACACCGCAGGATGGCTTCAGGCCCTAATCTGGTTCCGGCACGGCACGCTGAGCCTTTGGTTAATTCCTCTTCCTGGTGGGAAATGAGAGTTAAATTTGCCCGTCCAGACACCTCCAGCTAGTCTGTCATTGGTTCTCCCTATTCCTGTTCATCTTCCGCAGAAATTGCAAACTGGACCAAACAGGAGGTTAAAGGCACTGACTCTCCAAGTCGGGAGAGTGTTAGTAAAGCGTCTGGCATGTTGCACCCGAGTACCAGGGGACGAAAACTGAGACATATTGGAACACGTCTCCCGATCACACGGTTGATCATACTCTGGGTTCCACATGCATGTTTTAGCTGAAGGAAGAATACCTTAAACCTGGAGAGTTGAGACCCGTGGAATGGGTACCATGCAATATGACTTCAAAGGGTCTTCATTTGCTCACCGAACCTCTCCAATCCTATCACTGCTGCGTTTATGCCCCTGTACACACACTTGATTCTCTTTCAGAGACATAGCAATCCATAGGTTTTAAGATACTTCCTAGTCAGGTACACTCTTAGGCATTTAATATGGGGTGTTGAGTCCATTTCGTTGAGCAAGGAGTAGCTCTTGTCTATTCCATATTTGGCTTAAGGAACTTTATCTGTGCTCATTTCAATCTCTGGTTTTATGCAGCACCCCAACTCACCTTTCCCCTTAAGCAAGCATAAGTTGGGTTTCTTAATTTGAGACCCTGTTCTGTTTTGTAATTCAGTTCCTGTGTAGCCAAGGTTACATTCCGTGTATTAGTGATATCTTACGATGTTTCTTTTCCTCTGTGACTTATTTCAGTTAGAATCATCATACCTGAATCCACTCATTATGCTGCTACGGGCCTGATGACATAGATTTCATTGCTGAGTGATACTGCATTGTACGTAAGTACCACAACTTCTTTATCCATTTTTCACTTTCTGCGATATTGAACTTGTACCGTAAACCAGGTTCTTGTAAACAGAGCCGTCCCAACCTTTGGGGTGGCTGTGTCTTTTTGATTTTAATTTCCCTAAGCTATAGGACCATAAGTGGAAGTGCCCTAGGCTCTGTTGCTTTGTTTTTTAGATGTTTCAGGAAACACCATACACTTCTCCCGAGTGACTGTTGGCAATTGACATCCCGCCCATCAGCATAACAAGGCTCCCAGTTCTCCATGGCCTGTCCTGTCTTTCTGGATTTTACACTTTTTTCAGATGGCCCTTTTGACCGGGGGGAAGTGAGACTTCATTGTAGTGCAGATTTCCTTTGCAAGCTTGCTTGGTTGGCCAAAAAGGGCGTATGCGTTTTTTCCTGAATATATTCAGGAAAAAACGCATACGCCCTTTTTGGCCAAGTGCATCATTGTGGACGTTCTGCCTCTTTTCCTATGCTTTAAATGCAATTCCAGTCTACCTCCTGAAATCGGTTTCCTGCAATTCTGCCCCGCTTTCAAGTCCTCTTGGCAGCCTTACTTCAGTATATTTTTGGACGATAGCTGTCATTTATAACTCTGCAGGTTTGTGAATTACAGTGCCCCTGAGCTCCTTTCTTCAACTCGCTTTCTCGTGAGCTGGCCGCAACACCGCATGATGGCTTCAGGCCCTAATCTGGTTCCGGCACGGCACGCTGAGCCTTTGGTTAATTCCTCTTCCTGGTGGGAAATGAGAGTTAAATTTGCCCGTCCAGACACCTCCAGCTAGTCTGTCATTGGTTCTCCCTATTCCTGTTCATCTTCCGCAGAAATTGCAAACTGGGCCAAACAGGAGGTTAAAGGCACTGACTCTCCAAGTCGGGAGAGTGTTAGTAAAGCGTCTGGAATGTTGCACCCGAGTACCAGGGGACGAAAACTGACACATATTGGAACACGTCTCCCGATCACACGGTTGATCATACTCTGGGTTCCACATGCATGTTTTAGCTGAAGGAAGAATACCTTAAACCTGGAGAGTTGAGACCCGTGGAATGGGTACCATGCAATATGACTTCAAAGGGTCTTCATTTGCTCACCGAACCTCTCCAATCCTATCACTGCTGCGTTTATGCCCCTGTACACACACTTGATTCTCTTTCAGAGACATAGCAATCCATAGGTTTTAAGATACTTCCTAGTCAGGTACACTCTTAGGCATTTAATATGGGGTGTTGAGTCCATTTCGTTGAGCAAGGAGTAGCTCTTGTCTATTCCATATTTGGCTTAAGGAACTTTATCTGTGCTCATTTCAATCTCTGGTTTTATGCAGCACCCCAACTCACCTTTCCCCTTAAGCAAGCATAAGTTGGGTTTCTAAATTTGAGACCCTGTTCTGTTTTGTAATTCAGTTCCTGTGTAGCCAAGGTTACATTCCGTGTATTAGTGATATCTTATGATGTTTCTTTTCCTGTGTGACTTATTTCAGTTAGAATCATCGTACCTGAATCCACTCATTATGCTGCTACGGGCCTGATGACATAGATTTCATTGCTGAGTGATATTGCATTGTACGTAAGTACCACAACTTCTTTATCCATTTTTCACTTTCTGCGATATTGAACTTGTACCGTAAACCAGGTTCTTGTAAACAGAGCCGTCCCAACCTTTGGGGTGGCTGTGTCTTTTTGATTTTAATTTCCCTAAGCTATAGGACCATAAGTGGAAGTGCCCTAGGCTCTGTTGCTTTGTTTTTTAGATGTTTCAGGAAACACCATACACTTCTCCCGAGTGACTGTTGGCAATTGACATCCCGCCCATCAGCATAACAAGGCTCCCAGTTCTCCATGGCCTGTCCTGCGTTTCTGGATTTTACACTTTTTTCAGATGGCCCTTTTGACCGGGGGGAAGTGAGACTTCATTGTAGTGCAGATTTCCTTTGCAAGCTTGCTTGGTTGGCCAAAAAGGGCGTATGCGTTTTTTCCTGAATATATTCAGGAAAAAACGCATACGCCCTTTTTGGCCAAGTGCATCATTGTGGACGTTCTGCCTCTTTTCCTATGCTTTAAATGCAATTCCAGTCTACCTCCTGAAATCGGTTTCCTGCAATTCTGCCCCGCTTTCAAGTCCTCTTGGCAGCCTTACTTCAGTATATTTTTGGACGATAGCTGTCATTTATAACTCTGCAGGTTTGTGAATTACAGTGCCCCTGAGCTCCTTTCTTCAACTCGCTTTCTCGTGAGCTGGCCGCAACACCGCAGGATGGCTTCAGGCCCTAATCTGGTTCCGGCACGGCACGCTGAGCCTTTGGTTAATTCCTCTTCCTGGTGGGAAATGAGAGTTAAATTTGCCCGTCCAGACACCTCCAGCTAGTCTGTCATTGGTTCTCCCTATTCCTGTTCATCTTCCGCAGAAATTGCAAACTGGGCCAAACAGGAGGTTAAAGGCACTGACTCTCCAAGTCGGGAGAGTGTTAGTAAAGCGTCTGGCATGTTGCACCCGAGTACCAGGGGACGAAAACTGAGACATATTGGAACACGTCTCCCGATCACACGGTTGATCATACTCTGGGTTCCACATGCATGTTTTAGCTGAAGGAAGAATACCTTAAACCTGGAGAGTTGAGACCCGTGGAATGGGTACCATGCAATATGACTTCAAAGGGTCTTCATTTGCTCACCGAACCTCTCCAATCCTATCACTGCTGCGTTTATGCCCCTGTACACACACTTGATTCTCTTTCAGAGACATAGCAATCCATAGGTTTTAAGATACTTCCTAGTCAGGTACACTCTTAGGCATTTAATATGGGGTGTTGAGTCCATTTCGTTGAGCAAGGAGTAGCTCTTGTCTATTCCATATTTGGCTTAAGGAACTTTATCTGTGCTCATTTCAATCTCTGGTTTTATGCAGCACCCCAACTCACCTTTCCCCTTAAGCAAGCATAAGTTGGGTTTCTTAATTTGAGACCCTGTTCTGTTTTGTAATTCAGTTCCTGTGTAGCCAAGGTTACATTCCGTGTATTAGTGATATCTTACGATGTTTCTTTTCCTCTGTGACTTATTTCAGTTAGAATCATCATACCTGAATCCACTCATTATGCTGCTACGGGCCTGATGACATAGATTTCATTGCTGAGTGATACTGCATTGTACGTAAGTACCACAACTTCTTTATCCATTTTTCACTTTCTGCGATATTGAACTTGTACCGTAAACCAGGTTCTTGTAAACAGAGCCGTCCCAACCTTTGGGGTGGCTGTGTCTTTTTGATTTTAATTTCCCTAAGCTATAGGACCATAAGTGGAAGTGCCCTAGGCTCTGTTGCTTTGTTTTTTAGATGTTTCAGGAAACACCATACACTTCTCCCGAGTGACTGTTGGCAATTGACATCCCGCCCATCAGCATAACAAGGCTCCCAGTTCTCCATGGCCTGTCCTGCCTTTCTGGATTTTACACTTTTTTCAGATGGCCCTTTTGACCGGGGGGAAGTGAGACTTCATTGTAGTGCAGATTTCCTTTGCAAGCTTGCTTGGTTGGCCAAAAAGGGCGTATGCGTTTTTTCCTGAATATATTCAGGAAAAAACGCATACGCCCTTTTTGGCCAAGTGCATCATTGTGGACGTTCTGCCTCTTTTCCTATGCTTTAAATGCAATTCCAGTCTACCTCCTGAAATCGGTTTCCTGCAATTCTGCCCCGCTTTCAAGTCCTCTTGGCAGCCTTACTTCAGTATATTTTTGGACGATAGCTGTCATTTATAACTCTGCAGGTTTGTGAATTACAGTGCCCCTGAGCTCCTTTCTTCAACTCGCTTTCTCGTGAGCTGGCCGCAACACCGCATGATGGCTTCAGGCCCTAATCTGGTTCCGGCACGGCACGCTGAGCCTTTGGTTAATTCCTCTTCCTGGTGGGAAATGAGAGTTAAATTTGCCCGTCCAGACACCTCCAGCTAGTCTGTCATTGGTTCTCCCTATTCCTGTTCATCTTCCGCAGAAATTGCAAACTGGGCCAAACAGGAGGTTAAAGGCACTGACTCTCCAAGTCGGGAGAGTGTTAGTAAAGCGTCTGGAATGTTGCACCCGAGTACCAGGGGACGAAAACTGAGACATATTGGAACACGTCTCCCGATCACACGGTTGATCATACTCTGGGTTCCACATGCATGTTTTAGCTGAAGGAAGAATACCTTAAACCTGGAGAGTTGAGACCCGTGGAATGGGTACCATGCAATATGACTTCAAAGGGTCTTCATTTGCTCACCGAACCTCTCCAATCCTATCACTGCTGCGTTTATGCCCCTGTACACACACTTGATTCTCTTTCAGAGACATAGCAATCCATAGGTTTTAAGATACTTCCTAGTCAGGTACACTCTTAGGCATTTAATATGGGGTGTTGAGTCCATTTCGTTGAGCAAGGAGTAGCTCTTGTCTATTCCATATTTGGCTTAAGGAACTTTATCTGTGCTCATTTCAATCTCTGGTTTTATGCAGCACCCCAACTCACCTTTCCCCTTAAGCAAGCATAAGTTGGGTTTCTAAATTTGAGACCCTGTTCTGTTTTGTAATTCAGTTCCTGTGTAGCCAAGGTTACATTCCGTGTATTAGTGATATCTTATGATGTTTCTTTTCCTGTGTGACTTATTTCAGTTAGAATCATCGTACCTGAATCCACTCATTATGCTGCTACGGGCCTGATGACATAGATTTCATTGCTGAGTGATATTGCATTGTACGTAAGTACCACAACTTCTTTATCCATTTTTCACTTTCTGCGATATTGAACTTGTACCGTAAACCAGGTTCTTGTAAACAGAGCCGTCCCAACCTTTGGGGTGGCTGTGTCTTTTGATTTTAATTTCCCTAAGCTATAGGACCATAAGTGGAAGTGCCCTAGGCTCTGTTGCTTTGTTTTTTAGATGTTTCAGGAAACACCATACACTTCTCCCGAGTGGCTGTTGGCAATTTACATCCCGCCCATCAGCATAACAAGGCTCCCAGTTCTCCATGGCCTGTCCTGCCTTTCTGGATTTTACACTTTTTTCAGATGGCCCTTTTGACCGGGGGGAAGTGAGACTTCATTGTAGTGCAGATTTCCTTTGCAAGCTTGCTTGGTTGGCCAAAAAAGGGCGTATGCGTTTTTTCCTGAATATATTCAGGAAAAAACGCATACGCCCTTTTTGGCCAAGTGCATCATTGTGGACGTTCTGCCTCTTTTCCTATGCTTTAAATGCAATTCCAGTCTACCTCCTGAAATCGGTTTCCTGCAATTCTGCCCCGCTTTCAAGTCCTCTTGGCAGCCTTACTTCAGTATATTTTTGGACGATAGCTGTCATTTATAACTCTGCAGGTTTGTGAATTACAGTGCCCCTGAGCTCCTTTCTTCAACTCGCTTTCTCGTGAGCTGGCCGCAACACCGCAGGATGGCTTCAGGCCCTAATCTGGTTCCGGCACGGCACGTTGAGCCTTTGGTTAATTCCTCTTCCTGGTGGGAAATGAGAGTTAAATTTGCCCGTCCAGACACCTCCAGCTAGTCTGTCATTGGTTCTCCCTATTCCTGTTCATCTTCCGCAGAAATTGCAAACTGGACCAAACAGGAGGTTAAAGGCACTGACTCTCCAAGTCGGGAGAGTGTTAGTAAAGCGTCTGGCATGTTGCACCCGAGTACCAGGGGACGAAAACTGAGACATATTGGAACACGTCTCCCGATCACACGGTTGATCATACTCTGGGTTCCACATGCATGTTTTAGCTGAAGGAAGAATACCTTAAACCTGGAGAGTTGAGACCCGTGGAATGGGTACCATGCAATATGACTTCAAAGGGTCTTCATTTGCTCACCGAACCTCTCCAATCCTATCACTGCTGCGTTTATGCCCCTGTACACACACTTGATTCTCTTTCAGAGACATAGCAATCCATAGGTTTTAAGATACTTCCTAGTCAGGTACACTCTTAGGCATTTAATATGGGGTGTTGAGTCCATTTCGTTGAGCAAGGAGTAGCTCTTGTCTATTCCATATTTGGCTTAAGGAACTTTATCTGTGCTCATTTCAATCTCTGGTTTTATGCAGCACCCCAACTCACCTTTCCCCTTAAGCAAGCATAAGTTGGGTTTCTTAATTTGAGACCCTGTTCTGTTTTGTAATTCAGTTCCTGTGTAGCCAAGGTTACATTCCGTGTATTAGTGATATCTTACGATGTTTCTTTTCCTCTGTGACTTATTTCAGTTAGAATCATCGTACCTGAATCCACTCATTATGCTGCTACGGGCCTGATGACATAGATTTCATTGCTGAGTGATACTGCATTGTACGTAAGTACCACAACTTCTTTATCCATTTTTCACTTTCTGCGATATTGAACTTGTACCGTAAACCAGGTTCTTGTAAACAGAGCCGTCCCAACCTTTGGGGTGGCTGTGTCTTTTTGATTTTAATTTCCCTAAGCTATAGGACCATAAGTGGAAGTGCCCTAGGCTCTGTTGCTTTGTTTTTTAGATGTTTCAGGAAACACCATACACTTCTCCCGAGTGGCTGTTGGCAAATTACATCCTGCCCATCAGCATAACAAGGCTCCCAGTTCTCCATGGCCTGTCCTGCCTTTCTGGATTTTACACTTTTTTCAGATGGCCCTTTTGACCGGGGGGAAGTGAGACTTCATTGTAGTGCAGATTTCCTTTGCAAGCTTGCTTGGTTGGCCAAAAAGGGCGTATGCGTTTTTTCCTGAATATATTCAGGAAAAAACGCATACGCCCTTTTTGGCCAAGTGCATCATTGTGGACGTTCTGCCTCTTTTCCTATGCTTTAAATGCAATTCCAGTCTACCTCCTGAAATCGGGTTCCTGCAATTCTGCCCCGCTTTCAAGTCCTCTTGGCAGCCTTACTTCAGTATATTTTTGGACGATAGCTGTCATTTATAACTCTGCAGGTTTGTGAATTACAGTGCCCCTGAGCTCCTTTCTTCAACTCGCTTTCTCGTGAGCTGGCCGCAACACCGCAGGATGGCTTCAGGCCCTAATCTGGTTCCGGCACGGCATGCTGAGCCTTTGGTTAATTCCTCTTCCTGGTGGGAAATGAGAGTTAAATTTGCCCGTCCAGACACCTCCAGCTAGTCTGTCATTGGTTCTCCCTATTCCTGTTCATCTTCCGCAGAAATTGCAAACTGGGCCAAACAGGAGGTTAAAGGCACTGACTCTCCAAGTCGGGAGAGTGTTAGTAAAGCGTCTGGCATGTTGCACCCGAGTACCAGGGGACGAAAACTGACACATATTGGAACACGTCTCCCGATCACACGGTTGATCATACTCTGGGTTCCACATGCATGTTTTAGCTGAAGGAAGAATACCTTCAACCTGGAGAGTTGAGACCCGTGGAATGGGTACCATGCAATATGACTTCAAAGGGTCTTCATTTGCTCACGGAACCTCTCCAATTCTATCACTGCTGCGTTTATGCCCCTGTACACACACTTGATTCTCTTTCAGAGACATAGCAATCCATAGGGTTAAGATACTTCCTAGTCAAGTACACTCTTAGGCATTTAATATGGGGTGTTGAGTCCATTTCGTTGAGCAAGGAGTAGCTCTTGTCTATTCCATATTTGGCTTAAGGAACTTTATCTGTGCTCATTTCAATCTCTGGTTTTATGCAGCACCCCAACTCACCTTTCCCCTTAAGCAAGCATAAGTTGGGTTTCTAAATTTGAGACCCTGTTCTGTTTTGTAATTCAGTTCCTGTGTAGCCAAGGTTACATTCCGTGTATTAGTGATATCTTATGATGTTTCTTTTTCTGTGTGACTTATTTCAGTTAGAATCATCGTACCTGAATCCACTCATTATGCTGCTACGGTCCTGATGACATAGATTTCATTGCTGAGTGATATTGCATTGTACGTAAGTACCACAACTTCTTTATCCATTTTTCACTTTCTGCGATATTGAACTTGTACCGTAAACGAGGTTCTTGTAAACAGAGCCGTCCCAACATTTGGGGTGGCTGTGTCTTTTTGATTTTAATTTCCCTAAGCTATAGGACCATAAGTGGAAGTGCCCTAGGCTCTGTTGCTTTGTTTTTTAGATGTTTCAGGAAACACCATACACTTCTCCCGAGTGGCTGTTGGCAATTGACATCCCGCCCATCAGCATAACAAGGCTCCCAGTTCTCCATGGCCTGTCCTGCCTTTCTGGATTTTACACTTTTTTCAGATGGCCCTTTTGACCGGGGGGAAGTGAGACTTCATTGTAGTGCAGATTTCCTTTGCAAGCTTGCTTGGTTGGCCAAAAAGGGCGTATGCGTTTTTTCCTGAATATATGCAGGAAAAAACGCATACGCCCTTTTTGGCCAAGTGCATCATTGTGGACGTTCTGCCTCTTTTCCTATGCTTTAAATGCAATTCCAGTCTACCTCCTGAAATCGGTTTCCTGCAATTCTGCCCCGCTTTCAAGTCCTCTTGGCAGCCTTACTTCAGTATATTTTTGGACGATAGCTGTCATTTATAACTCTGCAGGTTTGTGAATTACAGTGCCCCTGAGCTCCTTTCTTCAACTCGCTTTCTCGTGAGCTGGCCGCAACACCGCAGGATGGCTTCAGGCCCTAATCTGGTTCCGGCACGGCACGCTGAGCCTTTGGTTAATTCCTCTTCCTGGTGGGAAATGAGAGTTAAATTTGCCCGTCCAGACACCTCCAGCTAGTCTGTCATTGGTTCTCCCTATTCCTGTTCATCTTCCGCAGAAATTGCAAACTGGGCCAAACAGGAGGTTAAAGGCACTGACTCTCCAAGTCGGGAGAGTGTTAGTAAAGCGTCTGGAATGTTGCACCCGAGTACCAGGGGACGAAAACTGAGACATATTGGAACACGTCTCCCGATCACACGGTTGATCATACTCTGGGTTCCAAATGCATGTTTTAGCTGAAGGAAGAATACCTTAAACCTGGAGAGTTGAGACCCATGGAATGGGTACCATGCAATATGACTTCAAAGGGTCTTCATTTGCTCACCGAACCTCTCCAATCCTATCACTGCTGCGTTTATGCCCCTGTACACACGCTTGATTCTCTTTCAGAGACATAGCAATCCATAGGTTTTAAGATACTTCCTAGTCAGGTACACTCTTAGGCATTTAATATGGGGTGTTGAGTCCATTTCGTTGAGCAAGGAGTAGCTCTTGTCTATTCCATATTTGGCTTAAGGAACTTTATCTGTGCTCATTTCAATCTCTGGTTTTATGCAGCACCCCAACTCACCTTTCCCCTTAAGCAAGCATAAGTTGGGTTTCTAAATTTGAGACCCTGTTCTGTTTTGTAATTCAGTTCCTGTGTAGCCAAGGTTACATTCCGTGTATTAGTGATATCTTATGATGTTTCTTTTCCTCTGTGACTTATTTCAGTTAGAATCATCATACCTGAATCCACTCATTATGCTGCTACGGGCCTGATGACATAGATTTCATTGCTGAGTGATACTGCATTGTACGTAAGTACCACAACTTCTTTATCCATTTTTCACTTTCTGCGATATTGAACTTGTACCGTAAACCAGGTTCTTGTAAACAGAGCCGTCCCAACCTTTGGGGTGGCTGTGTCTTTTGATTTTAATTTCCCTAAGCTATAGGACCATAAGTGGAAGTGCCCTAGGCTCTGTTGCTTTGTTTTTTAGATGTTTCAGGAAACACCATACACTTCTCCCGAGTGGCTGTTGGCAATTGACATCCCGCCCATCAGCATAACAAGGCTCCCAGTTCTCCATGGCCTGTCCTGCCTTTCTGGATTTTACACTTTTTTCAGATGGCCCTTTTGACCGGGGGGAAGTGAGACTTCATTGTAGTGCAGATTTCCTTTGCAAGCTTGCTTGGTTGGCCAAAAAGGGCGTATGCGTTTTTTCCTGAATATATTCAGGAAAAAACGCATACGCCCTTTTTGGCCAAGTGCATCATTGTGGACGTTCTGCCTCTTTTCCTATGCTTTCAATGCAATTCCAGTCTACCTCCTGAAATCGGTTTCCTGCAATTCTGCCCCGCTTTCAAGTCCTCTTGGCAGCCTTACTTCAGTATATTTTTGGACGATAGCTGTCATTTATAACTCTGCAGGTTTGTGAATTACAGTGCCCCTGAGCTCCTTTCTTCAACTCGCTTTCTCGTGAGCTGGCCGCAACACCGCAGGATGGCTTCAGGCCCTAATCTGGTTCCGGCACGGCACGCTGAGCCTTTGGTTAATTCCTCTTCCTGGTGGGAAATGAGAGTTAAATTTGCCCGTCCAGACACCTCCAGCTAGTCTGTCATTGGTTCTCCCTATTCCTGTTCATCTTCCGCAGAAATTGCAAACTGGGCCAAACAGGAGGTTAAAGGCACTGACTCTCCAAGTCGGGAGAGTGTTAGTAAAGCGTCTGGCATGTTGCACCCGAGTACCAGGGGACGAAAACTGACACATATTGGAACACGTCTCCCGATCACACGGTTGATCATACTCTGGGTTCCACATGCATGTTTTAGCTGAAGGAAGAATACCTTAAACCTGGAGAGTTGAGACCCGTGGAATGGGTACCATGCAATATGACTTCAAAGGGTCTTCATTTGCTCACCGAACCTCTCCAATCCTATCACTGCTGCGTTTATGCCCCTGTACACACACTTGATTCTCTTTCAGAGACATAGCAATCCATAGGTTTTAAGATACTTCCTAGTCAGGTACACTCTTAGGCATTTAATATGGGGTGTTGAGTCCATTTCGTTGAGCAAGGAGTAGCTCTTGTCTATTCCATATTTGGCTTAAGGAACTTTATCTGTGCTCATTTCAATCTCTGGTTTTATGCAGCACCCCAACTCACCTTTCCCCTTAAGCAAGCATAAGTTGGGTTTCTAAATTTGAGACCCTGTTCTGTTTTGTAATTCAGTTCCTGTGTAGCCAAGGTTACATTCCGTGTATTAGTGATATCTTATGATGTTTCTTTTCCTGTGTGACTTATTTCAGTTAGAATCATCGTACCTGAATCCACTCATTATGCTGCTACGGGCCTGATGACATAGATTTCATTGCTGAGTGATACTGCATTGTACGTAAGTACCACAACTTCTTTATCCATTTTTCACTTTCTGCGATATTGAACTTGTACCGTAAATCAGGTTCTTGTAAACAGAGCCGTCCCAAACTTTGGGGTGGCTGTGTCTTTTTGATTTTAATTTCCCTAAGCTATAGGACCATAAGTGGAATTGCCCTAGGCTCTGTTGCTTTGTTTTTTAGATGTTTCAGGAAACACCATACACTTCTCCCGAGTGGCTGTTGGCAATTTACATCCCGCCCATCAGCATAACAAGGCTCCCAGTTCTCCATGGCCTGTCCTGCCTTTCTGGATTTTACACTTTTTTCAGATGGCCCTTTTGACCGGGGGGAAGTGAGACTTCATTGTAGTGCAGATTTCCTTTGCAAGCTTGCTTGGTTGGCCAAAAAGGGCGTATGCGTTTTTTCCTGAATATATTCAGGAAAAAACGCATACGCCCTTTTTGGCCAAGTGCATCATTGTGGACGTTCTGCCTCTTTTCCTATGCTTTCAATGCAATTCCAGTCTACCTCCTGAAATCGGTTTCCTGCAATTCTGCCCCGCTTTCAAGTCCTCTTGGCAGCCTTACTTCAGTATATTTTTGGACGATAGCTGTCATTTATAACTCTGCAGGTTTGTGAATTACAGTGCCCCTGAGCTCCTTTCTTCAACTCGCTTTCTCGTGAGCTGGCCGCAACACCGCAGGATGGCTTCAGGCCCTAATCTGGTTCCGGCACGGCACGCTGAGCCTTTGGTTAATTCCTCTTCCTGGTGGGAAATGAGAGTTAAATTTGCACGTCCAGACACCTCCAGCTAGTCTGTCATTGGTTCTCCCTATTCCTGTTCATCTTCCACAGAAATTGCAAACTGGGCCAAACAGGAGGTTAAAGGCACTGACTCTCCAAGTCGGGAGAGTGTTAGTAAAGCGTCTGGAATGTTGCACCCGAGTACCAGGGGACGAAAACTGAGACATATTGGAACACGTCTCCCGATCACATGGTTGATCATACTCTGGGTTCCACATGCATGTTTTAGCTGAAGGAAGAATACCTTAAACCTGGAGAGTTGAGACCCGTGGAATGGGTACCATGCAATATGACTTCAAAGGGTCTTCATTTGCTCACCGAACCTCTCCAATCCTATCACTGCTGCGTTTATGCCCCTGTACACACACTTGATTCTCTTTCAGAGACATAGCAATCCATAGGTTTTAAGATACTTCCTAGTCAGGTACACTCTTAGGCATTTAATATGGGGTGTTGAGTCCATTTCGTTGAGCAAGGAGTAGCTCTTGTCTATTCCATATTTGGCTTAAGGAACTTTATCTGTGCTCATTTCAATCTCTGGTTTTATGCAGCACCCCAACTCACCTTTCCCCTTAAGCAAGCATAAGTTGCGTTTCTAAATTTGAGACCCTGTTCTGTTTTGTAATTCAGTTCCTGTGTAGCCAAGTTTACATTCCGTGTATTAGTGATATCTTATGATGTTTCTTTTTCTGTGTGACTTATTTCAGTTAGAATCATCGTACCTGAATCCACTCATTATGCTGCTACGGGCCTGATGACATAGATTTCATTGCTGAGTGATATTGCATTGTACGTAAGTACCACAACTTCTTTATCCATTTTTCACTTTCTGCGATATTGAACTTGTACCGTAAACCAGGTTCTTGTAAACAGAGCCGTCCCAACCTTTGGGGTGGCTGTGTCTTTTGATTTTAATTTCCCTAAGCTATAGGACCATAAGTGGAAGTGCCCTAGGCTCTGTTGCTTTGTTTTTTAGATGTTTCAGGAAACACCATACACTTCTCCCGAGTGGCTGTTGGCAATTTACATCCCGCCCATCAGCATAACAAGGCTCCCAGTTCTCCATGACCTGTCCTACCTTTCTGGATTTTACACTTTTTTCAGATGGCCCTTTTGACCGGGGGGAAGTGAGACTTCATTGTAGTGCAGATTTCCTTTGCAAGCTTGCTTGGTTGGCCAAAAAGGGCGTATGCGTTTTTTCCTGAATATATTCAGGAAAAAACGCATACGCCCTTTTTGGCCAAGTGCATCATTGTGGACGTTCTGCCTCTTTTCCTATGCTTTAAATGCAATTCCAGTCTACCTCCTGAAATCGGTTTCCTGCAATTCTGCCCCGCTTTCAAGTCCTCTTGGCAGCCTTACTTCAGTATATTTTTGGACGATAGCTGTCATTTATAACTCTGCAAGTTTGTGAATTACAGTGCCCCTGAGCTCCTTTCTTCAAGTCGCTTTCTCGTGAGCTGGCCGCAACACCGCATGATGGCTTCAGGCCCTAATCTGGTTCTGGCACGGCACGCTGAGCCTTTGGTTAATTCCTCTTCCTGGTGGGAAATGAGAGTTAAATTTGCCCGTCCAGACACCTCCAGCTAGTCTGTCATTGGTTCTCCCTATTCCTGTTCATCTTCCGCAGAAATTGCAAACTGGGCCAAACAGGAGGTTAAAGGCACTGACTCTCCAAGTCGGGAGAGTGTTAGTAAAGCGTCTGGCATGTTGCACCCGAGTACCAGGGGACGAAAACTTACACATATTGGAACACGTCTCCCGATCACACGGTTGATCATTCTCTGGGTTCCACATGCATGTTTTAGCTGAAGGAAGTATCCCTTAAACCTGGAGAGTTGAGACCCATGGAATGGGTACCATGCAATATGACTTCAAAGGTCTTCATTTGCTCACTGAACCTCACCAATCTTATGAGCCCCAAGTGTCCAGCCTTATGTGTCACCCAGCTCTGGGTGTAGATGTGGTAAATGCAGGTTGCATCAGAAGCCTTGAATGATTACTTAAGTATTTCTCTCTATTTCACTGTCATTGTGTTTTGTTTAAGAAATTTATTTTTATTATGGTATTTACCTGATTTTCACTGCTTTAATGCAGCTGTACACACTCTTGATTCTCCTACAGAGATATATAAATCCATAGGTTTTATGATTCTTACTAGTCAGGTATATTCCTAGGCGTTGAATATGGGGTGTTGAGTCCATTTCGTTGAGCAAGGAGTAGCTCTTGTCTATTCCATATTTGGCTTAAGGAACTTTATCTGTGCTCATTTCAATCTCTGGTTTTATGCAGCACCCCAACTCACCTTTCCCCTTAAGCAAGCATAAGTTGGTTTTCTAAATTTGAGACCCTGTTCTGTTTTGGAATTCAGTTCCTGTGTAGCCAAGTTTACATTCCGTGTATTAGTGATACCTTATGATGTTTCTTTTTCTGTGTGACTTATTTCAGTTAGATTCATCGTACTTAGTCCACTCATTATGCTGCTACGGGCCTGATGACATAGATTTCATTGCTGAGTGATATTGCATTGTACGTAAGTACCACAACTTCTTTATCCATTTTTCACTTTCTGCGATATTGAACTTGTACCGTATATGAGGTTCTTGTAAACAGAGCCATCCCAAACTTTGGGGTGGCTGTGTCTTTTTGATTTTAATTGCCCTAAACTATAGTACCATAAGTGGAAGTGCCCTAGGCTCTGTTGCTTTGTTTTTTAGATGTTTCAGGAAACACCAAACACTTCTCCAGAGTGGCTGTTGGCAATTTACATCCTGCCCATCAGCATAAGATGGCTCCCATTTCTCCATGGCCTGTCATGCCTTTATGGATTTTACACTTTTTTCAGATGGCCCTTTTGACCAGGGGGAATTCAGACTTCATTGTAGTGCAGATTTCCTTTGCAAGCTTGCTTGGTTGGCCAAAAAGGGCGTATGCGTTTTTTCCTGAATATATTCAAGAAAAAACGCATACGCCCTTTTTGGGCAAGTCAGGTTTTTGAATTGCAGTGGCCCTTAGCTCCATTTTTCAGCTCTTAGTTTTGTGATCTTGCCCCATAACCACAGGATTCCTTGAAGCCCTATTCTTCTTCTGGGACACCTTGCTCTGCCTTTGCTTCATTCTTCTTACTGATGTGAAATTAGAGTGACATGTGCCCATTGAAACCGCTACAGCTAGTTTCTCACTGGTTACCCCTATTCCCATTCATCCTCCGCACTAACTGAAGACTGTGCGATACCAGAACTTAAAGGCATTGACTCTCCATGTGGGGATGTTGTTAGTAAAGCGGCTGGAATGTCGATCCGGAGCCCCAGGAGAGGAAAAATGTGGTGTGTTTTAGAAACCTTTCCCGATCATATGGTATACCAGTCGCTGGGTTTCCCAAGCATGGTTTAGCTGTAGGAAGATTCCCTTCAACCTGGAGTGTTGGGACCCTTGGAATGAGTAGCATGAAGTATTGCATTAAACTTTCGGCAGTTGCTCACCGAAGCTCACCAATCCTCTCAGCCCCAAGTGTCCAGCCTTATGTCTTATCCAGCTGTGGGTTTATATGTGGTCAATCCAGGTTGCATCACAGCCCCTGAGCGAATTTTGTAAGAATTTTTCTCTCTTTCATTGTTTCTGCGTTTTGTTTTTAAAATTTATTTCTATAATGGGGTTTAGCTCATTTTCACTGCTGTGTTTGTGCCGCTCTGCACACACTTGATTCCCTTATGGAGATATATCAATACATGGGTTTTAAGATTCTTATTACTCAGATATATTTCTCTGCGGTGTATAGGGTGTGTTGAGGCCAGTTCATTGAGCAAGGTGTAGATCTTGTCTAATACCTATTTGGTTTCTTGAACGGTATCTGTGCTAATTTCAAACTCTGGTTTTATGCATCACCCCACCTCTCCTTTCCCCTTAAGCTGACATAAGTGTGTTTTCTAAATGTGAGACACTGTTCTGTTCTGTAATTCATTTCTTGTGCAGCCATATTTACCCTCCCTCTATAAGTGATATCTTATGATATGTTTCTTTTTCTGTTTGACTTATTTCAAGTAGTATTATCGGACCTAAATCCACTCTTTATCCTTCTACTAGCCTTATTACATTGATTTCATGGTGAAGAGATATTCCATTGTACATAAGTACCACATCTTCTTTATCCATTGTTCTCTTTCCTGGGATATTTAAGGTGTACTGAAGTTGAGGTTCTTGTAAACAGAGTAGCCCTAAACTGTGGTGTGCTTGTGTCTTGTTGATTTTTAGACTTCCCTAGATATACTCCCATGATTGGAAGTGTCCTATGCTCTGTAGCTCTGTTTTTAGATGATTTAGGAACCACCATACACTTCTCCAGAGTGGCTCTCGGCAGTTCACACACTGCCCATCAGCGTATAAAGGCTCCCTGTTCTCCATGGCCTGTCCTGCATTTCTGGTTTTTACAATTTTTTAGGATGGCCCTTTTGACCGGTGGGAAATGAGACTTCTTTGTTGTGCACATTTGCATTGCTTGCTTGCTTTGTTGCCCATAAAGTGCGTATGCGTTTTTTCCTGGATATAATCAGGAAAAATCGCATACGCCCTTTTGGGCCAACTGCATCATTGTCGAAATTCTGCCGCTTTTCATGTGCGTTAAAGACGAGTCCAATCTATCTCTTGAAATCTGTTTCTTGCAATTCTGTCTTGCATTCAGATCCTCTTCTTTGCCTTACCTCAACATATTTTTGGACGTTAGTTTTCATTTATAACTCTGCAGGTTTGTGAATTGCAGTGACCCTGAGCTCCATGTTTTAAGTTGCTCTTTTGTGAGCTGGCCTCAAACGCGCAGGATTGCTTCAGGCCCTATTTTGGCTCCGGCGAGGCAGGCTGAGCCTTTTTTTAATTCTTATTCTTAATGGGAAATTAGAGTGATATGTGCCCGTCCAAACCCCTACAACTCTTCTCTCATTGGTTCCCCCTCTTCCCGTTCATCCTCCTCACAATTTGCAAAATGTGTGAAACAGAAGTTTAAATGTGCTGATTCTCCAAGTGGGGAGCTTCTAAGTAACGTGGCTGGAATGGTGAACAGGAGCACCAGGAGAGGATAAATGAGGTGCATTTTAGACACATCTCCCGATCACATGGTGTACAGTCCTCTGGGTTTTCCATGCATGTTTTAGCTGTAGGAAGATCCCTTGAACCTGCAGATTTGGGACCCATTGAATGGGTACCAGGTAGTATTACTTTAAAGGGTGTGCATTTCCTCACCCAACCTCACATTTCTCTTAGCGCAAACAGTTTCCAGCCTTATGTCTCATCCTGCTGTGGGTCTAGATGTGTTCAATCCATGTTGCATCACCGTCCCTGAGGAAAAGTTGTAAGAGGTTTTCTCTGTCTCTCTGTCGTTTATTTTTTTCAATTTATTACTATATTGGTTACAGCTGATTTTCAAAGCTCTGTTTCTTGCTGCTGTACATCCACTTGATTCACGTACAGAGAGACATCAATAAATTCTTTTTCAGATTCTTACCAGTCGTATATATTCTTTTCCGGTGACTTGAGTGTGCTGAGTGCAGTTCTTTTAGCTACCGTGTAGGCCTTGTTGATTATCAGTTTGGTATTTGGAATGGTATCTTTGCTAATTTCAACCTCCTGGATGATGCCTCACCCCTCCCCACCTTTCCCGTTTAGCAGCCTTATGCGTGTTTTCTACATATTTGACTATGTTTTTGTTTTGTAATTTATTTCATGTGTAGCCATTTTGGATTCCACCTTTAAGTGATATCTTATGATATGTGTCTTCTTCTTTTTGAATTCTGTCACTTAGAATGATCATACGTAACTCCTCCGGAGTTGTTACAGCTGGCCATATTTCATTGATTTCCAGGCTGAATAATATTCCACTCTACCTAAGTACCACATCTCTATCCATTTTTTCCCTCCAGAGACATTTAAGTTATATCCTAGTCGAGGATCTTTTAAACAGAGAGGGGGTAAACATTGGGGTGCCTGTGTCCTCTCGATTTTTGTTTTTCCCAAGATATACGCCCATGAGTGCAAGTGCCCTATGCTCTGTAGCTCATTGTTTAGATGCTTTAGTAAACACAATACACTTCTCCAGAATGGCCGTTGGCAATATACATTTCCACTATAAGTCTCACAGGGCTCCCTCTTCTCCTTGCCCTGTCCTGCATTTCTGTTGTTTACGCTTTATGAGGATGGCTCTTCTGACTGATGCGAAGTGATGTCTTTTGTAGTATTGACTTCCAGTGCCCACCTGTTTGGTTGGCTAAAAAGGTGTACGCTCTTTTCTTGAATATATACACAAAAAAACGCATACACCCTTTTTGGCCAACTGCAATGTTGGCAATGTTCAGCTCCTTTTCTTGTGCTTAATGGCGAGTCCTTTCTACCTCCTCAAATCCCTTTCCTGCCATTCTCCCTTGCTTACAAGTCCTTTTCTCTGACTTTCCTCAAGACATTTTTCAGTGATGGATATTTTCAACTCTGCAGTTTTGTGAATTTTACTGCCCCTGAGTTCTATTGTTCAACTTGTGTTTATGGGAACTGGCCACAAAGCAGCGGGATTTCCTCAAGCTCTATACTGTTTCCATGGGCAACCCTAGCCTTTGGTCAATTCGTCTTCCTGATTGGAAATTAGAGTGACATGTGCCTGTCTGAACACGTAGGACTTGTCTCTCATTGTTCCTCATCCTTCCGCTTCATCCTCTGGACAAATTCCAAACTGTACGCAACAGGATGTTGACAGTGCTGACATCTCCAAGTGGGGAGACTGTTAGTAAAGACGCTGGAGGGGTGAACCCGAGCACCAGGAGATGAGGAGATGAGATGCCTTTTCCAAACTCTTCCCGATCAGACGGTATACCATCCTCTGGGTGTGACAGACATGTTTTAGCAGTAGGAAGAGTCCCATTCATGTAAGGAGAACACCAGGGCTTTTTCAAAATCAGTGTCTCCCCGAAACCCAAACTGGGGAATTTTTTAAGCTACGGCTACACATATGTTCATTAAGGGCCTTGGGAAGTAGGCAGAGTCCAAACTTTAGATGATTGAAGTCTTCAGGGTCAGAAGCACTCACCACCAGCTTCCCTTAGGTTACACTTTAACTGTCATTGATAGATGATGTCAATAAAAATATCTATTCTTTTTCAGATTATTTCCCCTTATAGGTTATTGCAAAATGTTGAGTGTAGTTCCCTGTGCTATACAGTAGTTCCTTGTTGATGATCTATTTTATACATAGCAGTGTGTATGTGTTAATCCCAAACTGTTAATTTATCCCTCCTCCCACCTTTCCCCTTTGGTAATAATAAATTATAAGATTTTATACTTCTCAGAAATGGGGGAGCTGAAAGAGAGGTATCATTTTCAATGGAAAAGCATTTAAAACAAGATTGAAGGTTTAACCAAGATTATTAGATGTACATCCTTGGAAAGAAATCACTTCATTTCTCTAATATTGAGCTGACAAATAAGACAAACCTTTTCACTGAACTTGCTTATAATAAAGTGATGGAAATATCCAATGGAAGTGTTAGAAACATCTTATTTTACCCGAGCCTTATGCACTGTTCTATGTTAACTACACTTTGGCTCACACATCTGTTCATTGAGGTTACAATAGTCTCAATTTCTGTTACTGATCCTCCAGAGTGGACCCCAACAAGTGTCCCCCTGCCCAGTGTCATTGGGGCCAACAGATCGAGACTGAGTTTGGTTCACAAGCAAAGGAAACTTTATATTTTGATCAGAGAATGGAGAGGTGAGAGCATGTACTACCCCGTGGGCTGTGGGCTGGGCTGCTGTGTAGAGATCCTGTCAGAGTCAGTGGGAGGGAGGGGGCGGAGCTCTCGAGGGCCGGGTTGGCTGTAGCTCAGGCTCTATATCGCGGAGTCTGCACTGGGCCCCAGGAGCTGAGGTGTCGACCCAGCCATTCTGCACTAGGAAATCTGGTCTGAAGTGCCGGGTGTGGAACCTCTGCATGCGGGACCCTAGGAGCACGTGAAATTAGACAAAGCACAAAGGATAAAAAAGGTTAGACTTGACTTTATTGCCCAGATTCTATTTTTATCTCCCAGGGATTTTTAATGGGCTTTGCTGGGGACAAACCCCCCCTCTGCCTTTTGTCCCGTTCCTCATTCTTGGAGTGCTGAGGGTGCAGACCCTTCTTCTGTAACTGCTGAGTGCTGAGTTGGGAGCCCTCATACCCTGGGGCGAGGGTCAGAGCTTCTCCCCAGCAGCCTCCAGGTGACGTTGATTGTCCCCAGGCCCCCTGCCTCCCTGCTCGTCCACCTGAGCACCAGCATTGGAAGTGTTATAGATTCCAATGACCTTCAAGGGTCCAGGAAAGAGATGTGCAGAGACGCTGTGGGGGCCGGTTTCACCCCGCCCCACATTTGTTCGGCCACCTTAGGCCGACCGTTTCTGCCAGCCTAGATGCTCTGACCAGTAGTCTGCGCTTTCTTCAATTAGGCCCCTGAATTAACGTACAAACAGCACCAGGTGTCAGAGCCCTGCCCGCTCAACTCCCAGACAGTCCAGGGTCAGTGGTGATCAAGGACCATGATGGCCACTGAGTCAACAGCCTTTTGAAGTAAACAAGAGTCCAGCCGGTCTTACTGGCCACCATCATCACGGTGTCTGTAGGCTTTTCTATGGTGACAGTGTGATATACGGTTCCCCCGCCAAGATTATTAGCTCCCCTCTGGGTGCAGTAAGTCCGGCAAGCAGTAGTCTACTCTTTTGGGACACACTCTTGTTGTTTTATGAGAGAAACTCCAGGTCAAGTGATGTTCACACGAGTCGTCATGGTGCCCTGTTGCCCCCGGTTATCTCTCTGGATGTTGGAGTTGGAGGGCCTCCTCACTCGAGGTCGGTGTGCCCACGGAGCGAACCCTGCAACTTCAGGGCATGGTTGGTGGTTAGGATCACCACGTGGGGTCCTTTTCCCTTAGGAGGGAGGTGGCCTTTTGGGCTGCTGATTTCCAGGGTTTTAGATACCGCCAGTATCTTGGCCAGATGTGGCAGTGGGCCAAGCCCCTTGGTGACCATAGTTTATCCTACCTGGATGGCATTCTTGCATTGTTCCATTTCAAGTGGTCCCAGGTTTTGCACTAATTCTCCAATGGCGATTCACCTTTCACCGGGAATGTAAAGGTCAAAGGGTTTAGCTAAATTAGGGAGTTCCAGGGCAAGGGTCTGAATTGACTGCTCTTTCCATTCTTGAAAGGCCACTTCTGGATTCTATTCAAAAGGATCATCATCTTTTCCTTTCAGTGTTTCATATAGAGGCCCAGCTAGTAGACTGTAGTTAGGGATCCAGAAGCAGCAAACCCTGGCCTCCCCAGGAACCCCTAAGCTGTCTTCTAGTTTTAGAAAGGGGTAAGGCTGAAAATGGTTTCTTCCCTTTCCTGGGATGGACTTCTCCAACCTTCTGTGAGAATGAAGCCCAGGCAGGTCACGGCAGTCTGTGATATTTGAGCTTTTTCTTGGACAACTTCTATCCTTTATTGGCTTGGTAGTTCAGAGGCCTCCTTAGTAGGGCTGGCGATCAGAATGTCGTCTGCATATTGAAGGAGGGTTTCCTTTTCCAGAGGTAGAACTTTTAGGTCTTTAGCTAAGCTTTCCCCAAAGATGGTGTGGGAATTTTTGCACCCTTGGGGCCAGACGGCCCGGAAGTATTGTTTTAGTTGTATGTTGAGTCCTGCCACTCACAAGCCAAAATTTCTTGTGACTCTGGGACTAATGGAATACAAAAGAAGGCATCATTGAAGACTAATACAGAATACCATGTCCTGGTGGTTGGTAGAATGACCAGCAGGGTGTAGGAATTAGGAGCAACTGGAGGTATATCCTCGGTGGCTTCACTGACTGTCCTGACATCCTTTACCAGGTCCCCAGCAGCCCATGGGGCTCTCGTGGTCAGACCAATCCCAGAATATGGAGCTCACCTGGGCAGGTACCCCACCCCCACCCCAGCCCACAGGGCTCTCGTGGTCAGGCCCCTCCCAGGATACAGAGCTACCCTTGCAGGTACCGTGGCAGGGCTGGGCACACAGGAACCGTGCACATAGCCCTCATTGCAGAGCACCCCCAGCTCACCTGTCGCTCAGAGCTGACACAGAGCACCTCAGAGCAGGACTTGAACTAACAAACAGCAGCTGCGACAGGTCTGTGACCCTGGGCATCACTCCGTGAGGTCTCCCTCCACCTGGTCTTCCAGAGACTTCCACTGCACCCGGGGCACCAGGCCTCTGTCTCCAACCACCACCCACCCCTCCTCTCCCTGACTCCTGGGTTCCTCTCATTAGGAGAGGGTTTTCTTGAAGTTGTCTCCCACTCATGGGCCAGATAAAATGATTAGAAAACAAGCCAAAGCTGCAGCCCCTTGTCTATCCTGACTCTCAGGAGCCCACACCTGTTCCTTGGACCTGGCCGGTTCAGCAAGTTCCATTTTCTGCAACTGTGAGCCCCTGAGGGGTGATGATTGGCTGACCTGGGCAGCCTTACCGTGCCGGCCAGCCCTCCCCAGGTGTGCCTGGGTTGAGATCACTATAAATACCACTCCAGGCAGCAAGAGCCCCTGCAGCCGTGCCTGACGCCATTTTCTCTGCCCTGTCAGCAGTCTCGGGGCTGGGCTGGTGGGAGGGAGTGAGAGGCCACGGCTTTGTGGGTGGCCCAGTGTGAGTGGGGCTCTGCTGGACTTTCTGCAGCAGTTGCCAGGCTGCCACCTGCTAAAGAAGAAGATGTGTCACCCATACCTGCTGCTGGAATTTCTCCCTGGGCAGAGGTGAGGAAGGAAAAAAGCAGTGGGGGCAGGGACAGGACGGGTATCTCAGGCAGGGAAATGGAAATCTTCCAGAAGAGCACCCAGGGCCAGGACCATCCTGGCTGGCCTGCAGGCACCAAGTCGGCCGGCATGCTGTCACTCGTGTGGCTCTATGGCCCTCCCTCTAGGCTTTCAAGTCCTTGTCTATATTCAGGTGTTTTACCTGGGATGGGTGGGAATAGTTCAGCAGCAACTGGCCTGGGGCTCAGCTCACGTTTACTCACAGATGCCTCGGCACGGTGCCCCAGCTTTGCAATGAGGACGCTTGTTGCGTGGGGGCTGCTGGCTGAATGGGAGACGATTCCCCACCACTGACCAACTTCAGAATTGTTTACAACTGGAGCAAGTGCCCTGATACGGTTTTCCTCTGTGGAACTGGTGGGTTCTGTGTTTTTTTTCTCTTTTTCGTTTTGGGTTCAAGGTAGATTTTATTCCTCTTTTTTGTATTTACAGATATAAGCATGGAAATAATTTATTCATATAAATACATGTATGTGAAGGGAATAATTGTTTTTTCTATTTTTTAAATTTTATTTCTTTTTAATTTTGAATTTTATTTTATATTTTTATACAGCAGGTTCTTATTGGTTATCTATTTTATACATATAAATGTATACATGCCAATCCCAGTCTCTCAACTCCTCCCACCACCCCCCCCAACAGCTTTCCCCCCTTGTTGTCCATACGTTTGTTGTCTACATCTGTTGCTCTATTTATGCCTTGCAAAATGGTTAATCTGTACAGGTTTTCTAGGTTCCACATATATGCATGAATATACAAGATTTGTTTTTCTCTTTCTGACTTACTTCACTCTGTATGACAGTCTCTAGATGCATCGACGTCTCTACAAATGACCCAATTTCATTCCTTTTCATGGCTTAGTAATATTCCATTTTATATATGTACCACGGCTTTATGCATTCGTCTGTCTGTGGGCATTTAGGTTGCTTCCATTACCTCGATATTGTAAATAGTGATGCAATGAACATTGCGGTGAATGTCTCTTTTTGATTTATGGTTTTGTCTGGGTATATGTCCAGTAGTGGGATTGCTGTATCATATGGTAATTCTATTGTTAGTTTCTTAAGAAATTCCATATTGTTCTCCATAGTGACTGTATCAATTTATATTCCCAACAATAGTGGAAGAGGGTTCCTTTTCTCCACACCCTTTCCAGCATTTTTTGCTTGTAGATTTTCTATGATGCCTATTCTACCAGGTGTGAGGTAATACCTCATTGTTGAATCCATTTCGTTGAGCAAGGGGTAGGTCTTGTCTATTCCATATTTGGCTTATGGAACGGTATCTGTGCTAATTTCAAACTCTGGTTTAATGCAGCACCCCAACTCACCTTCCCCCTTAAGCAAGCATAAGTTAGTTTTCTAAACTTGAGACCCTGTTCTGTTTTGTAATTCAGTTCATGTGTAGCCAAGTTCACATTCCGTGTATTAGTGATACCTTATGATGTTTCTTTTTCTGTGTGACTTATTTCACTTAGAATCATCGTGCCTCAATCCAATCATTATGCTGGTACGGGCCTGGTGACATAGATTTCATTGCTGAGTGGTATTCTGTTGTACATAAGTACCGCAACTTCTTTATCCATTATTTGCTCTCTGGGATATTTAACTTGTGCCGTAGAAGAGATTCCAGTAAAAAGAACCGTCCCAACCTTTGGGGTGGCTGTGTCTTTTAGATTTTAAATTAACTAAGCAATAGGACCATAAGTGGAAGTGCCCTAGGCTCTGTTGCTTTGTTTTTTAGATGTTTCAGGAAACACCATACACTTCTCCCAAGTGGCTGTTGGCAATTTACATCCCGCCCATCAGCATAACAAGGCTCCCAGTTCTCCATGGCCTGTCCTGCCTTTCTGGATTTTACACTTTTTTCAGATGGCCCTTTTGACCGGGGGGAAGTGAGACTTCATTGTAGTGCAGATTTCCTTTGCAAGCTTGCTTGGTTGGCCAAAAAGGGCGTATGCGTTTTTTCCTGAATATACTCAGGAAAAAACGCATACGCCCTTTTTGGCCAAGTGCATCATTGTGGACGTTCTGCCTCTTTTCCTATGCTTTAAATGCAATTCCAGTCTACCTCCTGAAATCGGTTTCCTGCAATTCTGCCCCGCTTTCAAGTCCTCTTGGCAGCCTTACTTCAGTATATTTTTGGACGATAGCTGTCATTTATAACTCTGCAGGTTTGTGAATTACAGTGCCCCTGAGCTCCTTTCTTCAACTCGCTTTCTCGTGAGCTGGCCGCAACACCGCAGGATGGCTTCAGGCCCTAATCTGGTTCCGGCACGGCACGCTGAGCCTTTGGTTAATTCCTCTTCCTAGTGGGAAATGAGAGTTAAATTTGCCCGTCCAGACACCTCCAGCTAGTCTGTCATTGGTTCTCCCTATTCCTGTTCATCTTCCACAGAAATTGCAAACTGGGCCAAACAGGAGGTTAAAGGCACTGACTCTCCAAGTCGGGAGAGTGTTAGTAAAGCGTCTGGAATGTTGCACCCGAGTACCAGGGGACGAAAACTGAGACATATTGGAACACGTCTCCCGATCACACGGTTGATCATACTCTGGGTTCCACATGCATGTTTTAGCTGAAGGAAGAATACCTTAAACCTGGAGAGTTGAGACCCGTGGAATGGGTACCATGCAATATGACTTCAAAGGGTCTTCATTTGCTCACCGAACCTCTCCAATCCTATCACTGCTGCGTTTATGCCCCTGTACACACACTTGATTCTCTTTCAGAGACATAGCAATCCATAGGTTTTAAGATACTTCCTAGTCAGGTACACTCTTAGGCATTTAATATGGGGTGTTGAGTCCATTTCGTTGAGCAAGGAGTAGCTCTTGTCTATTCCATATTTGGCTTAAGGAACTTTATCTGTGCTCATTTCAATCTCTGGTTTTATGCAGCACCCCAACTCACCTTTCCCCTTAAGCAAGCATAAGTTGGGTTTCTTAATTTGAGACCCTGTTCTGTTTTGTAATTCAGTTCCTGTGTAGCCAAGGTTACATTCCGTGTATTAGTGATATCTTATGATGTTTCTTTTTCTGTGTGACTTATTTCAGTTAGAATCATCATACCTGAATCCACTCATTATGCTGCTACGGGCCTGATGACATAGATTTCATTGCTGAGTGATACTGCATTGTACGTAAGTACCACAACTTCTTTATCCATTTTTCACTTTCTGCGATATTGAACTTGTACCGTAAACCAGGTTCTTGTAAACAGAGCCGTCCCAACCTTTGGGGTGGCTGTGTCTTTTTGATTTTAATTTCCCTAAGCTATAGGACCATAAGTGGAAGTGCCCTAGGCTCTGTTGCTTTGTTCTTTAGATGTTTCAGGAAACACCATACACTTCTCCCAAGTGGCTGTTGGCAATTTACATCCCGCCCATCAGCATAACAAGGCTCCCAGTTCTCCATGGCCTGTCCTGCCTTTCTGGATTTTACACTTTTTTCAGATGGCCCTTTTGACCGGGGGGAAGTGAGACTTCATTGTAGTGCAGATTTCCTTTGCAAGCTTGCTTGGTTGGCCAAAAAGGGCGTATGCGTTTTTTCCTGAATATATTCAGGAAAAAACGCATACGCCCTTTTTGGCCAAGTGCATCATTGTGGACGTTCTGCCTCTTTTCCTATGCTTTAAATGCAATTCCAGTCTACCTCCTGAAATCGGTTTCCTGCAATTCTGCCCCGCTTTCAAGTCCTCTTGGCAGCCTTACTTCAGTATATTTTTGGACGATAGCTGTCATTTATAACTCTGCAGGTTTGTGAATTACAGTGCCCCTGAGCTCCTTTCTTCAACTCGCTTTCTCGTGAGCTGGCCGCAACACCGCAGGATGGCTTCAGGCCCTAATCTGGTTCCGGCACGGCACGCTGAGCCTTTGGTTAATTCCTCTTCCTGGTCGGAAATGAGAGTTAAATTTGCCCGTCCAGACACCTCCAGCTAGTCTGTCATTGGTTCTCCCTATTCCTGTTCATCTTCCGCAGAAATTGCAAACTGGGCCAAACAGGAGGTTAAAGGCACTGACTCTCCAAGTCGGGAGAGTGTTAGTAAAGCGTCTGGCATGTTGCACCCGAGTACCAGGGGACGAAAACTGACACATATTGGAACACGTCTCCCGATCACACGGTTGATCATACTCTGGGTTCCACATGCATGTTTTAGCTGAAGGAAGAATACCTTAAACCTGGAGAGTTGAGACCCGTGGAATGGGTACCATGCAATATGACTTCAAAGGGTCTTCATTTGCTCACCGAACCTCTCCAATCCTATCACTGCTGCGTTTATGCCCCTGTACACACACTTGATTCTCTTTCAGAGACATAGCAATCCATAGGTTTTAAGATACTTCCTAGTCAGGTACACTCTTAGGCATTTAACATGGGGTGTTGAGTCCATTTCGTTGAGCAAGGAGTAGCTCTTGTCTATTCCATATTTGGCTTAAGGAACTTTATCTGTGCTCATTTCAATCTCTGGTTTTATGCAGCACCCCAACTCACCTTTCCCCTTAAGCAAGCATAAGTTGCGTTTCTAAATTTGAGACCCTGTTCTGTTTTGTAATTCAGTTCCTGTGTAGCCAAGTTTACATTCCGTGTATTAGTGATATCTTATGATGTTTCTTTTTCTGTGTGACTTATTTCAGTTAGAATCATCGTACCTGAATCCACTCATTATGCTGCTACGGGCCTGATGACATAGATTTCCTTGCTGAGTGATATTGCATTGTACGTAAGTACCACAACTTCTTTATCCATTTTTCACTTTCTGCGATATTGAACTTGTACCGTAAACCAGGTTCTTGTAAACAGAGCCGTCCCAACATTTGGGGTGGCTATGTCTTTTGATTTTAATTTCCCTAAGCTATAGGACCATAAGTGGAAGTGCCCTAGGCTCTGTTGCTTTGTTTTTTAGATGTTTCAGGAAACACCATACACTTCTCCCGAGTGGCTGTTGGCAATTTACATCACGCCCATCAGCATAACAAGGCTCCCAGTTCTCCATGGCCTGTCCTGCCTTTCTGGATTTTACACTTTTTTCAGATGGCCCTTTTGACCGGGGGGAAGTGAGACTTCATTGTAGTGCAGATTTCCTTTGCAAGCTTGCTTGGTTGGCCAAAAAGGGCGTATGCGTTTTTTCCTGAATATATTCAGGAAAAAACGCATACGCCCTTTTTGGCCAAGTGCATCATTGTGGACGTTCTGCCTCTTTTCCTATGCTTTAAATGCAATTCCAGTCTACCTCCTGAAATCGGTTTCCTGCAATTCTGCCCCGCTTTCAAGTCCTCTTGGCAGCCTTACTTCAGTATATTTTTGGACGATAGCTGTCATTTATAACTCTGCAGGTTTGTGAATTACAGTGCCCCTGAGCTCCTTTCTTCAACTCGCTTTCTCGTGAGCTGGCCGCAACACCGCAGGATGGCTTCAGGCCCTAATCTGGTTCCGGCACGGCACGCTGAGCCTTTGGTTAATTCCTCTTCCTGGTGGGAAATGAGAGTTAAATTTGCCCGTCCAGACACCTCCAGCTAGTCTGTCATTGGTTCTCCCTATTCCTGTTCATCTTCCGCAGAAATTGCAAACTGGGCCAAACAGGAGGTTAAAGGCACTGACTCTCCAAGTCGGGAGAGTGTTAGTAAATCGTCTGGAATGTTGCACCCGAGTACCAGGGGACGAAAACTGACACATATTGGAACACGTCTCCCGATCACACGGTTGATCATACTCTGGGTTCCACATGCATGTTTTAGCTGAAGGAAGAATACGTTAAACCTGGAGAGTTGAGACCCGTGGAATGGGTACCATGCAATATGACTTCAAAGGGTCTTCATTTGCTCACCGAACCTCTCCAATCCTATCACTGCTGCGTTTATGCCCCTGTACACACACTTGATTCTCTTTCAGAGACATAGCAATCCATAGGTTTTAAGATACTTCCTAGTCAGGTACACTCTTAGGCATTTAATATGGGGTGTTGAGTCCATTTCGTTGAGCAAGGAGTAGCTCTTGTCTATTCCATATTTGGCTTAAGGAACTTTATCTGTGCTCATTTCAATCTCTGGTTTTATGCAGCACCCCAACTCACCTTTCCCCTTAAGCAAGCATAAGTTGGGTTTCTAAATTTGAGACCCTGTTCTGTTTTGTAATTCAGTTCCTGTGTAGCCAAGGTTACATTCCGTGTATTAGTGATATCTTATGATGTTTCTTTTCCTGTGTGACTTATTTCAGTTAGAATCATCGTACCTGAATCCACTCATTATGCTGTTACGGGCCTGATGACATAGATTTCATTGCTGAGTGATACTGCATTGTACGTAAGTACCACAACTTCTTTATCCATTTTTCACTTTCTGCGATATTGAACTTGTACCGTAAACCAGGTTCTTGTAAACATGCCGTCCCAAACTTTGGGGTGGCTGTGTCTTTTGTTTTTAATTTCCCTAAGCTATAGGACCATAAGTGGAAGTGCCCTAGGCTCTGTTGCTTTGTTTTTTAGATGTTTCAGGAAACACCATACACTTCTCCCGAGTGGCTGTTGGCAATTGACATCCCGCCCATCAGCATAACAAGGCTCCCAGTTCTCCATGGCCTGTCCTGCCTTTCTGGATTTTACACTTTTTTCAGATGGCCCTTTTGACCGGGGGGAAGTGAGACTTCATTGTAGTGCAGATTTCCTTTGCAAGCTTGCTTGGTTGGCCAAAAAGGGCGTATGCGTTTTTTCCTGAATATACTCAGGAAAAAACGCATACGCCCTTTTTGGCCAAGTGCATCATTGTGGACGTTCTGCCTCTTTTCCTATGCTTTCAATGCAATTCCAGTCTACCTCCTGAAATCGGTTTCCTGCAATTCTGCCCCGCTTTCAAGTCCTCTTGGCAGCCTTACTTCAGTATATTTTTGGACGATAGCTGTCATTTATAACTCTGCAGGTTTGTGAATTACAGTGCCCCTGAGCTCCTTTCTTCAACTCGCTTTCTCGTGAGCTGGCCGCAACACCGCAGGATGGCTTCAGGCCCTAATCTGGTTCCGGCACGGCACGCTGAGCCTTTGGTTAATTCCTCTTCCTGGTGGGAAATGAGAGTTAAATTTGCCCGTCCAGACACCTCCAGCTAGTCTGTCATTGGTTCTCCCTATTCCTGTTCATCTTCCGCAGAAATTGCAAACTGGGCCAAACAGGAGGTTAAAGGCACTGACTCTCCAAGTCGGGAGAGTGTTAGTAAAGCATCTGGAATGTTGCACCCGAGTACCAGGGGACGAAAACTGACACATATTGGAACACGTCTCCCGATCACACGGTTGATCATACTCTGGGTTCCACATGCATGTTTTAGCTGAAGGAAGAATACCTTAAACCTGGAGAGTTGAGACCCGTGGAATGGGTACCATGCAATATGACTTCAAAGGGTCTTCATTTGCTCACCGAACCTCTCCAATCCTATCACTGCTGCGTTTATGCCCCTGTACACACACTTGATTCTCTTTCAGAGACATAACAATCCATAGGTTTTAAGATACTTCCTAGTCAGGTACACTCTTAGGCATTTAATATGGGGTGTTGAGTCCATTTCGTTGAGCAAGGAGTAGCTCTTGTCTATTCCATATTTGGCTTAAGGAACTTTATCTGTGCTCATTTCAATCTCTGGTTTTATGCAGCACCCCAACTCACCTTTCCCCTTAAGCAAGCATAAGTTGGGTTTCTTAATTTGAGACCCTGTTCTGTTTTGTAATTCAGTTCCTGTGTAGCCAAGGTTACATTCCGTGTATTAGTGATATCTTATGATGTTTCTTTTTCTGTGTGACTTATTTCAGTTAGAATCATCATACCTGAATCCACTCATTATGCTGCTACGGGCCTGATGACATAGATTTCATTGCTGAGTGATACTGCATTGTACGTAAGTACCACAACTTCTTTATCCATTTTTCACTTTCTGCGATATTGAACTTGTACCGTAAACCAGGTTCTTGTAAACAGAGCCGTCCCAACCTTTGGGGTGGCTGTGTCTTTTTGATTTTAATTTCCCTAAGCTATAGGACCATAAGTGGAAGTGCCCTAGGCTCTGTTGCTTTGTTTTTTAGATGTTTCAGGAAACACCATACACTTCTCCCGAGTGGCTGTTGGCAATTTACATCCCGCCCATCAGCATAACAAGGCTCCCAGTTCTCCATGGCCTGTCCTGCCTTTCTGGATTTTACACTTTTTTCAGATGGCCCTTTTGACCGGGGGGAAGTGAGACTTCATTGTAGTGCAGATTTCCTTTGCAAGCTTGCTTGGTTGGCCAAAAAGGGCGTATGCGTTTTTTCCTGAATATATTCAGGAAAAAACGCATACGCCCTTTTTGGCCAAGTGCATCATTGTGGACGTTCTGCCTCTTTTCCTATGCTTTAAATGCAATTCCAGTCTACCTCCTGAAATCGGTTTCCTGCAATTCTGCCCCGCTTTCAAGTCCTCTTGGCAGCCTTACTTCAGTATATTTTTGGACGATAGCTGTCATTTATAACTCTGCAGGTTTGTGAATTACAGTGCCCCTGAGCTCCTTTCTTCAACTCGCTTTCTCGTGAGGTGGCCGCAACACCACAGGATGGCTTCAGGCCCTAATCTGGTTCCGGCACGGCACGCTGAGCCTTTGGTAAATTCCTCTTCCTGGTGGGAAATGAGAGTTAAATTTGCCCGTCCAGACACCTCCAGCTAGTCTGTCATTGGTTCTCCCTATTCCTGTTCATCTTCCGCAGAAATTGCAAACTGGGCCAAACAGGAGGTTAAAGGCACTGACTCTCCAAGTCGGGAGAGTGTTAGTAAAGCGTCTGGAATGTTGCACCCGAGTACCAGGGGACGAAAACTGAGACATATTGGAACACGTCTCCCGATCACACGGTTGATCATACTCTGGGTTCCACATGCATGTTTTAGCTGAAGGAAGAATACGTTAAACCTGGAGAGTTGAGACCCGTGGAATGGGTACCATGCAATATGACTTCAAAGGGTCTTCATTTGCTCACCGAACCTCTCCAATCCTATCACTGCTGCGTTTATGCCCCTGTACACACACTTGATTCTCTTTCAGAGACATAGCAATCCATAGGTTTTAAGATACTTCCTAGTCAGGTACACTCTTAGGCATTTAATATGGGGTGTTGAGTCCATTTCGTTGAGCAAGGAGTAGCTCTTGTCTATTCCATATTTGGCTTAAGGAACTTTATCTGTGCTCATTTCAGTCTCTGGTTTTATGCAGCACCCCAACTCACCTTTCCCCTTAAGCAAGCATAAGTTGGGTTTCTAAATTTGAGACCCTGTTCTGTTTTGTAATTCAGTTCCTGTGTAGCCAAGGTTACATTCCGTGTATTAGTGATATCTTATGATGTTTCTTTTTCTGTGTGACTTATTTCAGTTAGAATCATCATACCTGAATCCACTCATTATGCTGCTACGGGCCTGATGACATAGATTTCATTGCTGAGTGATACTGCATTGTACGTAAGTACCACAACTTCTTTATCCATTTTTCACTTTCTGCGATATTGAACTTGTACCGTAAACCAGGTTCTTGTAAACAGAGCCGTCCCAACCTTTGGGGTGGCTGTGTCTTTTTGATTTTAATTTCCCTAAGCTATAGGACCATAAGTGGAAGTGCCCTAGGCTCTGTTGCTTGTTTTTTAGATGTTTCAGGAAACACCATACACTTCTCCCGAGTGGCTGTTGGCAATTTACATCCCGCCCATCAGCATAACAAGGCTCCCAGTTCTCCATGGCCTGTCCTGCCTTTCTGGATTTTACACTTTTTTCAGATGGCCCTTTTGACCGGGGGGAAGTGAGACTTCATTGTAGTGCAGATTTCCTTTGCAAGCTTGCTTGGTTGGCCAAATAGGGCGTATGCGTTTTTTCCTGAATATATTCAGGAAAAAACGCATACGCCCTTTTTGGCCAAGTGCATCATTGTGGACGTTCTGCCTCTTTTCCTATGCTTTAAATGCAATTCCAGTCTACCTCCTGAAATCGGTTTCCTGCAATTCTGCCCCGCTTTCAAGTCCTCTTGGCAGCCTTACTTCAGTATATTTTTGGACGATAGCTGTCATTTATAACTCTGCAGGTTTGTGAATTACAGTGCCCCTGAGCTCCTTTCTTCAACTCGCTTTCTCGTGAGCTGGCCGCAACACCGCAGGATGGCTTCAGGCCCTAATCTGGTTCCGGCACGGCATGCTGAGCCTTTGGTTAATTCCTCTTCCTGGTGGGAAATGAGAGTTAAATTTGCCCGTCCAGACACCTCCATCTAGTCTGTCATTGGTTCTCCCTATTCCTGTTCATCTTCCGCAGAAATTGCAAACTGGGCCAAACAGGAGGTTAAAGGCACTGACTCTCCAAGTCGGGAGAGTGTTAGTAAAGCGTCTGGAATGTTGCACCCGAGTACCAGGGGACGAAAACTGACACATATTGGAACACGTCTCCCGATCACACGGTTGATCATACTCTGGGTTCCACATGCATGTTTTAGCTGAAGGAAGAATACGTTAAACCTGGAGAGTTGAGACCCGTGGAATGGGTACCATGCAATATGACTTCAAAGGGTCTTCATTTGCTCACCGAACCTCTCCAATCCTATCACTGCTGCGTTTATGCCCCTGTACACACACTTGATTCTCTTTCAGAGACATAGCAATCCATAGGTTTTAAGATACTTCCTAGTCAGGTACACTCTTAGGCATTTAATATGGGGTGTTGAGTCCATTTCGTTGAGCAAGGAGTAGCTCTTGTCTATTCCATATTTGGCTTAAGGAACTTTATCTGTGCTCATTTCAATCTCTGGTTTTATGCAGCACCACAACTCACCTTTCCCCTTAAGCAAGCATAAGTTGGGTTTCTAAATTTGAGACCCTGTTCTGTTTTGTAATTCAGTTCCTGTGTAGCCAAGTTTACATTCCGTGTATTAGTGATATCTTATGATGTTTCTTTTTCTGTGTGACTTATTTCAGTTAGAATCATCGTACCTGAATCCACTCATTATGCTGCTACGGGCCTGATGACATAGATTTCATTGCTGAGTGATACTGCATTGTACGTAAGTACCACAACTTCTTTATCCATTTTTCACTTTCTGCGATATTGAACTTGTACCGTAAACCAGGTTCTTGTAAACAGAGCCGTCCCAACCTTTGGGGTGGCTGTGTCTTTTTGATTTTAATTTCCCTAAGCTATAGGACCATAAGTGGAAGTGCCCTAGGCTCTGTTGCTTTGTTTTTTAGATGTTTCAGGAAACACCATACACTTCTCCCGAGTGGCTGTTGGCAATTGACATCCCGCCCATCAGCATAACAAGGCTCCCAGTTCTCCATGGCCTGTCCTGCCTTTCTGGATTTTACACTTTTTTCAGATGGCCCTTTTGACCGGGGGGAAGTGAGACTTCATTGTAGTGCAGATTTCCTTTGCAAGCTTGCTTGGTTGGCCAAAAAGGGCGTATGCGTTTTTTCCTGAATATATTCAGGAAAAAACGCATACGCCCTTTTTGGCCAAGTGCATCATTGTGGACGTTCTGCCTCTTTTCCTATGCTTTCAATGCAATTCCAGTCTACCTCCTGAAATCGGTTTCCTGCAATTCTGCCCCGCTTTCAAGTCCTCTTGGCAGCCTTACTTCAGTATATTTTTGGACGATAGCTGTCATTTATAACTCTGCAGGTTTGTGAATTACAGTGCCCCTGAGCTCCTTTCTTCAACTCGCTTTCTCGTGAGCTGGCCGCAACACCGCAGGATGGCTTCAGGCCCTAATCTGGTTCCGGCACGGCACGCTGAGCCTTTGGTTAATTCCTCTTCCTGGTGGGAAATGAGAGTTAAATTTGCCCGTCCAGACACCTCCAGCTAGTCTGTCATTGGTTCTCCCTATTCCTGTTCATCTTCCACAGAAATTGCAAACTGGGCCAAACAGGAGGTTAAAGGCACTGACTCTCCAAGTCGGGAGAGTGTTAGTAAAGCATCTGGCATGTTGCACCCGAGTACCAGGGGACGAAAACTGACACATATTGGAACACGTCTCCCGATCACACGGTTGATCATTCTCTGGGTTCCACATGCATGTTTTAGCTGAAGGAAGTATCCCTTAAACCTGGAGAGTTGAGACCCATGGAATGGGTACCATGCAATATGACTTCAAAGGTCTTCATTTGCTCACCGAACCTCACCAATCTTATGAGCCCCAAGTGTCCAGCCTTATGTGTCACCCAGCTCTGGGTGTAGATGTGGTAAATGCAGGTTGCATCAGAAGCCTTGAATGATTACTTAAGTATTTCTCTCTATTTCACTGTCATTGTGTTTTGTTTAAGAAATTTATTTTTATTATGGTATTTACCTGATTTTCACTGCTTTAATGCAGCTGTACACACTCTTGATTCTCCTACAGAGATATATAAATCCATAGGTTTTATGATTCTTACTAGTCAGGTATATTCCTAGGCGTTGAATATGGGGTGTTGAGTCCATTTCGTTGAGCAAGGAGTAGCTCTTGTCTATTCCATATTTGGCTTAAGGAACTTTATCTGTGCTCATTTCAATCTCTGGTTTTATGCAGCACCCCAACTCACCTTTCCCCTTAAGCAAGCATAAGTTGGTTTTCTAAATTTGAGACCCTGTTCTGTTTTGGAATTCAGTTCCTGTGTAGCCAAGTTTACATTCCGTGTATTAGTGATACCTTATGATGTTTCTTTTTCTGTGTGACTTATTTCAGTTAGATTCATCGTACTTAGTCCACTCATTATGCTGCTACGGGCCTGATGACATAGATTTCATTGCTGAGTGATATTGCATTGTACGTAAGTACCACAACTTCTTTATCCATTTTTCACTTTCTGCGATATTGAACTTGTACCGTATATGAGGTTCTTGTAAACAGAGCCATCCCAAACTTTGGGGTGGCTGTGTCTTTTTGATTTTAATTGCCCTAAACTATAGTACCATAAGTGGAAGTGCCCTAGGCTCTGTTGCTTTGTTTTTTAGATGTTTCAGGAAACACCAAACACTTCTCCAGAGTGGCTGTTGGCAATTTACATCCTGCCCATCAGCATAAGATGGCTCCCAGTTCTCCATGGCCTGTCATGCCTTTATGGATTTTACACTTTTTTCAGATGGCCCTTTTGACCAGGGGGAATTCAGACTTCATTGTAGTGCAGATTTCCTTTGCAAGCTTGCTTGGTTGGCCAAAAAGGGCGTATGCGTTTTTTCCTGAATATATTCAGGAAAAAACACATACGCCCTTTTTGGGCCAGTCAGGTTTTTGAATTGCAGTGGCCCTTAGCTCCATTTTTCAGGTCTTAGTTTTGTGATCTTGCCCCATAACCACAGGATTCCTTGAAGCCCTATTCTTCTTCTGGGACACCTTGCTGTGCCTTTGCTTCATTCTTCTTACTGATGTGAAATTAGAGTGACATGTGCCCATTGAAACCGCTACAGCTAGTTTCTCACTGGTTCCCCCTATTCCCATTCATCCTCCGCACTAACTGAAGACTGTGCGATACCAGAACTTAAAGGCATTGACTCTCCATGTGGGGATGTTGTTAGTAAAGCGGCTGGAATGTCGATCCGGAGCCCCAGGAGAGGAAAAATGTGGTGCGTTTTAGAAACCTTTCCCGATCATATGGTATACCAGTCGCTGGGTTTCCCAAGCATGGTTTAGCTGTAGGAAGATTCCCTTCAACCTGGAGTGTTGGGACCCTTGGAATGAGTAGCATGAAGTATTGCATTAAACTTTCGGCAGTTGCTCACCGAAGCTCACCAATCCTCTCAGCCCCAAGTGTCCAGCCTTATGTCTTATCCAGCTGTGGGTTTATATGTGGTCAATCCAGGTTGCATCACAGCCCCTGAGCGAATTTTGTAAGAATTTTTCTCTCTTTCATTGTTTCTGCGTTTTGTTTTTAAAATTTATTTCTATAATGGGGTTTAGCTCATTTTCACTGCTGTGTTTGTGCCGCTCTGCACACACTTGATTCCCTTATGGAGATATATCAATACATGGGTTTTAAGATTCTTATTACTCAGATATATTTCTCTGCGGTGTATAGGGTGTGTTGAGGCCAGTTCATTGAGCAAGGTGTAGATCTTGTCTAATACCTATTTGGTTTCTTGAACGGTATCTGTGCTAATTTCAAACTCTGGTTTTATGCATCACCCCACCTCTCCTTTCCCCTTAAGCTGACATAAGTGTGTTTTCTAAATGTGAGACACTGTTCTGTTCTGTAATTCATTTCTTGTGCAGCCATATTTACCCTCCCTCTATAAGTGATATCTTATGATATGTTTCTTTTTCTGTTTGACTTATTTCAAGTAGTATTATCGGACCTAAATCCACTCTTTATCCTTCTACTAGCCTTATTACATTGATTTCATGGTGAAGAGATATTCCATTGTACATAAGTACCACATCTTCTTTATCCATTGTTCTCTTTCCTGGGATATTTAAGGTGTACTGAAGTTGAGGTTCTTGTAAACAGAGTAGCCCTAAACTGTGGTGTGCTTGTGTCTTGTTGATTTTTAGACTTCCCTAGATATACTCCCATGATTGGAAGTGTCCTATGCTCTGTAGCTCTGTTTTTAGATGATTTAGGAACCACCATACACTTCTCCAGAGTGGCTCTCGGCAGTTCACACACTGCCCATCAGCGTATAAAGGCTCCCTGTTCTCCATGGCCTGTCCTGCATTTCTGGTTTTTACAATTTTTTAGGATGGCCCTTTTGACCGGTGGGAAATGAGACTTCTTTGTTGTGCACATTTGCATTGCTTGCTTGCTTTGTTGCCCATAAAGTGCGTATGCGTTTTTTCCTGGATATAATCAGGAAAAATCGCATACGCCCTTTTGGGCCAACTGCATCATTGTCGAAATTCTGCCGCTTTTCATGTGCGTTAAAGACGAGTCCAATCTATCTCTTGAAATCTGTTTCTTGCAATTCTGTCTTGCATTCAGATCCTCTTCTTTGCCTTACCTCAACATATTTTTGGACGTTAGTTTTCATTTATAACTCTGCAGGTTTGTGAATTGCAGTGACCCTGAGCTCCATGTTTTAAGTTGCTCTTTTGTGAGCTGGCCTCAAACGCGCAGGATTGCTTCAGGCCCTATTTTGGCTCCAGCGAGGCAGGCTGAGCCTTTTTTTAATTCTTATTCTTAATGGGAAATTAGAGTGATATGTGCCCGTCCAAACCCCTACAACTCTTCTCTCATTGGTTCCCCCTCTTCCCGTTCATCCTCCTCACAATTTGCAAAATGTGTGAAACAGAAGTTTAAATGTGCTGATTCTCCAAGTGGGGAGCTTCTAAGTAACGTGGCTGGAATGGTGAACAGGAGCACCAGGAGAGGATAAATGAGGTGCATTTTAGACACATCTCCCGATCACATGGTGTACAGTCCTCTGGGTTTTCCATGCATGTTTTAGCTGTAGGAAGATCCCTTGAACCTGCAGATTTGGGACCCATTGAATGGGTACCAGGTAGTATTACTTTAAAGGGTGTGCATTTCCTCACCCAACCTCACATTTCTCTTAGCGCAAACAGTTTCCAGCCTTATGTCTCATCCTGCTGTGGGTCTAGATGTGTTCAATCCATGTTGCATCACCGTCCCTGAGGAAAAGTTGTAAGAGGTTTTCTCTGTCTCTCTGTCGTTTATTTTTTTCAATTTATTACTATATTGGTTACAGCTGATTTTCAAAGCTCTGTTTCTTGCTGCTGTACATCCACTTGATTCACGTACAGAGAGACATCAATAAATTCTTTTTCAGATTCTTACCAGTCGTATATATTCTTTTCCGGTGACTTGAGTGTGCTGAGTGCAGTTCTTTTAGCTACCGTGTAGGCCTTGTTGATTATCAGTTTGGTATTTGGAATGGTATCTTTGCTAATTTCAACCTCCTGGATGATGCCTCACCCCTCCCCACCTTTCCCGTTTAGCAGCCTTATGCGTGTTTTCTACATATTTGACTATGTTTTTGTTTTGTAATTTATTTCATGTGTAGCCATTTTGGATTCCACCTTTAAGTGATATCTTATGATATGTGTCTTCTTCTTTTTGAATTCTGTCACTTAGAATGATCATACGTAACTCCTCCGGAGTTGTTACAGCTGGCCATATTTCATTGATTTCCAGGCTGAATAATATTCCACTCTACCTAAGTACCACATCTCTATCCATTTTTTCCCTCCAGAGACATTTAAGTTATATCCTAGTCGAGGATCTTTTAAACAGAGAGGGGGTAAACATTGGGGTGCCTGTGTCCTCTCGATTTTTGTTTTTCCCAAGATATACGCCCATGAGTGCAAGTGCCCTATGCTCTGTAGCTCATTGTTTAGATGCTTTAGTAAACACAATACACTTCTCCAGAATGGCCGTTGGCAATATACATTTCCACTATAAGTCTCACAGGGCTCCCTCTTCTCCTTGCCCTGTCCTGCATTTCTGTTGTTTACGCTTTATGAGGATGGCTCTTCTGACTGATGCGAAGTGATGTCTTTTGTAGTATTGACTTCCAGTGCCCACCTGTTTGGTTGGCTAAAAAGGTGTACGCTCTTTTCTTGAATATATACACAAAAAAACGCATACACCCTTTTTGGCCAACTGCAATGTTGGCAATGTTCAGCTCCTTTTCTTGTGCTTAATGGCGAGTCCTTTCTACCTCCTCAAATCCCTTTCCTGCCATTCTCCCTTGCTTACAAGTCCTTTTCTCTGACTTTCCTCAAGACATTTTTCAGTGATGGATATTTTCAACTCTGCAGTTTTGTGAATTTTACTGCCCCTGAGTTCTATTGTTCAACTTGTGTTTATGGGAACTGGCCACAAAGCAGCGGGATTTCCTCAAGCTCTATACTGTTTCCATGGGCAACCCTAGCCTTTGGTCAATTCGTCTTCCTGATTGGAAATTAGAGTGACATGTGCCTGTCTGAACACGTAGGACTTGTCTCTCATTGTTCCTCATCCTTCCGCTTCATCCTCTGGACAAATTCCAAACTGTACGCAACAGGATGTTGACAGTGCTGACATCTCCAAGTGGGGAGACTGTTAGTAAAGACGCTGGAGGGGTGAACCCGAGCACCAGGAGATGAGGAGATGAGATGCCTTTTCCAAACTCTTCCCGATCAGACGGTATACCATCCTCTGGGTGTGACAGACATGTTTTAGCAGTAGGAAGAGTCCCATTCATGTAAGGAGAACACCAGGGCTTTTTCAAAATCAGTGTCTCCCCGAAACCCAAACTGGGGAATTTTTTAAGCTACGGCTACACATATGTTCATTAAGGGCCTTGGGAAGTAGGCAGAGTCCAAACTTTAGATGATTGAAGTCTTCAGGGTCAGAAGCACTCACCACCAGCTTCCCTTAGGTTACACTTTAACTGTCATTGATAGATGATGTCAATAAAAATATCTATTCTTTTTCAGATTATTTCCCCTTATAGGTTATTGCAAAATGTTGAGTGTAGTTCCCTGTGCTATACAGTAGTTCCTTGTTGATGATCTATTTTATACATAGCAGTGTGTATGTGTTAATCCCAAACTGTTAATTTATCCCTCCTCCCACCTTTCCCCTTTGGTAATAATAAATTATAAGATTTTATACTTCTCAGAAATGGGGGAGCTGAAAGAGAGGTATCATTTTCAATGGAAAAGCATTTAAAACAAGATTGAAGGTTTAACCAAGATTATTAGATGTACATCCTTGGAAAGAAATCACTTCATTTCTCTAATATTGAGCTGACAAATAAGACAAACCTTTTCACTGAACTTGCTTATAATAAAGTGATGGAAATATCCAATGGAAGTGTTAGAAACATCTTATTTTACCCGAGCCTTATACACTGTTCTATGTTAACTACACTTTGGCTCACACATCTGTTCATTGAGGTTACAATAGTCTCAATTTCTGTTACTGATCCTCCAGAGTGGACCCCAACAAGTGTCCCCCTGCCCAGTGTCATTGGGGCCAACAGATCGAGACTGAGTTTGGTTCACAAGCAAAGGAAACTTTATATTTTGATCAGAGAATGGAGAGGTGAGAGCATGTACTACCCCGTGGGCTGTGGGCTGGGCTGCTGTGTAGAGATCCTGTCAGAGTCAGTGGGAGGGAGGGGGCGGAGCTCTCGAGGGCCGGGTTGGCTGTAGCTCAGGCTCTATATCGCGGAGTCTGCACTGGGCCCCAGGAGCTGAGGTGTCGACCCAGCCATTCTGCACTAGGAAATCTGGTCTGAAGTGCCGGGTGTGGAACCTCTGCATGCGGGACCCTAGGAGCACGTGAAATTAGACAAAGCACAAAGGATAAAAAAGGTTAGACTTGACTTTATTGCCCAGATTCTATTTTTATCTCCCAGGGATTTTTAATGGGCTTTGCTGGGGACAAACCCCCCCTCTGCCTTTTGTCCCGTTCCTCATTCTTGGAGTGCTGAGGGTGCAGACCCTTCTTCTGTAACTGCTGAGTGCTGAGTTGGGAGCCCTCATACCCTGGGGCGAGGGTCAGAGCTTCTCCCCAGCAGCCTCCAGGTGACGTTGATTGTCCCCAGGCCCCCTGCCTCCCTGCTCGTCCACCTGAGCACCAGCATTGGAAGTGTTATAGATTCCAATGACCTTCAAGGGTCCAGGAAAGAGATGTGCAGAGACGCTGTGGGGGCCGGTTTCACCCCGCCCCACATTTGTTCGGCCACCTTAGGCCGACCGTTTCTGCCAGCCTAGATGCTCTGACCAGTAGTCTGCGCTTTCTTCAATTAGGCCCCTGAATTAACGTACAAACAGCACCAGGTGTCAGAGCCCTGCCCGCTCAACTCCCAGACAGTCCAGGGTCAGTGGTGATCAAGGACCATGATGGCCACTGAGTCAACAGCCTTTTGAAGTAAACAAGAGTCCAGCCGGTCTTACTGGCCACCATCATCACGGTGTCTGTAGGCTTTTCTGTGGTGACAGTGTGATATACGGTTCCCCCGCCAAGATTATTAGCTCCCCTCTGGGTGCAGTAAGTCCGGCAAGCAGTAGTCTACTCTTTTGGGACACACTCTTGTTGTTTTATGAGAGAAACTCCAGGTCAAGTGATGTTCACACGAGTCGTCATGGTGCCCTGTTGCCCCCGGTTATCTCTCTGGATGTTGGAGTTGGAGGGCCTCCTCACTCGAGGTCGGTGTGCCCACGGAGCGAACCCTGCAACTTCAGGGCATGGTTGGTGGTTAGGATCACCACGTGGGGTCCTTTTCCCTTAGGAGGGAGGTGGCCTTTTGGGCTGCTGATTTCCAGGGTTTTAGATACCGCCAGTATCTTGGCCAGATGTGGCAGTGGGCCAAGCCCCTTGGTGACCATAGTTCATCCTACCTGGATGGCATTCTTGCATTGTTCCATTTCAAGTGGTCCCAGGTTTTGCACTAATTCTCCAATGGCGATTCACCTTTCACCGGGAATGTAAAGGTCAAAGGGTTTAGCTAAATTAGGGAGTTCCAGGGCAAGGGTCTGAATTGACTGCTCTTTCCATTCTTGAAAGGCCACTTCTGGATTCTATTCAAAAGGATCATCATCTTTTCCTTTCAGTGTTTCATATAGAGGCCCAGCTAGTAGACTGTAGTTAGGGATCCAGAAGCAGCAAACCCTGGCCTCCCCAGGAACCCCTAAGCTGTCTTCTAGTTTTAGAAAGGGGTAAGGCTGAAAATGGTTTCTTCCCTTTCCTGGGATGGACTTCTCCAACCTTCTGTGAGAATGAAGCCCAGGCAGGTCACGGCAGTCTGTGATATTTGAGCTTTTTCTTGGACAACTTCTATCCTTTATTGGCTTGGTAGTTCAGAGGCCTCCTTAGTAGGGCTGGCGATCAGAATGTCGTCTGCATATTGAAGGAGGGTTTCCTTTTCCAGAGGTAGAACTTTTAGGTCTTTAGCTAAGCTTTCCCCAAAGATGGTGTGGGAATTTTTGCACCCTTGGGGCCAGACGGCCCGGAAGTATTGTTTTAGTTGTATGTTGAGTCCTGCCACTCACAAGCCAAAATTTCTTGTGACTCTGGGACTAATGGAATACAAAAGAAGGCATCATTGAAGACTAATACAGAATACCATGTCCTGGTGGTTGGTAGAATGACCAGCAGGGTGTAGGAATTAGGAGCAACTGGAGGTATATCCTCGGTGGCTTCACTGACTGTCCTGACATCCTTTACCAGGTCCCCAGCAGCCCATGGGGCTCTCGTGGTCAGACCAATCCCAGAATATGGAGCTCACCTGGGCAGGTACCCCACCCCCACCCCAGCCCACAGGGCTCTCGTGGTCAGGCCCCTCCCAGGATACAGAGCTACCCTTGCAGGTACCGTGGCAGGGCTGGGCACACAGGAACCGTGCACATAGCCCTCATTGCAGAGCACCCCCAGCTCACCTGTCGCTCAGAGCTGACACAGAGCACCTCAGAGCAGGACTTGAACTAACAAACAGCAGCTGCGACAGGTCTGTGACCCTGGGCATCACTCCGTGAGGCCTCCCTCCACCTGGTCTTCCAGAGACTTCCACTGCACCCGGGGCACCAGGCCTCTGTCTCCAACCACCACCCACCCCTCCTCTCCCTGACTCCTGGGTTCCTCTCATTAGGAGAGGGTTTTCTTGAAGTTGTCTCCCACTCATGGGCCAGATAAAATGATTAGAAAACAAGCCAAAGCTGCAGCCCCTTGTCTATCCTGACTCTCAGGAGCCCACACCTGTTCCTTGGACCTGGCCGGTTCAGCAAGTTCCATTTTCTGCAACTGTGAGCCCCTGAGGGGTGATGATTGGCTGACCTGGGCAGCCTTACCGTGCCGGCCAGCCCTCCCCAGGTGTGCCTGGGTTGAGATCACTATAAATACCACTCCAGGCAGCAAGAGCCCCTGCAGCCGTGCCTGACGCCATTTTCTCTGCCCTGTCAGCAGTCTCGGGGCTGGGCTGGTGGGAGGGAGTGAGAGGCCACGGCTTTGTGGGTGGCCCAGTGTGAGTGGGGCTCTGCTGGACTTTCTGCAGCAGTTGCCAGGCTGCCACCTGCTAAAGAAGAAGATGTGTCACCCATACCTGCTGCTGGAATTTCTCCCTGGGCAGAGGTGAGGAAGGAAAAAAGCAGTGGGGGCAGGGACAGGACGGGTATCTCAGGCAGGGAAATGGAAATCTTCCAGAAGAGCACCCAGGGCCAGGACCATCCTGGCTGGCCTGCAGGCACCAAGTCGGCCGGCATGCTGTCACTCGTGTGGCTCTATGGCCCTCCCTCTAGGCTTTCAAGTCCTTGTCTATATTCAGGTGTTTTACCTGGGATGGGTGGGAATAGTTCAGCAGCAACTGGCCTGGGGCTCAGCTCACGTTTACTCACAGATGCCTCGGCACGGTGCCCCAGCTTTGCAATGAGGACGCTTGTTGCGTGGGGGCTGCTGGCTGAATGGGAGACGATTCCCCACCACTGACCAACTTCAGAATTGTTTACAACTGGAGCAAGTGCCCTGATACGGTTTTCCTCTGTGGAACTGGTGGGTTCTGTGTTTTTTTTCTCTTTTTCGTTTTGGGTTCAAGGTAGATTTTATTCCTCTTTTTTGTATTTACAGATATAAGCATGGAAATAATTTATTCATATAAATACATGTATGTGAAGGGAATAATTGTTTTTTCTATTTTTTAAATTTTATTTCTTTTTAATTTTGAATTTTATTTTATATTTTTATACAGCAGGTTCTTATTGGTTATCTATTTTATACATATAAATGTATACATGCCAATCCCAGTCTCTCAACTCCTCCCACCACCCCCCCCAACAGCTTTCCCCCCTTGTTGTCCATACGTTTGTTGTCTACATCTGTTGCTCTATTTATGCCTTGCAAAATGGTTAATCTGTACAGGTTTTCTAGGTTCCACATATATGCATGAATATACAAGATTTGTTTTTCTCTTTCTGACTTACTTCACTCTGTATGACAGTCTCTAGATGCATCGACGTCTCTACAAATGACCCAATTTCATTCCTTTTCATGGCTTAGTAATATTCCATTTTATATATGTACCACGGCTTTATGCATTCGTCTGTCTGTGGGCATTTAGGTTGCTTCCATTACCTCGATATTGTAAATAGTGATGCAATGAACATTGCGGTGAATGTCTCTTTTTGATTTATGGTTTTGTCTGGGTATATGTCCAGTAGTGGGATTGCTGTATCATATGGTAATTCTATTGTTAGTTTCTTAAGAAATTCCATATTGTTCTCCATAGTGACTGTATCAATTTATATTCCCAACAATAGTGGAAGAGGGTTCCTTTTCTCCACACCCTTTCCAGCATTTTTTGCTTGTAGATTTTCTATGATGCCTATTCTACCAGGTGTGAGGTAATACCTCATTGTTGAATCCATTTCGTTGAGCAAGGGGTAGGTCTTGTCTATTCCATATTTGGCTTATGGAACGGTATCTGTGCTAATTTCAAACTCTGGTTTAATGCAGCACCCCAACTCACCTTCCCCCTTAAGCAAGCATAAGTTAGTTTTCTAAACTTGAGACCCTGTTCTGTTTTGTAATTCAGTTCATGTGTAGCCAAGTTCACATTCCGTGTATTAGTGATACCTTATGATGTTTCTTTTTCTGTGTGACTTATTTCACTTAGAATCATCGTGCCTCAATCCAATCATTATGCTGGTACGGGCCTGGTGACATAGATTTCATTGCTGAGTGGTATTCTGTTGTACATAAGTACCGCAACTTCTTTATCCATTATTTGCTCTCTGGGATATTTAACTTGTGCCGTAGAAGAGATTCCAGTAAAAAGAACCGTCCCAACCTTTGGGGTGGCTGTGTCTTTTAGATTTTAAATTAACTAAGCAATAGGACCATAAGTGGAAGTGCCCTAGGCTCTGTTGCTTTGTTTTTTAGATGTTTCAGGAAACACCATACACTTCTCCCAAGTGGCTGTTGGCAATTTACATCCCGCCCATCAGCATAACAAGGCTCCCAGTTCTCCATGGCCTGTCCTGCCTTTCTGGATTTTACACTTTTTTCAGATGGCCCTTTTGACCGGGGGGAAGTGAGACTTCATTGTAGTGCAGATTTCCTTTGCAAGCTTGCTTGGTTGGCCAAAAAGGGCGTATGCGTTTTTTCCTGAATATACTCAGGAAAAAACGCATACGCCCTTTTTGGCCAAGTGCATCATTGTGGACGTTCTGCCTCTTTTCCTATGCTTTAAATGCAATTCCAGTCTACCTCCTGAAATCGGTTTCCTGCAATTCTGCCCCGCTTTCAAGTCCTCTTGGCAGCCTTACTTCAGTATATTTTTGGACGATAGCTGTCATTTATAACTCTGCAGGTTTGTGAATTACAGTGCCCCTGAGCTCCTTTCTTCAACTCGCTTTCTCGTGAGCTGGCCGCAACACCGCAGGATGGCTTCAGGCCCTAATCTGGTTCCGGCACGGCACGCTGAGCCTTTGGTTAATTCCTCTTCCTAGTGGGAAATGAGAGTTAAATTTGCCCGTCCAGACACCTCCAGCTAGTCTGTCATTGGTTCTCCCTATTCCTGTTCATCTTCCACAGAAATTGCAAACTGGGCCAAACAGGAGGTTAAAGGCACTGACTCTCCAAGTCGGGAGAGTGTTAGTAAAGCGTCTGGAATGTTGCACCCGAGTACCAGGGGACGAAAACTGACACATATTGGAACACGTCTCCCGATCACACGGTTGATCATACTCTGGGTTCCACATGCATGTTTTAGCTGAAGGAAGAATACCTTAAACCTGGAGAGTTGAGACCCGTGGAATGGGTACCATGCAATATGACTTCAAAGGGTCTTCATTTGCTCAGCGAACCTCTCCAATCCTATCACTGCTGCGTTTATGCCCCTGTACACACACTTGATTCTCTTTCAGAGACATAGCAATCCATAGGTTTTAAGATACTTCCTAGTCAGGTACACTCTTAGGCATTTAATATGGGGTGTTGAGTCCATTTCGTTGAGCAAGGAGTAGCTCTTGTCTATTCCATATTTGGCTTAAGGAACTTTATCTGTGCTCATTTCAATCTCTGGTTTTATGCAGCACCCCAACTCACCTTTCCCCTTAAGCAAGCATAAGTTGGGTTTCTAAATTTGAGACCCTGTTCTGTTTTGTAATTCAGTTCCTGTGTAGCCAAGGTTACATTCCGTGTATTAGTGATATCTTATGATGTTTCTTTTCCTGTGTGACTTATTTCAGTTAGAATCATCGTACCTGAATCCACTCATTATGCTGCTACGGGCCTGATGACATAGATTTCATTGCTGAGTGATACTGCATTGTACGTAAGTACCACAACTTCTTTATCCATTTTTCACTTTCTGCGATATTGAACTTGTACCGTAAACCAGGTTCTTGTAAACAGAGCCGTCCCAACCTTTGGGGTGGCTGTGTCTTTTTGATTTTAATTTCCCTAAGCTATAGGACCATAAGTGGAAGTGCCCTAGGCTCTGTTGCTTTGTTTTTTAGATGTTTCAGGAAACACCATACACTTCTCCCAAGTGGCTGTTGGCAATTTACATCCCGCCCATCAGCATAACAAGGCTCCCAGTTCTCCATGGCCTGTCCTGCCTTTCTGGATTTTACACTTTTTTCAGATGGCCCTTTTGACCGGGGGGAAGTGAGACTTCATTGTAGTGCAGATTTCCTTTGCAAGCTTGCTTGGTTGGCCAAAAAGGGCGTATGCGTTTTTTCCTGAATATACTCAGGAAAAAACGCATACGCCCTTTTTGGCCAAGTGCATCATTGTGGACGTTCTGCCTCTTTTCCTATGCTTTAAATGCAATTCCAGTCTACCTCCTGAAATCGGTTTCCTGCAATTCTGCCCCGCTTTCAAGTCCTCTTGGCAGCCTTACTTCAGTATATTTTTGGACGATAGCTGTCATTTATAACTCTGCAGGTTTGTGAATTACAGTGCCCCTGAGCTCCTTTCTTCAACTCGCTTTCTCGTGAGCTGGCCGCAACACCGCAGGATGGCTTCAGGCCCTAATCTGGTTCCGGCACGGCACGCTGAGCCTTTGGTTAATTCCTCTTCCTGGTCGGAAATGAGAGTTAAATTTGCCCGACCAGACACCTCCAGCTAGTCTGTCATTGGTTCTCCCTATTCCTGTTCATCTTCCGCAGAAATTGCAAACTGGGCCAAACAGGAGGTTAAAGGCACTGACTCTCCAAGTCGGGAGAGTGTTAGTAAAGCGTCTGGCATGTTGCACCCGAGTACCAGGGGACGAAAACTGACACATATTGGAACACGTCTCCCGATCACACGGTTGATCATACTCTGGGTTCCACATGCATGTTTTAGCTGAAGGAAGAATACCTTAAACCTGGAGAGTTGAGACCCGTGGAATGGGTACCATGCAATATGACTTCAAAGGGTCTTCATTTGCTCACCGAACCTCTCCAATCCTATCACTGCTGCGTTTATGCCCCTGTACACACACTTGATTCTCTTTCAGAGACATAGCAATCCATAGGTTTTAAGATACTTCCTAGTCAGGTACACTCTTAGGCATTTAACATGGGGTGTTGAGTCCATTTCGTTGAGCAAGGAGTAGCTCTTGTCTATTCCATATTTGGCTTAAGGAACTTTATCTGTGCTCATTTCAATCTCTGGTTTTATGCAGCACCCCAACTCACCTTTCCCCTTAAGCAAGCATAAGTTGCGTTTCTAAATTTGAGACCCTGTTCTGTTTTGTAATTCAGTTCCTGTGTAGCCAAGTTTACATTCCGTGTATTAGTGATATCTTATGATGTTTCTTTTTCTGTGTGACTTATTTCAGTTAGAATCATCGTACCTGAATCCACTCATTATGCTGCTACGGGCCTGATGACATAGATTTCCTTGCTGAGTGATATTGCATTGTACGTAAGTACCACAACTTCTTTATCCATTTTTCACTTTCTGCGATATTGAACTTGTACCGTAAACCAGGTTCTTGTAAACAGAGCCGTCCCAACATTTGGGGTGGCTATGTCTTTTGATTTTAATTTCCCTAAGCTATAGGACCATAAGTGGAAGTGCCCTAGGCTCTGTTGCTTTGTTTTTTAGATGTTTCAGGAAACACCATACACTTCTCCCGAGTGGCTGTTGGCAATTTACATCCCGCCCATCAGCATAACAAGGCTCCCAGTTCTCCATGGCCTGTCCTGCCTTTCTGGATTTTACACTTTTTTCAGATGGCCCTTTTGACCGGGGGGAAGTGAGACTTCATTGTAGTGCAGATTTCCTTTGCAAGCTTGCTTGGTTGGCCAAAAAGGGCGTATGCGTTTTTTCCTGAATATATTCAGGAAAAAACGCATACGCCCTTTTTGGCCAAGTGCATCATTGTGGACGTTCTGCCTCTTTTCCTATGCTTTCAATGCAATTCCAGTCTACCTCCTGAAATCGGTTTCCTGCAATTCTGCCCCGCTTTCAAGTCCTCTTGGCAGCCTTACTTCAGTATATTTTTGGACGATAGCTGTCATTTATAACTCTGCAGGTTTGTGAATTACAGTGCCCCTGAGCTCCTTTCTTCAAGTCGCTTTCTCGTGAGCTGGCCGCAACACCGCAGGATGGCTTCAGGCCCTAATCTGGTTCCGGCACGGCACGCTGAGCCTTTGGTTAATTCCTCTTCCTGGTGGGAAATGAGAGTTAAATTTGCCCGTCCAGACACCTCCAGCTAGTCTGTCATTGGTTCTCCCTATTCCTGTTCATCTTCCGCAGAAATTGCAAACTGGGCCAAACAGGAGGTTAAAGGCACTGACTCTCCAAGTCGGGAGAGTGTTAGTAAAGCGTCTGGCATGTTGCACCCGAGTACCAGGGGACGAAAACTGAGACATATTGGAACACGTCTCCCGATCACACGGTTGATCATACTCTGGGTTCCACATGCATGTTTTAGCTGAAGGAAGAATACCTTAAACCTGGAGAGTTGAGACCCGTGGAATGGGTACCATGCAATATGACTTCAAAGGGTCTTCATTTGCTCACCGAACCTCTCCAATCCTATCACTGCTGCGTTTATGCCCCTGTACACACACTTGATTCTCTTTCAGAGACATAGCAATCCATAGGTTTTAAGATACTTCCTAGTCAGGTACACTCTTAGGCATTTAATATGGGGTGTTGAGTCCATTTCGTTGAGCAAGGAGTAGCTCTTGTCTATTCCATATTTGGCTTAAGGAACTTTATCTGTGCTCATTTCAATCTCTGGTTTTATGCAGCACCCCAACTCACCTTTCCCCTTAAGCAAGCATAAGTTGGGTTTCTAAATTTGAGACCCTGTTCTGTTTTGTAATTCAGTTCCTGTGTAGCCAAGGTTACATTCCGTGTATTAGTGATATCTTATGATGTTTCTTTTTCTGTGTGACTTATTTCAGTTAGAATCATCGTACCTGAATCCACTCATTATGCTGCTACGGGCCTGATGACATAGATTTCATTGCTGAGTGATACTGCATTGTACGTAAGTACCACAACTTCTTTATCCATTTTTCACTTTCTGCGATATTGAACTTGTACCGTAAACCAGGTTCTTGTAAACAGAGCCGTCCCAACCTTTGGGGTGGCTGTGTCTTTTTGATTTTAATTTCCCTAAGCTATAGGACCATAAGTGGAAGTGCCCTAGGCTCTGTTGCTTTGTTTTTTAGATGTTTCAGGAAACACCATACACTTCTCCCGAGTGGCTGTTGGCAATTTACATCCCGCCCATCAGCATAACAAGGCTCCCAGTTCTCCATGGCCTGTCCTGCCTTTCTGGATTTTACACTTTTTTCAGATGGCCCTTTTGACCGGGGGGAAGTGAGACTTCATTGTAGTGCAGATTTCCTTTGCAAGCTTGCTTGGTTGGCCAAAAAGGGCGTATGCGTTTTTTCGTGAATATATTCAGGAAAAAACGCATACGCCCTTTTTGGCCAAGTGCATCATTGTGGACGTTCTGCCTCTTTTCCTATGCTTTCAATGCAATTCCAGTCTACCTCCTGAAATCGGTTTCCTGCAATTCTGCCCCGCTTTCAAGTCCTCTTGGCAGCCTTACTTCAGTATATTTTTGGACGATAGCTGTCATTTATAACTCTGCAGGTTTGTGAATTACAGTGCCCCTGAGCTCCTTTCTTCAAGTCGCTTTCTCGTGAGCTGGCCGCAACACCGCAGGATGGCTTCAGGCCCTAATCTGGTTCCGGCACGGCACGCTGAGCCTTTGGTTAATTCCTCTTCCTGGTGGGAAATGAGAGTTAAATTTGCCCGTCCAGACACCTCCAGCTAGTCTGTCATTGGTTCTCCCTATTCCTGTTCATCTTCCGCAGAAATTGCAAACTGGGCCAAACAGGAGGTTAAAGGCACTGACTCTCCAAGTCGGGAGAGTGTTAGTAAAGCGTCTGGAATGTTGCACCCGAGTACCAGGGGACGAAAACTGACACATATTGGAACACGTCTCCCGATCACACGGTTGATCATACTCTGGGTTCCACATGCATGTTTTAGCTGAAGGAAGAATACCTTAAACCTGGAGAGTTGAGACCCGTGGAATGGGTACCATGCAATATGACTTCAAAGGGTCTTCATTTGCTCACCGAACCTCTCCAATCCTATCACTGCTGCGTTTATGCCCCTGTACACACACTTGATTCTCTTTCAGAGACATAGCAATCCATAGGTTTTAAGATACTTCCTAGTCAGGTACACTCTTAGGCATTTAATATGGGGTGTTGAGTCCATTTCGTTGAGCAAGGAGTAGCTCTTGTCTATTCCATATTTGGCTTAAGGAACTTTATCTGTGCTCATTTCAATCTCTGGTTTTATGCAGCACCCCAACTCACCTTTCCCCTTAAGCAAGCATAAGTTGGGTTTCTAAATTTGAGACCCTGTTCTGTTTTGTAATTCAGTTCCTGTGTAGCCAAGGTTACATTCCGTGTATTAGTGATATCTTATGATGTTTCTTTTCCTGTGTGACTTATTTCAGTTAGAATCATCGTACCTGAATCCACTCATTATGCTGCTACGGGCCTGATGACATAGATTTCATTGCTGAGTGATACTGCATTGTACGTAAGTACCACAACTTCTTTATCCATTTTTCACTTTCTGCGATATTGAACTTGTACCGTAAACCAGGTTCTTGTAAACAGAGCCGTCCCAACCTTTGGGGTGGCTGTGTCTTTTTGATTTTAATTTCCCTAAGCTATAGGACCATAAGTGGAAGTGCCCTAGGCTCTGTTGCTTTGTTTTTTAGATGTTTCAGGAAACACCATACACTTCTCCCGAGTGGCTGTTGGCAATTTACATCCCGCCCATCAGCATAACAAGGCTCCCAGTTCTCCATGGCCTGTCCTGCCTTTCTGGATTTTACACTTTTTTCAGATGGCCCTTTTGACCGGGGGGAAGTGAGACTTCATTGTAGTGCAGATTTCCTTTGCAACCTTGCTTGGTTGGCCAAAAAGGGCGTATGCGTTTTTTCCTGAATATATTCAGGAAAAAACGCATACGCCCTTTTTGGCCAAGTTCATCATTGTGGACGTTCTGCCTCTTTTCCTATGCTTTAAATGCAATTCCAGTCTACCTCCTGAAATCGGTTTCCTGCAATTCTGCCCCGCTTTCAAGTCCTCTTGGCAGCCTTACTTCAGTATATTTTTGGACGATAGCTGTCATTTATAACTCTGCAGGTTTGTGAATTACAGTGCCCCTGAGCTCCTTTCTTCAACTCGCTTTCTCGTGAGCTGGCCGCAACACCGCAGGATGGCTTCAGGCCCTAATCTGGTTCCGGCACGGCACGCTGAGCCTTTGGTTAATTCCTCTTCCTGGTGGGAAATGAGAGTTAAATTTGCCCGTCCAGACACCTCCAGCTAGTCTGTCATTGGTTCTCCCTATTCCTGTTCATCTTCCGCAGAAATTGCAAACTGGGCCAAACAGGAGGTTAAAGGCACTGACTCTCCAAGTCGGGAGAGTGTTAGTAAAGCGTCTGGAATGTTGCACCCGAGTACCAGGGGACGAAAACTGACACATATTGGAACACGTCTCCCGATCACACGGTTGATCATACTCTGGGTTCCACATGCATGTTTTAGCTGAAGGAAGAATACCTTAAACCTGGAGAGTTGAGACCCGTGGAATGGGTACCATGCAATATGACTTCAAAGGGTCTTCATTTGCTCACCGAACCTCTCCAATCCTATCACTGCTGCGTTTATGCCCCTGTACACACACTTGATTCTCTTTCAGAGACATAGCAATCCATAGGTTTTAAGATACTTCCTAGTCAGGTACACTCTTAGGCATTTAATATGGGGTGTTGAGTCCATTTCGTTGAGCAAGGAGTAGCTCTTGTCTATTCCATATTTGGCTTAAGGAACTTTATCTGTGCTCATTTCAATCTCTGGTTTTATGCAGCACCCCAACTCACCTTTCCCCTTAAGCAAGCATAAGTTGGGTTTCTAAATTTGAGACCCTGTTCTGTTTTGTAATTCAGTTCCTGTGTAGCCAAGGTTACGTTCCGTGTATTAGTGATATCTTATGATGTTTCTTTTCCTGTGTGACTTATTTCAGTTAGAATCATCGTACCTGAATCCACTCATTATGCTGCTACGGGCCTGATGACATAGATTTCATTGCTGAGTGATATTGCATTGTACGTAAGTACCACAACTTCTTTATCCATTTTTCACTTTCTGCGATATTGAACTTGTACTGTAAACCAGGTTCTTGTAAACAGAGCCGTCCCAACCTTTGGGGTGGCTGTGTCTTTTGATTTTAATTTCCCTAAGCTATAGGACCATAAGTGGAAGTGCCCTAGGCTCTGTTGCTTTGTTTTTTAGATGTTTCAGGAAACACCATACACTTCTCCCGAGTGGCTGTTGGCAATTTACATCCCGCCCATCAGCATAACAAGGCTCCCAGTTCTCCATGGCCTGTCCTGCCTTTCTGGATTTTACACTTTTTTCAGATGGCCCTTTTGACCGGGGGGAAGTGAGACTTCATTGTAGTGCAGATTTCCTTTGCAAGCTTGCTTGGTTGGCCAAAAAGGGCGTATGCGTTTTTTCCTGAATATATTCAGGAAAAAACGCATACGCCCTTTTTGGCCAAGTGCATCATTGTGGACGTTCTGCCTCTTTTCCTATGCTTTCAATGCAATTCCAGTCTACCTCCTGAAATCGGTTTCCTGCAATTCTGCCCCGCTTTCAAGTCCTCTTGGCAGCCTTACTTCAGTATATTTTTGGACGATAGCTGTCATTTATAACTCTGCAGGTTTGTGAATTACAGTGCCCCTGAGCTCCTTTCTTCAACTCGCTTTCTCGTGAGCTGGCCGCAACACCGCAGGATGGCTTCAGGCCCTAATCTGGTTCCGGCACGGCACGCTGAGCCTTTGGTTAATTCCTCTTCCTGGTGGGAAATGAGAGTTAAATTTGCCCGTCCAGACACCTCCAGCTAGTCTGTCATTGGTTCTCCCTATTCCTGTTCATCTTCCGCAGAAATTGCAAACTGGGCCAAACAGGAGGTTAAAGGCACTGACTCTCCAAGTCGGGAGAGTGTTAGTAAAGCGTCTGGCATGTTGCACCCGAGTACCAGGGGACGAAAACTGAGACATATTGGAACACGTCTCCCGATCACACGGTTGATCATACTCTGGGTTCCACATGCATGTTTTAGCTGAAGGAAGAATACCTTAAACCTGGAGAGTTGAGACCCGTGGAATGGGTACCATGCAATATGACTTCAAAGGGTCTTCATTTGCTCACCGAACCTCTCCAATCCTATCACTGCTGCGTTTATGCCCCTGTACACACACTTGATTCTCTTTCAGAGACATAGCAATCCATAGGTTTTAAGATACTTCCTAGTCAGGTACACTCTTAGGCATTTAATATGGGGTGTTGAGTCCATTTCGTTGAGCAAGGAGTAGCTCTTGTCTATTCCATATTTGGCTTAAGGAACTTTATCTGTGCTCATTTCAATCTCTGGTTTTATGCAGCACCCCAACTCACCTTTCCCCTTAAGCAAGCATAAGTTGGGTTTCTAAATTTGAGACCCTGTTCTGTTTTGTAATTCAGTTCCTGTGTAGCCAAGGTTACATTCCGTGTATTAGTGATATCTTATGATGTTTCTTTTCCTGTGTGACTTATTTCAGTTAGAATCATCGTACCTGAATCCACTCATTATGCTGCTACGGGCCTGATGACATAGATTTCATTGCTGAGTGATACTGCATTGTACGTAAGTACCACAACTTCTTTATCCATTTTTCACTTTCTGCGATATTGAACTTGTACCGTAAACCAGGTTCTTGTAAACAGAGCCGTCCCAACCTTTGGGGTGGCTGTGTCTTTTTGATTTTAATTTCCCTAAGCTATAGGACCATAAGTGGAAGTGCCCTAGGCTCTGTTGCTTTGTTTTTTAGATGTTTCAGGAAACACCATACACTTCTCCCGAGTGGCTGTTGGCAATTTACATCCCGCCCATCAGCATAACAAGGCTCCCAGTTCTCCATGGCCTGTCCTGCCTTTCTGGATTTTACACTTTTTTCAGATGGCCCTTTTGACCGGGGGGAAGTGAGACTTCATTGTAGTGCAGATTTCCTTTGCAACCTTGCTTGGTTGGCCAAAAAGGGCGTATGCGTTTTTTCCTGAATATATTCAGGAAAAAACGCATACGCCCTTTTTGGCCAAGTTCATCATTGTGGACGTTCTGCCTCTTTTCCTATGCTTTCAATGCAATTCCAGTCTACCTCCTGAAATCGGTTTCCTGCAATTCTGCCCCGCTTTCAAGTCCTCTTGGCAGCCTTACTTCAGTATATTTTTGGACGATAGCTGTCATTTATAACTCTGCAGGTTTGTGAATTACAGTGCCCCTGAGCTCCTTTCTTCAACTCGCTTTCTCGTGAGCTGGCCGCAACACCGCAGGATGGCTTCAGGCCCTAATCTGGTTCCGGCACGGCACGCTGAGCCTTTGGTTAATTCCTCTTCCTGGTGGGAAATGAGAGTTAAATTTGCCCGTCCAGACACCTCCAGCTAGTCTGTCATTGGTTCTCCCTATTCCTGTTCATCTTCCGCAGAAATTGCAAACTGGGCCAAACAGGAGGTTAAAGGCACTGACTCTCCAAGTCGGGAGAGTGTTAGTAAAGCGTCTGGAATGTTGCACCCGAGTACCAGGGGACGAAAACTGACACATATTGGAACACGTCTCCCGATCACACGGTTGATCATACTCTGGGTTCCACATGCATGTTTTAGCTGAAGGAAGAATACCTTAAACCTGGAGAGTTGAGACCCGTGGAATGGGTACCATGCAATATGACTTCAAAGGGTCTTCATTTGCTCACCGAACCTCTCCAATCCTATCACTGCTGCGTTTATGCCCCTGTACACACACTTGATTCTCTTTCAGAGACATAGCAATCCATAGGTTTTAAGATACTTCCTAGTCAGGTACACTCTTAGGCATTTAATATGGGGTGTTGAGTCCATTTCGTTGAGCAAGGAGTAGCTCTTGTCTATTCCATATTTGGCTTAAGGAACTTTATCTGTGCTCATTTCAATCTCTGGTTTTATGCAGCACCCCAACTCACCTTTCCCCTTAAGCAAGCATAAGTTGGGTTTCTAAATTTGAGACCCTGTTCTGTTTTGTAATTCAGTTCCTGTGTAGCCAAGGTTACGTTCCGTGTATTAGTGATATCTTATGATGTTTCTTTTCCTGTGTGACTTATTTCAGTTAGAATCATCGTACCTGAATCCACTCATTATGCTGCTACGGGCCTGATGACATAGATTTCATTGCTGAGTGATATTGCATTGTACGTAAGTACCACAACTTCTTTATCCATTTTTCACTTTCTGCGATATTGAACTTGTACTGTAAACCAGGTTCTTGTAAACAGAGCCGTCCCAACCTTTGGGGTGGCTGTGTCTTTTGATTTTAATTTCCCTAAGCTATAGGACCATAAGTGGAAGTGCCCTAGGCTCTGTTGCTTTGTTTTTTAGATGTTTCAGGAAACACCATACACTTCTCCCGAGTGGCTGTTGGCAATTTACATCCCGCCCATCAGCATAACAAGGCTCCCAGTTCTCCATGGCCTGTCCTGCCTTTCTGGATTTTACACTTTTTTCAGATGGCCCTTTTGACCGGGGGGAAGTGAGACTTCATTGTAGTGCAGATTTCCTTTGCAAGCTTGCTTGGTTGGCCAAAAAGGGCGTATGCGTTTTTTCCTGAATATATTCAGGAAAAAACGCATACGCCCTTTTTGGCCAAGTGCATCATTGTGGACGTTCTGCCTCTTTTCCTATGCTTTCAATGCAATTCCAGTCTACCTCCTGAAATCGGTTTCCTGCAATTCTGCCCCGCTTTCAAGTCCTCTTGGCAGCCTTACTTCAGTATATTTTTGGACGATAGCTGTCATTTATAACTCTGCAGGTTTGTGAATTACAGTGCCCCTGAGCTCCTTTCTTCAACTCGCTTTCTCGTGAGCTGGCCGCAACACCGCAGGATGGCTTCAGGCCCTAATCTGGTTCCGGCACGGCACGCTGAGCCTTTGGTTAATTCCTCTTCCTGGTGGGAAATGAGAGTTAAATTTGCCCGTCCAGACACCTCCAGCTAGTCTGTCATTGGTTCTCCCTATTCCTGTTCATCTTCCACAGAAATTGCAAACTGGGCCAAACAGGAGGTTAAAGGCACTGACTCTCCAAGTCGGGAGAGTGTTAGTAAAGCGTCTGGAATGTTGCACCCGAGTACCAGGGGACGAAAACTGAGACATATTGGAACACGTCTCCCGATCACACGGTTGATCATACTCTGGGTTCCACATGCATGTTTTAGCTGAAGGAAGAATACCTTAAACCTGGAGAGTTGAGACCCGTGGAATGGGTACCATGCAATATGACTTCAAAGGGTCTTCATTTGCTCACCGAACCTCTCCAATCCTATCACTGCTGCGTTTATGCCCCTGTACACACACTTGATTCTCTTTCAGAGACATAGCAATCCATAGGTTTTAAGATACTTCCTAGTCAGGTACACTCTTAGGCATTTAATATGGGGTGTTGAGTCCATTTCGTTGAGCAAGGAGTAGCTCTTGTCTATTCCATATTTGGCTTAAGGAACTTTATCTGTGTTCATTTCAATCTCTGGTTTTATGCAGCACCCCAACTCACCTTTCCCCTTAAGCAAGCATAAGTTGGGTTTCTAAATTTGAGACCCTGTTCTGTTTTGTAATTCAGTTCCTGTGTAGCCAAGGTTACATTCCGTGTATTAGTGATATCTTATGATGTTTCTTTTCCTGTGTGACTTATTTCAGTTAGAATCATCGTACCTGAATCCACTCATTATGCTGCTACGGGCCTGATGACATAGATTTCATTGCTGAGTGATATTGCATTGTACGTAAGTACCACAACTTCTTTATCCATTTTTCACTTTCTGCGATATTGAACTTGTACCGTAAACCAGGTTCTTGTAAACAGAGCCGTCCCAACCTTTGGGGTGGCTGTGTCTTTTTGATTTTAATTTCCCTAAGCTATAGGACCATAAGTGGAAGTGCCCTAGGCTCTGTTGCTTTGTTTTTTAGATGTTTCAGGAAACACCATACACTTCTCCCGAGTGGCTGTTGGCAATTTACATCCCGCCCATCAGCATAACAAGGCTCCCAGTTCTCCATGGCCTGTCCTGCCTTTCTGGATTTTACACTTTTTTCAGATGGCCCTTTTGACCGGGGGGAAGTGAGACTTCATTGTAGTGCAGATTTCCTTTGCAAGCTTGCTTGGTTGGCCAAAAAGGGCGTATGCGTTTTTTCCTGAATATATTCAGGAAAAAACGCATACGCCCTTTTTGGCCAAGTGCATCATTGTGGACGTTCTGCCTCTTTTCCTATGCTTTAAATGCAATTCCAGTCTACCTCCTGAAATCGGTTTCCTGCAATTCTGCCCCGCATTCAAGTCCTCTTGGCAGCCTTACTTCAGTATATTTTTGGACGATAGCTGTCATTTATAACTCTGCAGGTTTGTGAATTACAGTGCCCCTGAGCTCCTTTCTTCAACTCGCTTTCTCGTGAGCTGGCCGCAACACCGCAGGATGGCTTCAGGCCCTAATCTGGTTCCGGCACGGCACGCTGAGCCTTTGGTTAATTCCTCTTCCTGGTGGGAAATGAGAGTTAAATTTGCCCGTCCAGACACCTCCAGCTAGTCTGTCATTGGTTCTCCCTATTCCTGTTCATCTTCCGCAGAAATTGCAAACTGGGCCAAACAGGAGGTTAAAGGCACTGACTCTCCAAGTCGGGAGAGTGTTAGTAAAGCGTCTGGCATGTTGCACCCGAGTACCAGGGGACGAAAACTGAGACATATTGGAACACGTCTCCCGATCACACGGTTGATCATACTCTGGGTTCCACATGCATGTTTTAGCTGAAGGAAGAATACCTTAAACCTGGAGAGTTGAGACCCGTGGAATGGGTACCATGCAATATGACTTCAAAGGGTCTTCATTTGCTCACCGAACCTCTCCAATCCTATCACTGCTGCGTTTATGCCCCTGTACACACACTTGATTCTCTTTCAGAGACATAGCAATCCATAGGTTTTAAGATACTTCCTAGTCAGGTACACTCTTAGGCATTTAACATGGGGTGTTGAGTCCATTTCGTTGAGCAAGGAGTAGCTCTTGTCTATTCCATATTTGGCTTAAGGAACTTTATCTGTGCTCATTTCAATCTCTGGTTTTATGCAGCACCCCAACTCACCTTTCCCCTTAAGCAAGCATAAGTTGGGTTTCTAAATTTGAGACACTGTTCTGTTTTGTAATTCAGTTCCTGTGTAGCCAAGGTTACATTCCGTGTATTAGTGATATCTTATGATGTTTCTTTTCCTGTGTGACTTATTTCAGTTAGAATCATCGTACCTGAATCCACTCATTATGCTGCTACGGGCCTGATGACATAGATTTCATTGCTGAGTGATACTGCATTGTACGTAAGTACCACAAATTCTTTATCCATTTTTCACTTTCTGCGATATTGAACTTGTACCGTAAACCAGGTTCTTGTAAACAGAGTTGTCCCAACATTTGGGGTGGCTGTGTCTTTTTGATTTTAATTTCCCTAAGCTATAGGACCATAAGTGGAAGTGCCCTAGGCTCTGTTGCTTTGTTTTTTAGATGTTTCAGGAAACACCATACACTTCTCCCGAGTGGCTGTTGGCAATTGACATCCCGCCCATCAGCATAACAAGGCTCCCAGTTCTCCATGGCCTGTCCTGCCTTTCTGGATTTTACACTTTTTTCAGATGGCCCTTTTGACCGGGGGGAAGTGAGACTTCATTGTAGTGCAGATTTCCTTTGCAAGCTTGCTTGGTTGGCCAAAAAGGGCATATGCGTTTTTTCCTGAATATATTCAGGAAAAAACGCATACGCCCTTTTTGGCCAAGTGCATCATTGTGGACGTTCTGCCTCTTTTCCTATGCTTTCAATGCAATTCCAGTCTACCTCCTGAAATCGGTTTCCTGCAATTCTGCCCCGCTTTCAAGTCCTCTTGGCAGCCTTACTTCAGTATATATTTGGACGATAGCTGTCATTTATAACTCTGCAGGTTTGTGAATTACAGTGCCCCTGAGCTCCTTTCTTCAAGTCGCTTTCTCGTGAGCTGGCCGCAACACCGCAGGATGGCTTCAGGCCCTAATCTGGTTCCGGCACGGCACGCTGAGCCTTTGGTTAATTCCTCTTCCTGGTGGGAAATGAGAGTTAAATTTGCCCGTCCAGACACCTCCAGCTAGTCTGTCATTGGTTCTCCCTATTCCTGTTCATCTTCCGCAGAAATTGCAAACTGGGCCAAACAGGAGGTTAAAGGCACTGACTCTCCAAGTCGGGAGAGTGTTAGTAAAGCGTCTGGAATGTTGCACCCGAGTACCAGGGGACGAAAACTGACACATATTGGAACACGTCTCCCGATCACACGGTTGATCATACTCTGGGTTCCACATGCATGTTTTAGCTGAAGGAAGAATACCTTAAACCTGGAGAGTTGAGACCCGTGGAATGGGTACCATGCAATATGACTTCAAAGGGTCTTCATTTGCTCACCGAACCTCTCCAATCCTATCACTGCTGCGTTTATGCCCCTGTACACACACTTGATTTTCTTTCAGAGACATAGCAATCCATAGGTTTTAAGATACTTCCTAGTCAGGTACACTCTTAGGCATTTAATATGGGGTGTTGAGTCCATTTCGTTGAGCAAGGAGTAGCTCTTGTCTATTCCATATTTGGCTTAAGGAACTTTATCTGTGCTCATTTCAATCTCTGGTTTTATGCAGCACCCCAACTCACCTTTCCCCTTAAGCAAGCATAAGTTGGGTTTCTAAATTTGAGACCCTGTTCTGTTTTGTAATTCAGTTCCTGTGTAGCCAAGGTTACGTTCCGTGTATTAGTGATATCTTATGATGTTTCTTTTCCTGTGTGACTTATTTCAGTTAGAATCATCGTACCTGAATCCACTCATTATGCTGCTACGGGCCTGATGACATAGATTTCATTGCTGAGTGATACTGCATTGTACGTAAGTACCACAACTTCTTTATCCATTTTTCACTTTCTGCGATATTGAACTTGTACCGTAAACCAGGTTCTTGTAAACAGAGCCGTCCCAACCTTTGGGGTGGCTGTGTCTTTTTTATTTTAATTTCCCTAAGCTATAGGACCATAAGTGGAAGTGCCCTAGGCTCTGTTGCTTTGTTTTTTAGATGTTTCAGGAAACACCATACACTTCTCCCGAGTGGCTGTTGGCAATTTACATCCCGCCCATCAGCATAACAAGGCTCCCAGTTCTCCATGGCCTGTCCTGCCTTTCTGGATTTTACACTTTTTTCAGATGGCCCTTTTGACCGGGGGGAAGTGAGACTTCATTGTAGTGCAGATTTCCTTTGCAAGCTTGCTTGGTTGGCCAAAAAGGGCGTATGCGTTTTTTCCTGAATATATTCAGGAAAAAACGCATACGCCCTTTTTGGCCAAGTGCATCATTGTGGACGTTCTGCCTCTTTTCCTATGCTTTCAATGCAATTCCAGTCTACCTCCTGAAATCGGTTTCCTGCAATTCTGCCCCGCTTTCAAGTCCTCTTGGCAGCCTTACTTCAGTATATTTTTGGACGATAGCTGTCATTTATAACTCTGCAGGTTTGTGAATTACAGTGCCCCTGAGCTCCTTTCTTCAACTCGCTTTCTCGTGAGCTGGCCACAACACCGCAGGATGGCTTCAGGCCCTAATCTGGTTCCGGCACGGCACGCTGAGCCTTTGGTTAATTCCTCTTCCTGGTGGGAAATGAGAGTTAAATTTGCCCGTCCAGACACCTCCAGCTAGTCTGTCATTGGTTCTCCCTATTCCTGTTCATCTTCCGCAGAAATTGCAAACTGGGCCAAACAGGAGGTTAAAGGCACTGACTCTCCAAGTCGGGAGAGTGTTAGTAAAGCGTCTGGAATGTTGAACCCGAGTACCAGGGGACGAAAACTGAGACATATTGGAACACGTCTCCCGATCACACGGTTGATCATACTCTGGGTTCCACATGCATGTTTTAGCTGAAGGAAGAATACCTTAAACCTGGAGAGTTGAGACCCGTGGAATGGGTACCATGCAATATGACTTCAAAGGGTCTTCATTTGCTCACCGAACCTCTCCAATCCTATCACTGCTGCGTTTATGCCCCTGTACACACACTTGATTCTCTTTCAGAGACATAGCAATCCATAGGTTTTAAGATACTTCCTAGTCAGGTACACTCTTAGGCATTTAATATGGGGTGTTGAGTCCATTTCGTTGAGCAAGGAGTAGCTCTTGTCTATTCCATATTTGGCTTAAGGAACTTTATCTGTGCTCATTTCAATCTCTGGTTTTATGCAGCACCCCAACTCACCTTTCCCCTTAAGCAAGCATAAGTTGCGTTTCTAAATTTGAGACCCTGTTCTGTTTTGTAATTCAGTTCCTGTGTAGCCAAGGTTACATTCCGTGTATTAGTGATATCTTATGATGTTTCTTTTTCTGTGTGACTTATTTCAGTTAGAATCATCGTACCTGAATCCACTCATTATGCTGCTACGGGCCTGATGACATAGATTTCATTGCTGAGTGATACTGCATTGTACGTAAGTACCACAACTTCTTTATCCATTTTTCACTTTCTGCGATATTGAACTTGTACCGTAAACCAGGTTCTTGTAAACAGAGCCGTCCCAACCTTTGGGGTGGCTGTGTCTTTTTGATTTTAATTTCCCTAAGCTATAGGACCATAAGTGGAAGTGCCCTAGGCTCTGTTGCTTTGTTTTTTAGATGTTTCAGGAAACACCATACACTTCTCCCGAGTGGCTGTTGGCAATTGACATCCCGCCCATCAGCATAACAAGGCTCCCAGTTCTCCATGGCCTGTCCTGCCTTTCTGGATTTTACACTTTTTTCAGATGGCCCTTTTGACCGGGGGGAAGTGAGACTTCATTGTAGTGCAGATTTCCTTTGCAAGCTTGCTTGGTTGGCCAAAAAGGGCGTATGCGTTTTTTCCTGAATATATTCAGGAAAAAACGCATACGCCCTTTTTGGCCAAGTGCATCATTGGGGACGTTCTGCCTCTTTTCCTATGCTTTCAATGCAATTCCAGTCTACCTCCTGAAATCGGTTTCCTGCAATTCTGCCCCGCTTTCAAGTCCTCTTGGCAGCCTTACTTCAGTATATTTTTGGACGATAGCTGTCATTTATAACTCTGCAGGTTTGTGAATTACAGTGCCCCTGAGCTCCTTTCTTCAACTCGCTTTCTCGTGAGCTGGCCGCAACACCGCAGGATGGCTTCAGGCCCTAATCTGGTTCCGGCACGGCACGCTGAGCCTTTGGTTAATTCCTCTTCCTGGTGGGAAATGAGAGTTAAATTTGCCCGTCCAGACACCTCCAGCTAGTCTGTCATTGGTTCTCCCTATTCCTGTTCATCTTCCGCAGAAATTGCAAACTGGGCCAAACAGGAGGTTAAAGGCACTGACTCTCCAAGTCGGGAGAGTGTTAGTAAAGCGTCTGGAATGTTGCACCCGAGTACCAGGGGACGAAAACTGAGACATATTGGAACACGTCTCCCGATCACACGGTTGATCATACTCTGGGTTCCACATGCATGTTTTAGCTGAAGGAAGAATACCTTAAACCTGGAGAGTTGAGACCCGTGGAATGGGTACCATGCAATATGACTTCAAAGGGTCTTCATTTGCTCACCGAACCTCTCCAATCCTATCACTGCTGCATTTATGCCCCTGTACACACACTTGATTCTCTTTCAGAGACATAGCAATCCATAGGTTTTAAGATACTTCCTAGTCAGGTACACTCTTAGGCATTTAATATGGGGTGTTGAGTCCATTTCGTTGAGCAAGGAGTAGCTCTTGTCTATTCCATATTTGGCTTAAGGAACTTTATCTGTGCTCATTTCAATCTCTGGTTTTATGCAGCACCCCAACTCACCTTTCCCCTTAAGCAAGCATAAGTTGGGTTTCTAAATTTGAGACCCTGTTCTGTTTTGTAATTCAGTTCCTGTGTAGCCAAGTTTACATTCCGTGTATTGGTGATATCTTATGATGTTTCTTTTCCTGTGTGACTTATTTCAGTTAGAATCATCGTACCTGAATCCACTCATTATGCTGCTACGGGCCTGATGACATAGATTTCATTGCTGAGTGATACTGCATTGTACGTAAGTACCACAACTTCTTTATCCATTTTTCACTTTCTGCGATATTGAACTTGTACCGTAAACCAGGTTCTTGTAAACAGAGCCGTCCCAACCTTTGGGGTGGCTGTGTCTTTTTGATTTTAATTTCCCTAAGCTATAGGACCATAAGTGGAAGTGCCCTAGGCTCTGTTGCTTTGTTTTTTAGATGTTTCAGGAAACACCATACACTTCTCCCGAGTGGCTGTTGGCAATTGACATCCCGCCCATCAGCATAACAAGGCTCCCAGTTCTCCATGGCCTGTCCTGCCTTTCTGGATTTTACACTTTTTTCAGATGGCCCTTTTGACCGGGGGGAAGTGAGATTTCATTGTAGTGCAGATTTCCTTTGCAAGCTTGCTTGGTTGGCCAAAAAGGGCGTATGCGTTTTTTCCTGAATATATTCAGGAAAAAACGCATACGCCCTTTTTGGCCAAGTGCATCATTGTGGACGTTCTGCCTCTTTTCCTATGCTTTAAATGCAATTCCAGTCTACCTCCTGAAATCGGTTTCCTGCAATTCTGCCCCGCTTTCAAGTCCTCTTGGCAGCCTTACTTCAGTATATTTTTGGACGATAGCTGTCATTTATAACTCTGCAGGTTTGTGAATTACAGTGCCCCTGAGCTCCTTTCTTCAACTCGCTTTCTCGTGAGCTGGCCGCAACACCGCAGGATGGCTTCAGGCCCTAATCTGGTTCCGGCACGGCACGCTGAGCCTTTGGTTAATTCCTCTTCCTGGTGGGAAATGAGAGTTAAATTTGCCCGTCCAGACACCTCCAGCTAGTCTGTCATTGGTTCTCCCTATTCCTGTTCATCTTCCGCAGAAATTGCAAACTGGGCCAAACAGGAGGTTAAAGGCACTGACTCTCCAAGTCGGGAGAGTGTTAGTAAAGCGTCTGGCATGTTGCACCCGAGTACCAGGGGACGAAAACTGAGACATATTGGAACACGTCTCCCGATCACACGGTTGATCATACTCTGGGTTCCACATGCATGTTTTAGCTGAAGGAAGAATACGTTAAACCTGGAGAGTTGAGACCCGTGGAATGGGTACCATGCAATATGACTTCAAAGGGTCTTCATTTGCTCACCGAACCTCTCCAATCCTATCACTGCTGCGTTTATGCCCCTGTACACACACTTGATTCTCTTTCAGAGACATAGCAATCCATAGGTTTTAAGATACTTCCTAGTCAGGTACACTCTTAGGCATTTAATATGGGGTGTTGAGTCCATTTCGTTGAGCAAGGAGTAGCTCTTGTCTATTCCATATTTGGCTTAAGGAACTTTATCTGTGCTCATTTCAATCTCTGGTTTTATGCAGCACCCCAACTCACCTTTCCCCTTAAGCAAGCATAAGTTGGGTTTCTAAATTTGAGACCCTGTTCTGTTTTGTAATTCAGTTCCTGTGTAGCCAAGGTTACATTCCGTGTATTAGTGATATCTTATGATGTTTCTTTTTCTGTGTGACTTATTTCAGTTAGAATCATCGTACCTGAATCCACTCATTATGCTGCTACGGGCCTGATGACATAGATTTCATTGCTGAGTGATACTGCATTGTACGTAAGTACCACAACTTCTTTATCCATTTTTCACTTTCTGCGGTATTGAACTTGTACCGTAAACCAGGTTCTTGTAAACAGAGCCGTCCCAACCTTTGGGGTGGCTGTGTCTTTTGATTTTAATTTCCCTAAGCTATAGGACCATAAGTGGAAGTGCCCTAGGCTCTGTTGCTTTGTTTTTTAGATGTTTCAGGAAACACCATACACTTCTCCCGAGTGGCTGTTGGCAATTGACATCCCGCCCATCAGCATAACAAGGCTCCCAGTTCTCCATGGCCTGTCCTGCCTTTCTGGATTTTACACTTTTTTCAGATGGCCCTTTTGACCGGGGGGAAGTGAGACTTCATTGTAGTGCAGATTTCCTTTGCAAGCTTGCTTGGTTGGCCAAAAAGGGCGTATGCGTTTTTTCCTGAATATATTCAGGAAAAAACGCATACGCCCTTTTTGGCCAAGTGCATCATTGTGGACGTTCTGCCTCTTTTCCTATGCTTTCAATGCAATTCCAGTCTACCTCCTGAAATCGGTTTCCTGCAATTCTGCCCCGCTTTCAAGTCCTCTTGGCAGCCTTACTTCAGTATATTTTTGGACGATAGCTGTCATTTATAACTCTGCAGGTTTGTGAATTACAGTGCCCCTGAGCTCCTTTCTTCAACTCGCTTTCTCGTGAGCTGGCCGCAACACCGCAGGATGGCTTCAGGCCCTAATCTGGTTCCGGCACGGCACGCTGAGCCTTTGGTTAATTCCTCTTCCTGGTGGGAAATGAGAGTTAAATTTGCCCGTCCAGACACCTCCAGCTAGTCTGTCATTGGTTCTCCCTATTCCTGTTCATCTTCCGCAGAAATTGCAAACTGGGCCAAACAGGAGGTTAAAGGCACTGACTCTCCAAGTCGGGAGAGTGTTAGTAAAGCGTCTGGAATGTTGCACCCGAGTACCAGGGGATGAAAACTGACACATATTGGAACACGTCTCCCGATCACACGGTTGATCATACTCTGGGTTCCACATGCATGTTTTAGCTGAAGGAAGAATACCTTAAACCTGGAGAGTTGAGACCCGTGGAATGGGTACCATGCAATATGACTTCAAAGGGTCTTCATTTGCTCACCGAACCTCTCCAATCCTATCACTGCTGCGTTTATGCCCCTGTACACACACTTGATTCTCTTTCAGAGACATAGCAATCCATAGGTTTTAAGATACTTCCTAGTCAGGTACACTCTTAGGCATTTAATATGGGGTGTTGAGTCCATTTCGTTGAGCAAGGAGTAGCTCTTGTCTATTCCATATTTGGCTTAAGGAACTTTATCTGTGCTCATTTCAATCTCTGGTTTTATGCAGCACCCCAACTCACCTTTCCCCTTAAGCAAGCATAAGTTGGGTTTCTTAATTTGAGACCCTGTTCTGTTTTGTAATTCAGTTCCTGTGTAGCCAAGGTTACATTCCGTGTATTAGTGATATCTTATGATGTTTCTTTTTCTGTGTGACTTATTTCAGTTAGAATCATCATACCTGAATCCACTCATTATGCTGCTACGGGCCTGATGACATAGATTTCATTGCTGAGTGATACTGCATTGTACGTAAGTACCACAACTTCTTTATCCATTTTTCACTTTCTGTGATATTGAACTTGTACCGTAAACCAGGTTCTTGTAAGCAGAGCCGTCCCAACCTTTGGGGTGGCTGTGTCTTTTTGATTTTAATTTCCCTAAGCTATAGGACCATAAGTGGAAGTGCCCTAGGCTCTGTTGCTTTGTTTTTTAGATGTTTCAGGAAACACCATACACTTCTCCCGAGTGGCTGTTGGCAATTTACATCCCGCCCATCAGCATAACAAGGCTCCCAGTTCTCCATGGCCTGTCCTGCCTTTCTGGATTTTACACTTTTTTCAGATGGCCCTTTTGACCGGGGGGAAGTGAGACTTCATTGTAGTGCAGATTTCCTTTGCAAGCTTGCTTGGTTGGCCAAAAAGGGCGTATGCGTTTTTTCCTGAATATATTCAGGAAAAAACGCATACGCCCTTTTTGGCCAAGTGCATCATTGTGGACGTTCTGCCTCTTTTCCTATGCTTTCAATGCAATTCCAGTCTACCTCCTGAAATCGGTTTCCTGCAATTCTGCCCCGCTTTCAAGTCCTCTTGGCAGCCTTACTTCAGTATATTTTTGGACGATAGCTGTCATTTATAACTCTGCAGGTTTGTGAATTACAGTGCCCCTGAGCTCCTTTCTTCAACTCGCTTTCTCGTGAGCTGGCCGCAACACCGCAGGATGGCTTCAGGCCCTAATCTGGTTCCGGCACGGCACGCTGAGCCTTTGGTTAATTCCTCTTCCTGGTGGGAAATGAGAGTTAAATTTGCCCGTCCAGACACCTCCAGCTAGTCTGTCATTGGTTCTCCCTATTCCTGTTCATCTTCCGCAGAAATTGCAAACTGGGCCAAACAGGAGGTTAAAGGCACTGACTCTCCAAGTCGGGAGAGTGTTAGTAAAGCGTCTGGCATGTTGCACCCGAGTACCAGGGGACGAAAACTGAGACATATTGGAACACGTCTCCCGATCACACGGTTGATCATACTCTGGGTTCCACATGCATGTTTTAGCTGAAGGAAGAATACCTTAAACCTGGAGAGTTGAGACCCGTGGAATGGGTACCATGCAATATGACTTCAAAGGGTCTTCATTTGCTCACCGAACCTCTCCAATCCTATCACTGCTGCGTTTATGCCCCTGTACACACACTTGATTCTCTTTCAGAGACATAGCAATCCATAGGTTTTAAGATACTTCCTAGTCAGGTACACTCTTAGGCATTTAATATGGGGTGTTGAGTCCATTTCGTTGAGCAAGGAGTAGCTCTTGTCTATTCCATATTTGGCTTAAGGAACTTTATCTGTGCTCATTTCAATCTCTGGTTTTATGCAGCACCCCAACTCACCTTTCCCCTTAAGCAAGCATAAGTTGGGTTTCTAAATTTGAGACCCTGTTCTGTTTTGTAATTCAGTTCCTGTGTAGCCAAGTTTACATTCCGTGTATTGGTGATATCTTATGATGTTTCTTTTCCTGTGTGACTTATTTCAGTTAGAATCATCGTACCTGAATCCACTCATTATGCTGCTACGGGCCTGATGACATAGATTTCATTGCTGAGTGATACTGCATTGTACGTAAGTACCACAACTTCTTTATCCATTTTTCACTTTCTGCGATATTGAACTTGTACCGTAAACCAGGTTCTTGTAAACAGAGCCGTCCCAACGTTTGGGGTGGCTGTGTCTTTTGATTTTAATTTCCCAAAGCTATAGGACCATAAGTGGAAGTGCCCTAGGCTCTGTTGCTTTGTTTTTTAGATGTTTCAGGAAACACCATACACTTCTCCCGAGTGGCTGTTGGCAATTGACATCCCGCCCATCAGCATAACAAGGCTCCCAGTTCTCCATGGCCTGTCCTGCCTTTCTGGATTTTACACTTTTTTCAGATGGCCCTTTTGACCGGGGGGAAGTGAGACTTCATTGTAGTGCAGATTTCCTTTGCAAGCTTGCTTGGTTGGCCAAAAAGGGCGTATGCGTTTTTTCCTGAATATATTCAGGAAAAAACGCATACGCCCTTTTTGGCCAAGTGCATCATTGTGGACGTTCTGCCTCTTTTCCTATGCTTTCAATGCAATTCCAGTCTACCTCCTGAAATCGGTTTCCTGCAATTCTGCCCCGCTTTCAAGTCCTCTTGGCAGCCTTACTTCAGTATATTTTTGGACGATAGCTGTCATTTATAACTCTGCAGGTTTGTGAATTACAGTGCCCCTGAGCTCCTTTCTTCTAGTCGCTTTCTCGTGAGCTGGCCGCAACACCGCAGGATGGCTTCAGGCCCTAATCTGGTTCCGGCACGGCACGCTGAGCCTTTGGTTAATTCCTCTTCCTGGTGGGAAATGAGAGTTAAATTTGCCCGTCCAGACACCTCCAGCTAGTCTGTCATTGGTTCTCCCTATTCCTGTTCATCTTCCGCAGAAATTGCAAACTGGGCCAAACAGGAGGTTAAAGGCACTGACTCTCCAAGTCGGGAGAGTGTTAGTAAAGCGTCTGGAATGTTGCACCCGAGTACCAGGGGACGAAAACTGAGACATATTGGAACACGTCTCCCGATCACACGGTTGATCATACTCTGGGTTCCACATGCATGTTTTAGCTGAAGGAAGAATACCTTAAACCTGGAGAGTTGAGACCCGTGGAATGGGTACCATGCAATATGACTTCAAAGGGTCTTCATTTGCTCACCGAACCTCTCCAATCCTATCACTGCTGCGTTTATGCCCCTGTACACACACTTGATTCTCTTTCAGAGACATAGCAATCCATAGGTTTTAAGATACTTCCTAGTCAGGTACACTCTTAGGCATTTAATATGGGGTGTTGAGTCCATTTCGTTGAGCAAGGAGTAGCTCTTGTCTATTCCATATTTGGCTTAAGGAACTTTATCTGTGCTCATTTCAATCTCTGGTTTTATGCAGCACCCCAACTCACCTTTCCCCTTAAGCAAGCATAAGTTGGGTTTCTAAATTTGAGACCCTGTTCTGTTTTGTAATTCAGTTCCTGTGTAGCCAAGGTTACATTCCGTGTATTGGTGATATCTTATGATGTTTCTTTTCCTGTGTGACTTATTTCAGTTAGAATCATCGTACCTGAATCCACTCATTATGCTGCTACGGGCCTGATGACATAGATTTCATTGCTGAGTGATACTGCATTGTACGTAAGTACCACAACTTCTTTATCCATTTTTCACTTTCTGCGATATTGAACTTGTACCGTAAACCAGGTTCTTGTAAACAGAGCCGTCCCAACCTTTGGGGTGGCTGTGTCTTTTGATTTTAATTTCCCTAAGCTATAGGACCATAAGTGGAAGTGCCCTAGGCTCTGTTGCTTTGTTTTTTAGATGTTTCAGGAAACACCATACACTTCTCCCGAGTGGCTGTTGGCAATTGACATCCCGCCCATCAGCATAACAAGGCTCCCAGTTCTCCATGGCCTGTCCTGCCTTTCTGGATTTTACACTTTTTTCAGATGGCCCTTTTGACCGGGGGGAAGTGAGACTTCATTGTAGTGCAGATTTCCTTTGCAAGCTTGCTTGGTTGGCCAAAAAGGGCGTATGCGTTTTTTCCTGAATATATTCAGGAAAAAACGCATACGCCCTTTTTGGCCAAGTGCATCATTGTGGACGTTCTGCCTCTTTTCCTATGCTTTAAATGCAATTCCAGTCTACCTCCTGAAATCGGTTTCCTGCAATTCTGCCCCGCTTTCAAGTCCTCTTGGCAGCCTTACTTCAGTATATTTTTGGACGATAGCTGTCATTTATAACTCTGCAGGTTTGTGAATTACAGTGCCCCTGAGCTCCTTTCTTCAACTCGCTTTCTCGTGAGCTGGCCGCAACACCGCAAGATGGCTTCAGGCCCTAATCTGGTTCCGGCACGGCATGCTGAGCCTTTGGTTAATTCCTCTTCCTGGTGGGAAATGAGAGTTAAATTTGCCCGTCCAGACACCTCCAGCTAGTCTGTCATTGGTTCTCCCTATTCCTGTTCATCTTCCGCAGAAATTGCAAACTGGGCCAAACAGGAGGTTAAAGGCACTGACTCTCCAAGTCGGGAGAGTGTTAGTAAAGCGTCTGGAATGTTGCACCCGAGTACCAGGGGACGAAAACTGACACATATTGGAACACGTCTCCCGATCACACGGTTGATCATACTCTGGGTTCCACATGCATGTTTTAGCTGAAGGAAGAATACCTTAAACCTGGAGAGTTGAGACCCGTGGAATGGGTACCATGCAGTATGACTTCAAAGGTTCTTCATTTGCTCACCGAACCTCTCCAATCCTATCACTGCTGCGTTTATGCCCCTGTACACACACTTGATTCTCTTTCAGAGACATAGCAATCCATAGGTTTTAAGATACTTCCTAGTCAGGTACACTCTTAGGCATTTAATATGGGGTGTTGAGTCCATTTCGTTGAGCAAGGAGTAGCTCTTGTCTATTCCATATTTGGCTTAAGGAACTTTATCTGTGCTCATTTCAATCTCTGGTTTTATGCAGCACCCCAACTCACCTTTCCCCTTAAGCAAGCATAAGTTGGGTTTCTAAATTTGAGACCCTGTTCTGTTTTGTAATTCAGTTCCTGTGTAGCCAAGTTTACATTCCGTGTATTAGTGATATCTTATGATGTTTCTTTTCCTGTGTGACTTATTTCAGTTAGAATCATCGTACCTGAATCCACTCATTATGCTGCTACGGGCCTGATGACATAGATTTCATTGCTGAGTGATACTGCATTGTACGTAAGTACCACAACTTCTTTATCCATTTTTCACTTTCTGCGATATTGAACTTGTACCGTAAACCAGGTTCTTGTAAACAGAGCCGTCCCAACCTTTGGGGTGGCTGTGTCTTTTGATTTTAATTTCCCTAAGCTATAGGACCATAAGTGGAAGTGCCCTAGGCTCTGTTGCTTTGTTTTTTAGATGTTTCAGGAAACACCATACACTTCTCCCGAGTGGCTGTTGGCAATTGACATCCCGCCCATCAGCATAACAAGGCTCCCAGTTCTCCATGGCCTGTCCTGCCTTTCTGGATTTTACACTTTTTTCAGATGGCCCTTTTGACCGGGGGGAAGTGAGACTTCATTGTAGTGCAGATTTCCTTTGCAAGCTTGCTTGGTTGGCCAAAAAGGGCGTATGCGTTTTTTCCTGAATATATTCAGGAAAAAACGCATACGCCCTTTTTGGCCAAGTGCATCATTGTGGACGTTCTGCCTCTTTTCCTATGCTTTCAATGCAATTCCAGTCTACCTCCTGAAATCGGTTTCCTGCAATTCTGCCCCGCTTTCAAGTCCTCTTGGCAGCCTTACTTCAGTATATTTTTGGACGATAGCTGTCATTTATAACTCTGCAGGTTTGTGAATTACAGTGCCCCTGAGCTCCTTTCTTCAACTCGCTTTCTCGTGAGCTGGCCGCAACACCGCAGGATGGCTTCAGGCCCTAATCTGGTTCCAGCACGGCACGCTGAGCCTTTGGTTAATTCCTCTTCCTGGTGGGAAATGAGAGTTAAATTTGCCCGTCCAGACACCTCCAGCTAGTCTGTCATTGGTTCTCCCTATTCCTGTTCATCTTCCGCAGAAATTGCAAACTGGGCCAAACAGGAGGTTAAAGGCACTGACTCTCCAAGTCGGGAGAGTGTTAGTAAAGCGTCTGGCATGTTGCACCCGAGTACCAGGGGACGAAAACTGACACATATTGGAACACGTCTCCCGATCACACGGTTGATCATACTCTGGGTTCCACATGCATGTTTTAGCTGAAGGAAGAATACCTTAAACCTGGAGAGTTGAGACCCGTGGAATGGGTACCATGCAATATGACTTCAAAGGGTCTTCATTTGCTCACCGAACCTCTCCAATCCTATCACTGCTGCGTTTATGCCCCTGTACACACACTTGATTCTCTTTCAGAGACATAGCAATCCATAGGTTTTAAGATACTTCCTAGTCAGGTACACTCTTAGGCATTTAATATGGGGTGTTGAGTCCATTTCGTTGAGCAAGGAGTAGCTCTTGTCTATTCCATATTTGGCTTAAGGAACTTTATCTGTGCTCATTTCAATCTCTGGTTTTATGCAGCACCCCAACTCACCTTTCCCCTTAAGCAAGCATAAGTTGGGTTTCTAAATTTGAGACCCTGTTCTGTTTTGTAATTCAGTTCCTGTGTAGCCAAGGTTACATTCCGTGTATTGGTGATATCTTATGATGTTTCTTTTCCTGTGTGACTTATTTCAGTTAGAATCATCGTACCTGAATCCACTCATTATGCTGCTACGGGCCTGATGACATAGATTTCATTGCTGAGTGATACTGCATTGTACGTAAGTACCACAACTTCTTTATCCATTTTTCACTTTCTGCGATATTGAACTTGTACCGTAAACCAGGTTCTTGTAAACAGAGCCGTCCCAACCTTTGGGGTGGCTGTGTCTTTTGATTTTAATTTCCCAAAGCTATAGGACCATAAGTGGAAGTGCCCTAGGCTCTGTTGCTTTGTTTTTTAGATGTTTCAGGAAACACCATACACTTCTCCCGAGTGGCTGTTGGCAATTTACATCCCGCCCATCAGCATAACAAGGCTCCCAGTTCTCCATGGCCTGTCCTGCCTTTCTGGATTTTACACTTTTTTCAGATGGCCCTTTTGACCGGGGGGAAGTGAGACTTCATTGTAGTGCAGATTTCCTTTGCAAGCTTGCTTGGTTGGCCAAAAAGGGCGTATGCGTTTTTTCCTGAATATATTCAGGAAAAAACGCATACGCCCTTTTTGGCCAAGTGCATCATTGTGGACGTTCTGCCTCTTTTCCTATGCTTTAAATGCAATTCCAGTCTACCTCCTGAAATCGGTTTCCTGCAATTCTGCCCCGCTTTCAAGTCCTCTTGGCAGCCTTACTTCAGTATATTTTTGGACGATAGCTGTCATTTATAACTCTGCAGGTTTGTGAATTACAGTGCCCCTGAGCTCCTTTCTTCAACTCGCTTTCTCGTGAGCTGGCCGCAACACCGCAGGATGGCTTCAGGCCCTAATCTGGTTCCGGCACGGCACGCTGAGCCTTTGGTTAATTCCTCTTCCTGGTGGGAAATGAGAGTTAAATTTGCCCGTCCAGACACCTCCAGCTAGTCTGTCATTGGTTCTCCCTATTCCTGTTCATCTTCCGCAGAAATTGCAAACTGGGCCAAACAGGAGGTTAAAGGCACTGACTCTCCAAGTCGGGAGAGTGTTAGTAAAGCGTCTGGAATGTTGCACCCGAGTACCAGGGGACGAAAACTGACACATATTGGAACACGTCTCCCGATCACACGGTTGATCATACTCTGGGTTCCACATGCATGTTTTAGCTGAAGGAAGAATACCTTAAACCTGGAGAGTTGAGACCCGTGGAATGGGTACCATGCAATATGACTTCAAAGGGTCTTCATTTGCTCACCGAACCTCTCCAATCCTATCACTGCTGCGTTTATGCCCCTGTACACACACTTGATTCTCTTTCAGAGACATAGCAATCCATAGGTTTTAAGATACTTCCTAGTCAGGTACACTCTTAGGCATTTAATATGGGGTGTTGAGTCCATTTCGTTGAGCAAGGAGTAGCTCTTGTCTATTCCATATTTGGCTTAAGGAACTTTATCTGTGCTCATTTCAATCTCTGGTTTTATGCAGCACCCCAACTCACCTTTCCCCTTAAGCAAGCATAAGTTGGGTTTCTAAATTTGAGACCCTGTTCTGTTTTGTAATTCAGTTCCTGTGTAGCCAAGGTTACATTCCGTGTATTGGTGATATCTTATGATGTTTCTTTTCCTGTGTGACTTATTTCAGTTAGAATCATCGTACCTGAATCCACTCATTATGCTGCTACGGGCCTGATGACATAGATTTCATTGCTGAGTGATACTGCATTGTACGTAAGTACCACAACTTCTTTATCCATTTTTCACTTTCTGCGATATTGAACTTGTACCGTAAACCAGGTTCTTGTAAACAGAGCCGTCCCAACCTTTGGGGTGGCTGTGTCTTTTGATTTTAATTTCCCTAAGCTATAGGACCATAAGTGGAAGTGCCCTAGGCTCTGTTGCTTTGTTTTTTAGATGTTTCAGGAAACACCATACACTTCTCCCGAGTGGCTGTTGGCAATTTACATCCCGCCCATCAGCATAACAAGGCTCCCAGTTCTCCATGGCCTGTCCTGCCTTTCTGGATTTTACACTTTTTTCAGATGGCCCTTTTGACCGGGGGGAAGTGAGACTTCATTGTAGTGCAGATTTCCTTTGCAAGCTTGCTTGGTTGGCCAAAAAGGGCGTATGCGTTTTTTCCTGAATATATTCAGGAAAAAACGCATACGCCCTTTTTGGCCAAGTGCATCATTGTGGACGTTCTGCCTCTTTTCCTATGCTTTCAATGCAATTCCAGTCTACCTCCTGAAATCGGTTTCCTGCAATTCTGCCCCGCTTTCAAGTCCTCTTGGAAGCCTTACTTCACTATATTTTTGGACGATAGCTGTCATTTATAACTCTGCAGGTTTGTGAATTACAGTGCCCCTGAGCTCCTTTCTTCAACTCGCTTTCTCGTGAGCTGGCCGCAACACCGCAGGATGGCTTCAGGCCCTAATCTGGTTCCGGCACGGCATGCTGAGCCTTTGGTTAATTCCTCTTCCTGGTGGGAAATGAGAGTTAAATTTGCCCGTCCAGACACCTCCAGCTAGTCTGTCATTGGTTCTCCCTATTCCTGTTCATCTTCCGCAGAAATTGCAAACTGGGCCAAACAGGAGGTTAAAGGCACTGACTCTCCAAGTCGGGAGAGTGTTAGTAAAGCGTCTGGAATGTTGCACCCGAGTACCAGGGGATGAAAACTGACACATATTGGAACACGTCTCCCGATCACACGGTTGATCATACTCTGGGTTCCACATGCATGTTTTAGCTGAAGGAAGAATACCTTAAACCTGGAGAGTTGAGACCCGTGGAATGGGTACCATGCAATATGACTTCAAAGGGTCTTCATTTGCTCACCGAACCTCTCCAATCCTATCACTGCTGCGTTTATGCCCCTGTACACACACTTGATTCTCTTTCAGAGACATAGCAATCCATAGGTTTTAAGATACTTCCTAGTCAGGTACACTCTTAGGCATTTAATATGGGGTGTTGAGTCCATTTCGTTGAGCAAGGAGTAGCTCTTGTCTATTCCATATTTGGCTTAAGGAACTTTATCTGTGCTCATTTCAATCTCTGGTTTTATGCAGCACCCCAACTCACCTTTCCCCTTAAGCAAGCATAAGTTGGGTTTCTTAATTTGAGACCCTGTTCTGTTTTGTAATTCAGTTCCTGTGTAGCCAAGGTTACATTCCGTGTATTAGTGATATCTTATGATGTTTCTTTTTCTGTGTGACTTATTTCAGTTAGAATCATCGTACCTGAATCCACTCATTATGCTGCTACGGGCCTGATGACATAGATTTCATTGCTGAGTGATACTGCATTGTACGTAAGTACCACAACTTCTTTATCCATTTTTCACTTTCTGCGATATTGAACTTGTACCGTAAACCAGGTTCTTGTAAACAGAGCCGTCCCAACCTTTGGGGTGGCTGTGTCTTTTTGATTTTAATTTCCCTAAGCTATAGGACCATAAGTGGAAGTGCCCTAGGCTCTGTTGCTTTGTTTTTTAGATGTTTCAGGAAACACCATACACTTCTCCCGAGTGGCTGTTGGCAATTGACATCCCGCCCATCAGCATAACAAGGCTCCCAGTTCTCCATGGCCTGTCCTGCCTTTCTGGATTTTACACTTTTTTCAGATGGCCCTTTTGACCGGGGGGAAGTGAGACTTCATTGTAGTGCAGATTTCCTTTGCAAGCTTGCTTGGTTGGCCAAAAAGGGCGTATGCGTTTTTTCCTGAATATATTCAGGAAAAAACGCATACGCCCTTTTTGGCCAAGTGCATCATTGTGGACGTTCTGCCTCTTTTCCTATGCTTTCAATGCAATTCCAGTCTACCTCCTGAAATCGGTTTCCTGCAATTCTGCCCCGCTTTCAAGTCCTCTTGGCAGCCTTACTTCAGTATATTTTTGGACGATAGCTGTCATTTATAACTCTGCAGGTTTGTGAATTACAGTGCCCCTGAGCTCCTTTCTTCAACTCGCTTTCTCGTGAGCTGGCCGCAACACTGCAGGATGGCTTCAGGCCCTAATCTGGTTCCGGCACGGCACGCTGAGCCTTTGGTTAATTCCTCTTCCTGGTGGGAAATGAGAGTTAAATTTGCCCGTCCAGACACCTCCAGCTAGTCTGTCATTGGTTCTCCCTATTCCTGTTCATCTTCCGCAGAAATTGCAAACTGGGCCAAACAGGAGGTTAAAGGCACTGACTCTCCAAGTCGGGAGAGTGTTAGTAAAGCGTCTGGAATGTTGCACCCGAGTACCAGGGGACGAAAACTGACACATATTGGAACACGTCTCCCGATCACACGGTTGATCATACTCTGGGTTCCACATGCATGTTTTAGCTGAAGGAAGAATACCTTAAACCTGGAGAGTTGAGACCCGTGGAATGGGTACCATGCAATATGACTTCAAAGGGTCTTCATTTGCTCACCGAACCTCTCCAATCCTATCACTGCTGCGTTTATGCCCCTGTACACACACTTGATTCTCTTTCAGAGACATAGCAATCCATAGGTTTTAAGATACTTCCTAGTCAGGTACACTCTTAGGCATTTAATATGGGGTGTTGAGTCCATTTCGTTGAGCAAGGAGTAGCTCTTGTCTATTCCATATTTGGCTTAAGGAACTTTATCTGTGCTCATTTCAATCTCTGGTTTTATGCAGCACCCCAACTCACCTTTCCCCTTAAGCAAGCATAAGTTGGGTTTCTAAATTTGAGACCCTGTTCTGTTTTGTAATTCAGTTCCTGTGTAGCCAAGGTTACATTCCGTGTATTAGTGATATCTTATGATGTTTCTTTTCCTGTGTGACTTATTTCAGTTAGAATCATCGTACCTGAATCCACTCATTATGCTGCTACGGGCCTGATGACATAGATTTCATTGCTGAGTGATACTGCATTGTACGTAAGTACCACAACTTCTTTATCCATTTTTCACTTTCTGCGATATTGAACTTGTACCGTAAACCAGGTTCTTGTAAACAGAGCCGTCCCAACCTTTGGGGTGGCTGTGTCTTTTGATTTTAATTTCCCTAAGCTATAGGACCATAAGTGGAAGTGCCCTAGGCTCTGTTGCTTTGTTTTTTAGATGTTTCAGGAAACACCATACACTTCTCCCGAGTGGCTGTTGGCAATTGACATCCCGCCCATCAGCATAACAAGGCTCCCAGTTCTCCATGGCCTGTCCTGCCTTTCTGGATTTTACACTTTTTTCAGATGGCCCTTTTGACCGGGGGGAAGTGAGACTTCATTGTAGTGCAGATTTCCTTTGCAAGCTTGCTTGGTTGGCCAAAAAGGGCGTATGCGTTTTTTCCTGAATATATTCAGGAAAAAACGCATACGCCCTTTTTGGCCAAGTGCATCATTGTGGACGTTCTGCCTCTTTTCCTATGCTTTAAATGCAATTCCAGTCTACCTCCTGAAATCGGTTTCCTGCAATTCTGCCCCGCTTTCAAGTCCTCTTGTCAGCCTGACTTCAGTATATTTTTGGACGATAGCTGTCATTTATAACTCTGCAGGTTTGTGAATTACAGTGCCCCTGAGCTCCTTTCTTCAACTCGCTTTCTCGTGAGCTGGCCGCAACACCGCAGGATGGCTTCAGGCCCTAATCTGGTTCCGGCACGGCACGCTGAGCCTTTGGTTAATTCCTCTTCCTGGTGGGAAATGAGAGTTAAATTTGCCCGTCCAGACACCTCCAGCTAGTCTGTCATTGGTTCTCCCTATTCCTGTTCATCTTCCGCAGAAATTGCAAACTGGGCCAAACAGGAGGTTAAAGGCACTGACTCTCCAAGTCGGGAGAGTGTTAGTAAAGCGTCTGGCATGTTGCACCCGAGTACCAGGGGACGAAAACTGAGACATATTGGAACACGTCTCCCGATCACACGGTTGATCATACTCTGGGTTCCACATGCATGTTTTAGCTGAAGGAAGAATACCTTAAACCTGGTGAGTTGAGACCCGTGGAATGGGTACCATGCAATATGACTTCAAAGGGTCTTCATTTGCTCACCGAACCTCTCCAATCCTATCACTGCTGCGTTTATGCCCCTGTACACACACTTGATTCTCTTTCAGAGACATAGCAATCCATAGGTTTTAAGATACTTCCTAGTCAGGTACACTCTTAGGCATTTAATATGGGGTGTTGAGTCCATTTCGTTGAGCAAGGAGTAGCTCTTGTCTATTCCATATTTGGCTTAAGGAACTTTATCTGTGCTTATTTCAATCTCTGGTTTTATGCAGCACCCCAACTCACCTTTCCCCTTAAGCAAGCATAAGTTGGGTTTCTAAATTTGAGACCCTGTTCTGTTTAGTAATTCAGTTCCTGTGTAGCCAAGTTTACATTCCGTGTATTAGTGATATCTTATGATGTTTCTTTTTCTGTGTGACTTATTTCAGTTAGAATCATCGTACCTGAATCCACTCATTATGCTGCTACGGGCCTGATGACATAGATTTCATTGCTGAGTGATACTGCATTGTACGTAAGTACCACAACTTCTTTATCCATTTTTCACTTTCTGCGATATTGAACTTGTACCGTAAACCAGGTTCTTGTAAACAGAGCCGTCCCAACCTTTGGGGTGGCTGTGTCTTTTGATTTTAATTTCCCTAAGCTATAGGACCATAAGTGGAAGTGCCCTAGGCTCTGTTGCTTTGTTTTTTAGATGTTTCAGGAAACACCATACACTTCTCCCGAGTGGCTGTTGGCAATTGACATCCCGCCCATCAGCATAACAAGGCTCCCAGTTCTCCATGGCCTGTCCTGCCTTTCTGGATTTTACACTTTTTTCAGATGGCCCTTTTGACCGGGGGGAAGTGAGACTTCATTGTAGTGCAGATTTCCTTTGCAAGCTTGCTTGGTTGGCCAAAAAGGGCGTATGCGTTTTTTCCTGAATATATTCAGGAAAAAACGCATACGCCCTTTTTGGCCAAGTGCATCATTGTGGACGTTCTGCCTCTTTTCCTATGCTTTCAATGCAATTCCAGTCTACCTCCTGAAATCGGTTTCCTGCAATTCTGCCCCGCTTTCAAGTCCTCTTGGCAGCCTTACTTCAGTATATTTTTGGACGATAGCTGTCATTTATAACTCTGCAGGTTTGTGAATTACAGTGCCCCTGAGCTCCTTTCTTCAAGTCGCTTTCTCGTGAGCTGGCCGCAACACCGCAGGATGGCTTCAGGCCCTAATCTGGTTCCGGCACGGCACGCTGAGCCTTTGGTTAATTCCTCTTCCTGGTGGGAAATGAGAGTTAAATTTGCCCGTCCAGACACCTCCAGCTAGTCTGTCATTGGTTCTCCCTATTCCTGTTCATCTTCCGCAGAAATTGCAAACTGGGCCAAACAGGAGGTTAAAGGCACTGACTCTCCAAGTCGGGAGAGTGTTAGTAAAGCGTCTGGCATGTTGCACCCGAGTACCAGGGGACGAAAACTGAGACATATTGGAACACGTCTCCCGATCACACGGTTGATCATACTCTGGGTTCCACATGCATGTTTTAGCTGAAGGAAGAATACCTTAAACCTGGAGAGTTGAGACCCGTGGAATGGGTACCATGCAATATGACTTCAAAGGGTCTTCATTTGCTCACCGAACCTCTCCAATCCTATCACTGCTGCGTTTATGCCCCTGTACACACACTTGATTCTCTTTCAGAGACATAGCAATCCATAGGTTTTAAGATACTTCCTAGTCAGGTACACTCTTAGGCATTTAATATGGGGTGTTGAGTCCATTTCGTTGAGCAAGGAGTAGCTCTTGTCTATTCCATATTTGGCTTAAGGAACTTTATCTGTGCTTATTTCAATCTCTGGTTTTATGCAGCACCCCAACTCACCTTTCCCCTTAAGCAAGCATAAGTTGGGTTTCTAAATTTGAGACCCTGTTCTGTTTAGTAATTCAGTTCCTGTGTAGCCAAGTTTACATTCCGTGTATTAGTGATATCTTAGGATGTTTCTTTTTCTGTGTGACTTATTTCAGTTAGAATCATCGTACCTGAATCCACTCATTATGCTGCTACGGGCCTGATGACATAGATTTCATTGCTGAGTGATACTGCATTGTACGTAAGTACCACAACTTCTTTATCCATTTTTCACTTTCTGCGATATTGAACTTGTACCGTAAACCAGGTTCTTGTAAACAGAGCCGTCCCAACCTTTGGGGTGGCTGTGTCTTTTGATTTTAATTTCCCTAAGCTATAGGACCATAAGTGGAAGTGCCCTAGGCTCTGTTGCTTTGTTTTTTAGATGTTTCAGGAAACACCATACACTTCTCCCGAGTGGCTGTTGGCAATTGACATCCCGCCCATCAGCATAACAAGGCTCACAGTTCTCCATGGCCTGTCCTGCCTTTCTGGATTTTACACTTTTTTCAGATGGCCCTTTTGACCGGGGGGAAGTGAGACTTCATTGTAGTGCAGATTTCCTTTGCAAGCTTGCTTGGTTGGCCAAAAAGGGCGTATGCGTTTTTTCCTGAATATATTCAGGAAAAAACGCATACGCCCTTTTTGGCCAAGTGCATCATTGTGGACGTTCTGCCTCTTTTCCTATGCTTTAAATGCAATTCCAGTCTACCTCCTGAAATCGGTTTCCTGCAATTCTGCCCCGCTTTCAAGTCCTCTTGGCAGCCTTACTTCAGTATATTTTTGGACGATAGCTGTCATTTATAACTCTGCAGGTTTGTGAATTACAGTGCCCCTGATCTCCTTTCTTCAAGTCGCTTTCTCGTGAGCTGGCCGCAACACCGCAGGATGGCTTCAGGCCCTAATCTGGTTCCGGCACGGCACGCTGAGCCTTTGGTTAATTCCTCTTCCTGGTGGGAAATGAGAGTTAAATTTGCCCGTCCAGACACCTCCAGCTAGTCTGTCATTGGTTCTCCCTATTCCTGTTCATCTTCCGCAGAAATTGCAAACTGGGCCAAACAGGAGGTTAAAGGCACTGACTCTCCAAGTCGGGAGAGTGTTAGTAAAGCGTCTGGCATGTTGCACCCGAGTACCAGGGGACGAAAACTGAGACATATTGGAACACGTCTCCCGATCACACGGTTGATCATACTCTGGGTTCCACATGCATGTTTTAGCTGAAGGAAGAATACCTTAAACCTGGAGAGTTGAGACCCGTGGAATGGGTACCATGCAATATGACTTCAAAGGGTCTTCATTTGCTCACCGAACCTCTCCAATCCTATCACTGCTGCGTTTATGCCCCTGTACACACACTTGATTCTCTTTCAGAGACATAGCAATCCATAGGTTTTAAGATACTTCCTAGTCAGGTACACTCTTAGGCATTTAATATGGGGTGTTGAGTCCATTTCGTTGAGCAAGGAGTAGCTCTTGTCTATTCCATATTTGGCTTAAGGAACTTTATCTGTGCTCATTTCAATCTCTGGTTTTATGCAGCACCCCAACTCACCTTTCCCCTTAAGCAAGCATAAGTTGGGTTTCTAAATTTGAGACCCTGTTCTGTTTAGTAATTCAGTTCCTGTGTAGCCAAGTTTACATTCCGTGTATTAGTGATATCTTATGATGTTTCTTTTTCTGTGTGACTTATTTCAGTTAGAATCATCGTACCTGAATCCACTCATTATGCTGCTACGGGCCTGATGACATAGATTTCATTGCTGAGTGATACTGCATTGTACGTAAGTACCACAACTTCTTTATCCATTTTTCACTTTCTGCGATATTGAACTTGTACCGTAAACCAGGTTCTTGTAAACAGAGCCGTCCCAACCTTTGGGGTGGCTGTGTCTTTTTGATTTTAATTTCCCTAAGCTATAGGACCATAAGTGGAAGTGCCCTAGGCTCTGTTGCTTTGTTTTTTAGATGTTTCAGGAAACACCATACACTTCTCCCGAGTGGCTGTTGGCAATTGACATCCCGCCCATCAGCATAACAAGGCTCCCAGTTCTCCATGGCCTGTCCTGCCTTTCTGGATTTTACACTTTTTTCAGATGGCCCTTTTGACCGGGGGGAAGTGAGACTTCATTGTAGTGCAGATTTCCTTTGCAAGCTTGCTTGGTTGGCCAAAAAGGGCGTATGCGTTTTTTCCTGAATATATTCAGGAAAAAACGCATACGCCCTTTTTGGCCAAGTGCATCATTGTGGACGTTCTGCCTCTTTTCCTATGCTTTCAATGCAATTCCAGTCTACCTCCTGAAATATGTTTCCTGCAATTCTGCCCCGCTTTCAAGTCCTCTTGGCAGCCTTACTTCAGTATATTTTTGGACGATAGCTGTCATTTATAACTCTGCAGGTTTGTGAATTACAGTGCCCCTGAGCTCCTTTCTTCAACTCGCTTTCTCGTGAGCTGGCCGCAACACCGCAGGATGGCTTCAGGCCCTAATCTGGTTCCGGCACGGCACGCTGAGCCTTTGGTTAATTCCTCTTCCTGGTGGGAAATGAGAGTTAAATTTGCCCGTCCAGACACCTCCAGCTAGTCTGTCATTGGTTCTCCCTATTCCTGTTCATCTTCCGCAGAAATTGCAAACTGGGCCAAACAGGAGGTTAAAGGCACTGACTCTCCAAGTCGGGAGAGTGTTAGTAAAGCGTCTGGCATGTTGCACCCGAGTACCAGGGGACGAAAACTGAGACATATTGGAACACGTCTCCCGATCACACGGTTGATCATACTCTGGGTTCCACATGCATGTTTTAGCTGAAGGAAGAATACCTTAAACCTGGAGAGTTGAGACCCGTGGAATGGGTACCATGCAATATGACTTCAAAGGGTCTTCATTTGCTCACCGAACCTCTCCAATCCTATCACTGCTGCGTTTATGCCCCTGTACACACACTTGATTCTCTTTCAGAGACATAGCAATCCATAGGTTTTAAGATACTTCCTAGTCAGGTACACTCTTAGGCATTTAATATGGGGTGTTGAGTCCATTTCGTTGAGCAAGGAGTAGCTCTTGTCTATTCCATATTTGGCTTAAGGAACTTTATCTGTGCTCATTTCAATCTCTGGTTTTATGCAGCACCCCAACTCACCTTTCCCCTTAAGCAAGCATAAGTTGGGTTTCTAAATTTGAGACCCTGTTCTGTTTAGTAATTCAGTTCCTGTGTAGCCAAGTTTACATTCCGTGTATTAGTGATATCTTATGATGTTTCTTTTTCTGTGTGACTTATTTCAGTTAGAATCATCGTACCTGAATCCACTCATTATGCTGCTACGGGCCTGATGACATAGATTTCATTGCTGAGTGATACTGCATTGTACGTAAGTACCACAACTTCTTTATCCATTTTTCACTTTCTGCGATATTGAACTTGTACCGTAAACCAGGTTCTTGTAAACAGAGCCGTCCCAACCTTTGGGGTGGCTGTGTCTTTTGATTTTAATTTCCCTAAGCTATAGGACCATAAGTGGAAGTGCCCTAGGCTCTGTTGCTTTGTTTTTTAGATGTTTCAGGAAACACCATACACTTCTCCCGAGTGGCTGTTGGCAATTTACATCCCGCCCATCAGCATAACAAGGCTCCCAGTTCTCCATGGCCTGTCCTGCCTTTCTGGATTTTACACTTTTTTCAGATGGCCCTTTTGACCGGGGGGAAGTGAGACTTCATTGTAGTGCAGATTTCCTTTGCAAGCTTGCTTGGTTGGCCAAAAAGGGCGTATGCGTTTTTTCCTGAATATATTCAGGAAAAAACGCATACGCCCTTTTTGGCCAAGTGCATCATTGTGGACGTTCTGCCTCTTTTCCTATGCTTTAAATGCAATTCCAGTCTACCTCCTGAAATCGGTTTCCTGCAATTCTGCCCCGCTTTCAAGTCCTCTTGGCAGCCTTACTTCAGTATATTTTTGGACGATAGCTGTCATTTATAACTCTGCAGGTTTGTGAATTACAGTGCCCCTGAGCTCCTTTCTTCAACTCGCTTTCTCGTGAGCTGGCCGCAACACCGCAGGATGGCTTCAGGCCCTAATCTGGTTCCGGCACGGCATGCTGAGCCTTTGGTTAATTCCTCTTCCTGGTGGGAAATGAGAGTTAAATTTGCCCGTCCAGACACCTCCAGCTAGTCTGTCATTGGTTCTCCCTATTCCTGTTCATCTTCCGCAGAAATTGCAAACTGGGCCAAACAGGAGGTTAAAGGCACTGACTCTCCAAGTCGGGAGAGTGTTAGTAAAGCGTCTGGCATGTTGCACCCGAGTACCAGGGGACGAAAACTGAGACATATTGGAACACGTCTCCCGATCACACGGTTGATCATACTCTGGGTTCCACATGCATGTTTTAGCTGAAGGAAGAATACCTTAAACCTGGAGAGTTGAGACCCGTGGAATGGGTACCATGCAATATGACTTCAAAGGGTCTTCATTTGCTCACCGAACCTCTCCAATCCTATCACTGCTGCGTTTATGCCCCTGTACACACACTTGATTCTCTTTCAGAGACATAGCAATCCATAGGTTTTAAGATACTTCCTAGTCAGGTACACTCTTAGGCATTTAATATGGGGTGTTGAGTCCATTTCGTTGAGCAAGGAGTAGCTCTTGTCTATTCCATATTTGGCTTAAGGAACTTTATCTGTGCTCATTTCAATCTCTGGTTTTATGCAGCACCCCAACTCACCTTTCCCCTTAAGCAAGCATAAGTTGGGTTTCTAAATTTGAGACCCTGTTCTGTTTAGTAATTCAGTTCCTGTGTAGCCAAGTTTACATTCCGTGTATTAGTGATATCTTATGATGTTTCTTTTTCTGTGTGACTTATTTCAGTTAGAATCATCGTACCTGAATCCACTCATTATGCTGCTACGGGCCTGATGACATAGATTTCATTGCTGAGTGATACTGCATTGTACGTAAGTACCACAACTTCTTTATCCATTTTTCACTTTCTGCGATATTGAACTTGTACCGTAAACCAGGTTCTTGTAAACAGAGCCGTCCCAACCTTTGGGGTGGCTGTGTCTTTTGATTTTAATTTCCCTAAGCTATAGGACCATAAGTGGAAGTGCCCTAGGCTCTGTTGCTTTGTTTTTTAGATGTTTCAGGAAACACCATACACTTCTCCCGAGTGGCTGTTGGCAATTGACATCCCGCCCATCAGCATAACAAGGCTCCCAGTTCTCCATGGCCTGTCCTGCCTTTCTGGATTTTACACTTTTTTCAGATGGCCCTTTTGACCGGGGGGAAGTGAGACTTCATTGTAGTGCAGATTTCCTTTGCAAGCTTGCTTGGTTGGCCAAAAAGGGCGTATGCGTTTTTTCCTGAATATATTCAGGAAAAAACGCATACGCCCTTTTTGGCCAAGTGCATCATTGTGGACGTTCTGCCTCTTTTCCTATGCTTTAAATGCAATTCCAGCCTACCTCCTGAAATCGGTTTCCTGCAATTCTGCCCCGCTTTCAAGTCCTCTTGGCAGCCTTACTTCAGTATATTTTTGGACGATAGCTGTCATTTATAACTCTGCAGGTTTGTGAATTACAGTGCCCCTGAGCTCCTTTCTTCAAGTCGCTTTCTCGTGAGCTGGCCGCAACACCGCAGGATGGCTTCAGGCCCTAATCTGGTTCCGGCACGGCACGCTGAGCCTTTGGTTAATTCCTCTTCCTGGTGGGAAATGAGAGTTAAATTTGCCCGTCCAGACACCTCCAGCTAGTCTGTCATTGGTTCTCCCTATTCCTGTTCATCTTCCGCAGAAATTGCAAACTGGGCCAAACAGGAGGTTAAAGGCACTGACTCTCCAAGTCGGGAGAGTGTTAGTAAAGCGTCTGGCATGTTGCACCCGAGTACCAGGGGACGAAAACTGAGACATATTGGAACACGTCTCCCGATCACACGGTTGATCATACTCTGGGTTCCACATGCATGTTTTAGCTGAAGGAAGAATACCTTAAACCTGGAGAGTTGAGACCCGTGGAATGGGTACCATGCAATATGACTTCAAAGGGTCTTCATTTGCTCACCGAACCTCTCCAATCCTATCACTGCTGCGTTTATGCCCCTGTACACACACTTGATTCTCTTTCAGAGACATAGCAATCCATAGGTTTTAAGATACTTCCTAGTCAGGTACACTCTTAGGCATTTAATATGGGGTGTTGAGTCCATTTCGTTGAGCAAGGAGTAGCTCTTGTCTATTCCATATTTGGCTTAAGGAACTTTATCTGTGCTCATTTCAATCTCTGGTTTTATGCAGCACCCCAACTCACCTTTCCCCTTAAGCAAGCATAAGTTGGGTTTCTAAATTTGAGACCCTGTTCTGTTTAGTAATTCAGTTCCTGTGTAGCCAAGTTTACATTCCGTGTATTAGTGATATCTTATGATGTTTCTTTTTCTGTGTGACTTATTTCAGTTAGAATCATCGTACCTGAATCCACTCACTATGCTGCTACGGGCCTGATGACATAGATTTCATTGCTGAGTGATACTGCATTGTACGTAAGTACCACAACTTCTTTATCCATTTTTCACTTTCTGCGATATTGAACTTGTACCGTAAACCAGGTTCTTGTAAACAGAGCCGTCCCAACCTTTGGGGTGGCTGTGTCTTTTGATTTTAATTTCCCTAAGCTATAGGACCATAAGTGGAAGTGCCCTAGGCTCTGTTGCTTTGTTTTTTAGATGTTTCAGGAAACACCATACACTTCTCCCGAGTGGCTGTTGGCAATTGACATCCCGCCCATCAGCATAACAAGGCTCCCAGTTCTCCATGGCCTGTCCTGCCTTTCTGGATTTTACACTTTTTTCAGATGGCCCTTTTGACCGGGGGGAAGTGAGACTTCATTGTAGTGCAGATTTCCTTTGCAAGCTTGCTTGGTTGGCCAAAAAGGGCGTATGCGTTTTTTCCTGAATATATTCAGGAAAAAACGCATACGCCCTTTTTGGCCAAGTGCATCATTGTGGACGTTCTGCCTCTTTTCCTATGCTTTAAATGCAATTCCAGCCTACCTCCTGAAATCGGTTTCCTGCAATTCTGCCCCGCTTTCAAGTCCTCTTGGCAGCCTTACTTCAGTATATTTTTGGACGATAGCTGTCATTTATAACTCTGCAGGTTTGTGAATTACAGTGCCCCTGAGCTCCTTTCTTCAAGTCGCTTTCTCGTGAGCTGGCCGCAACACCGCAGGATGGCTTCAGGCCCTAATCTGGTTCCGGCACGGCACGCTGAGCCTTTGGTTAATTCCTCTTCCTGGTGGGAAATGAGAGTTAAATTTGCCCGTCCAGACACCTCCAGCTAGTCTGTCATTGGTTCTCCCTATTCCTGTTCATCTTCCGCAGAAATTGCAAACTGGGCCAAACAGGAGGTTAAAGGCACTGACTCTCCAAGTCGGGAGAGTGTTAGTAAAGCGTCTGGCATGTTGCACCCGAGTACCAGGGGACGAAAACTGAGACATATTGGAACACGTCTCCCGATCACACGGTTGATCATACTCTGGGTTCCACATGCATGTTTTAGCTGAAGGAAGAATACCTTAAACCTGGAGAGTTGAGACCCGTGGAATGGGTACCATGCAATATGACTTCAAAGGGTCTTCATTTGCTCACCGAACCTCTCCAATCCTATCACTGCTGCGTTTATGCCCCTGTACACACACTTGATTCTCTTTCAGAGACATAGCAATCCATAGGTTTTAAGATACTTCCTAGTCAGGTACACTCTTAGGCATTTAATATGGGGTGTTGAGTCCATTTCGTTGAGCAAGGAGTAGCTCTTGTCTATTCCATATTTGGCTTAAGGAACTTTATCTGTGCTCATTTCAATCTCTGGTTTTATGCAGCACCCCAACTCACCTTTCCCCTTAAGCAAGCATAAGTTGGGTTTCTAAATTTGAGACCATGTTCTGTTTTGTAATTCAGTTCCTGTGTAGCCAAGGTTACATTCCGTGTATTGGTGATATCTTATGATGTTTCTTTTCCTGTGTGACTTATTTCAGTTAGAATCATCGTACCTGAATCCACTCATTATGCTGCTACGGGCCTGATGACATAGATTTCATTGCTGAGTGATACTGCATTGTACGTAAGTACCACAACTTCTTTATCCATTTTTCACTTTCTGCGATATTGAACTTGTACCGTAAACCAGGTTCTTGTAAACAGAGCCGTCCCAACCTTTGGGGTGGCTGTGTCTTTTGATTTTAATTTCCCTAAGCTATAGGACCATAAGTGGAAGTGCCCTAGGCTCTGTTGTTTTGTTTTTTAGATGTTTCAGGAAACACCATACACTTCTCCCGAGTGGCTGTTGGCAATTGACATCCCGCCCATCAGCATAACAAGGCTCCCAGTTCTCCATGGCCTGTCCTGCCTTTCTGGATTTTACACTTTTTTCAGATGGCCCTTTTGACCGGGGGGAAGTGAGACTTCATTGTAGTGCAGATTTCCTTTGCAAGCTTGCTTGGTTGGCCAAAAAGGGCGTATGCGTTTTTTCCTGAATATATTCAGGAAAAAACGCATACGCCCTTTTTGGCCAAGTGCATCATTGTGGACGTTCTGCCTCTTTTCCTATGCTTTAAATGCAATTCCAGTCTACCTCCTGAAATCGGTTTCCTGCAATTCTGCCCCGCTTTCAAGTCCTCTTGGCAGCCTTACTTCAGTATATTTTTGGACGATACCTGTCATTTATAACTCTGCAGGTTTGTGAATTACAGTGCCCCTGAGCTCCTTTCTTCAAGTCGCTTTCTCGTGAGCTGGCCGCAACACCGCAGGATGGCTTCAGGCCCTAATCTGGTTCCGGCACGGCACGCTGAGCCTTTGGTTAATTCCTCTTCCTGGTGGGAAATGAGAGTTAAATTTGCCAGTCCAGACACCTCCAGCTAGTCTGTCATTGGTTCTCCCTATTCCTGTTCATCTTCCGCAGAAATTGCAAACTGGGCCAAACAGGAGGTTAAAGGCACTGACTCTCCAAGTCGGGAGAGTGTTAGTAAAGCGTCTGGCATGTTGCACCCGAGTACCAGGGGACGAAAACTGAGACATATTGGAACACGTCTCCCGATCACACGGTTGATCATACTCTGGGTTCCACATGCATGTTTTAGCTGAAGGAAGAATACCTTAAACCTGGAGAGTTGAGACCCGTGGAATGGGTACCATGCAATATGACTTCAAAGGGTCTTCATTTGCTCACCGAACCTCTCCAATCCTATCACTGCTGCGTTTATGCCCCTGTACACACACTTGATTCTCTTTCAGAGACATAGCAATCCATAGGTTTTAAGATACTTCCTAGTCAGGTACACTCTTAGGCATTTAATATGGGGTGTTGAGTCCATTTCGTTGAGCAAGGAGTAGCTCTTGTCTATTCCATATTTGGCTTAAGGAACTTTATCTGTGCTCATTTCAATCTCTGGTTTTATGCAGCACCCCAACTCACCTTTCCCCTTAAGCAAGCATAAGTTGGGTTTCTAAATTTGAGACCCTGTTCTGTTTAGTAATTCAGTTCCTGTGTAGCCAAGTTTACATTCCGTGTATTAGTGATATCTTATGATGTTTCTTTTTCTGTGTGACTTATTTCAGTTAGAATCATCGTACCTGAATCCACTCATTATGCTGCTACGGGCCTGATGACATAGATTTCATTGCTGAGTGATACTGCATTGTACGTAAGTACCACAACTTCTTTATCCATTTTTCACTTTCTGCGATATTGAACTTGTACCGTAAACCAGGTTCTTGTAAACAGAGCCGTCCCAACCTTTGGGGTGGCTGTGTCTTTTGATTTTAATTTCCCTAAGCTATAGGACCATAAGTGGAAGTGCCCTAGGCTCTGTTGCTTTGTTTTTTAGATGTTTCAGGAAACACCATACACTTCTCCCGAGTGGCTGTTGGCAATTGACATCCCGCCCATCAGCATAACAAGGCTCCCAGTTCTCCATGGCCTGTCCTGCCTTTCTGGATTTTACACTTTTTTCAGATGGCCCTTTTGACCGGGGGGAAGTGAGACTTCATTGTAGTGCAGATTTCCTTTGCAAGCTTGCTTGGTTGGCCAAAAAGGGCGTATGCGTTTTTTCCTGAATATATTCAGGAAAAAACGCATACGCCCTTTTTGGCCAAGTGCATCATTGTGGACGTTCTGCCTCTTTTCCTATGCTTTAAATGCAATTCCAGTCTACCTCCTGAAATCGGTTTCCTGCAATTCTGCCCCGCTTTCAAGTCCTCTTGGCAGCCTTACTTCAGTATATTTTTGGACGATAGCTGTCATTTATAACTCTGCAGGTTTGTGAATTACAGTGCCCCTGAGCTCCTTTCTTCAACTCGCTTTCTCGTGAGCTGGCCGCAACACCGCAGGATGGCTTCAGGCCCTAATCTGGTTCCGGCACGGCACGCTGAGCCTTTGGTTAATTCCTCTTCCTGGTGGGAAATGAGAGTTAAATTTGCCCGTCCAGACACCTCCAGCTAGTCTGTCATTGGTTCTCCCTATTCCTGTTCATCTTCCGCAGAAATTGCAAACTGGGCCAAACAGGAGGTTAAAGGCACTGACTCTCCAAGTCGGGAGAGTGTTAGTAAAGCGTCTGGAATGTTGCACCCGAGTACCAGGGGACGAAAACTGAGACATATTGGAACACGTCTCCCGATCACACGGTTGATCATACTCTGGGTTCCACATGCATGTTTTAGCTGAAGGAAGAATACCTTAAACCTGGAGAGTTGAGACCCGTGGAATGGGTACCATGCAATATGACTTCAAAGGGTCTTCATTTGCTCACCGAACCTCTCCAATCCTATCACTGCTGCGTTTATGCCCCTGTACACACACTTGATTCTCTTTCAGAGACATAGCAATCCATAGGTTTTAAGATACTTCCTAGTCAGGTACACTCTTAGGCATTTAATATGGGGTGTTGAGTCCATTTCGTTGAGCAAGGAGTAGCTCTTGTCTATTCCATATTTGGCTTAAGGAACTTTATCTGTGCTCATTTCAATCTCTGGTTTTATGCAGCACCCCAACTCACCTTTCCCCTTAAGCAAGCATAAGTTGGGTTTCTAAATTTGAGACCCTGTTCTGTTTAGTAATTCAGTTCCTGTGTAGCCAAGTTTACATTCCGTGTATTAGTGATATCTTATGATGTTTCTTTTTCTGTGTGACTTATTTCAGTTAGAATCATCGTACCTGAATCCACTCATTATGCTGCTACGGGCCTGATGACATAGATTTCATTGCTGAGTGATACTGCATTGTACGTAAGTACCACAACTTCTTTATCCATTTTTCACTTTCTGCGATATTGAACTTGTACCGTAAACCAGGTTCTTGTAAACAGAGCCGTCCCAACCTTTGGGGTGGCTGTGTCTTTTGATTTTAATTTCCCTAAGCTATAGGACCATAAGTGGAAGTGCCCTAGGCTCTGTTGCTTTGTTTTTTAGATGTTTCAGGAAACACCATACACTTCTCCCGAGTGGCTGTTGGCAATTTACATCCCGCCCATCAGCATAACAAGGCTCCCAGTTCTCCATGGCCTGTCCTGCCTTTCTGGATTTTACACTTTTTTCAGATGGCCCTTTTGACCGGGGGGAAGTGAGACTTCATTGTAGTGCAGATTTCCTTTGCAAGCTTGCTTGGTTGGCCAAAAAGGGCGTATGCGTTTTTTCCTGAATATATTCAGGAAAAAACGCATACGCCCTTTTTGGCCAAGTGCATCATTGTGGACGTTCTGCCTCTTTTCCTATGCTTTCAATGCAATTCCAGTCTACCTCCTGAAATCGGTTTCCTGCAATTCTGCCCCGCTTTCAAGTCCTCTTGGCAGCCTTACTTCAGTATATTTTTGGACGATAGCTGTCATTTATAACTCTGCAGGTTTGTGAATTACAGTGCCCCTGAGCTCCTTTCTTCAACTCGCTTTCTCGTGAGCTGGCCGCAACACCGCAGGATGGCTTCAGGCCCTAATCTGGTTCCGGCACGGCACGCTGAGCCTTTGGTTAATTCCTCTTCCTGGTGGGAAATGAGAGTTAAATTTGCCCGTCCAGACACCTCCAGCTAGTCTGTCATTGGTTCTCCCTATTCCTGTTCATCTTCCGCAGAAATTGCAAACTGGGCCAAACAGGAGGTTAAAGGCACTGACTCTCCAAGTCGGGAGAGTGTTAGTAAAGCGTCTGGCATGTTGCACCCGAGTACCAGGGGACGAAAACTGAGACATATTGGAACACGTCTCCCGATCACACGGTTGATCATACTCTGGGTTCCACATGCATGTTTTAGCTGAAGGAAGAATACCTTAAACCTGGAGAGTTGAGACCCGTGGAATGGGTACCATGCAATATGACTTCAAAGGGTCTTCATTTGCTCACCGAACCTCTCCAGTCCTATCACTGCTGCGTTTATGCCCCTGTACACACACTTGATTCTCTTTCAGAGACATAGCAATCCATAGGTTTTAAGATACTTCCTAGTCAGGTACACTCTTAGGCATTTAATATGGGGTGTTGAGTCCATTTCGTTGAGCAAGGAGTAGCTCTTGTCTATTCCATATTTGGCTTAAGGAACTTTATCTGTGCTCATTTCAATCTCTGGTTTTATGCAGCACCCCAACTCACCTTTCCCCTTAAGCAAGCATAAGTTGGGTTTCTAAATTTGAGACCATGTTCTGTTTTGTAATTCAGTTCCTGTGTAGCCAAGGTTACATTCCGTGTATTGGTGATATCTTATGATGTTTCTTTTCCTGTGTGACTTATTTCAGTTAGAATCATCGTACCTGAATCCACTCATTATGCTGCTACGGGCCTGATGACATAGATTTCATTGCTGAGTGATACTGCATTGTACGTAAGTACCACAACTTCTTTATCCATTTTTCACTTTCTGCGATATTGAACTTGTACCGTAAACCAGGTTCTTGTAAACAGAGCCGTCCCAACCTTTGGGGTGGCTGTGTCTTTTGATTTTAATTTCCCTAAGCTATAGGACCATAAGTGGAAGTGCCCTAGGCTCTGTTGCTTTGTTTTTTAGATGTTTCAGGAAACACCATACACTTCTCCCGAGTGGCTGTTGGCAATTTACATCCCGCCCATCAGCATAACAAGGCTCCCAGTTCTCCATGGCCTGTCCTGCCTTTCTGGATTTTACACTTTTTTCAGATGGCCCTTTTGACCGGGGGGAAGTGAGACTTCATTGTAGTGCAGATTTCCTTTGCAAGCTTGCTTGGTTGGCCAAAAAGGGCGTATGCGTTTTTTCCTGAATATATTCAGGAAAAAACGCATACGCCCTTTTTGGCCAAGTGCATCATTGTGGACGTTCTGCCTCTTTTCCTATGCTTTCAATGCAATTCCAGTCTACCTCCTGAAATCGGTTTCCTGCAATTCTGCCCCGCTTTCAAGTCCTCTTGGCAGCCTTACTTCAGTATATTTTTGGACGATAGCTGTCATTTATAACTCTGCAGGTTTGTGAATTACAGTGCCCCTGAGCTCCTTTCTTCAACTCGCTTTCTCGTGAGCTGGCCGCAACACCGCAGGATGGCTTCAGGCCCTAATCTGGTTCCGGCACGGCACGCTGAGCCTTTGGTTAATTCCTCTTCCTGGTGGGAAATGAGAGTTAAATTTGCCCGTCCAGACACCTCCAGCTAGTCTGTCATTGGTTCTCCCTATTCCTGTTCATCTTCCGCAGAAATTGCAAACTGGGCCAAACAGGAGGTTAAAGGCACTGACTCTCCAAGTCGGGAGAGTGTTAGTAAAGCGTCTGGAATGTTGCACCCGAGTACCAGGGGATGAAAACTGAGACATATTGGAACACGTCTCCCGATCACACGGTTGATCATACTCTGGGTTCCACATGCATGTTTTAGCTGAAGGAAGAATACCTTAAACCTGGAGAGTTGAGACCCGTGGAATGGGTACCATGCAATATGACTTCAAAGGGTCTTCATTTGCTCACCGAACCTCTCCAATCCTATCACTGCTGCGTTTATGCCCCTGTACACACACTTGATTCTCTTTCAGAGACATAGCAATCCATAGGTTTTAAGATACTTCCTAGTCAGGTACACTCTTAGGCATTTAATATGGGGTGTTGAGTCCATTTCGTTGAGCAAGGAGTAGCTCTTGTCTATTCCATATTTGGCTTAAGGAACTTTATCTGTGCTCATTTCAATCTCTGGTTTTATGCAGCACCCCAACTCACCTTTCCCCTTAAGCAAGCATAAGTTGGGTTTCTTAATTTGAGACCCTGTTCTGTTTTGTAATTCAGTTCCTGTGTAGCCAAGGTTACATTCCGTGTATTAGTGATATCTTATGATGTTTCTTTTTCTGTGTGACTTATTTCAGTTAGAATCATCGTACCTGAATCCACTCATTATGCTGCTACGGGCCTGATGACATAGATTTCATTGCTGAGTGATACTGCATTGTACGTAAGTACCACAACTTCTTTATCCATTTTTCACTTTCTGCGATATTGAACTTGTACCGTAAACCAGGTTCTTGTAAACAGAGCCGTCCCAACCTTTGGGGTGGCTGTGTCTTTTGATTTTAATTTCCCTAAGCTATAGGACCATAAGTGGAAGTGCCCTAGGCTCTGTTGCTTTGTTTTTTAGATGTTTCAGGAAACACCATACACTTCTCCCGAGTGGCTGTTGGCAATTGACATCCCGCCCATCAGCATAACAAGGCTCCCAGTTCTCCATGGCCTGTCCTGCCTTTCTGGATTTTACACTTTTTTCAGATGGCCCTTTTGACCGGGGGGAAGTGAGACTTCATTGTAGTGCAGATTTCCTTTGCAAGCTTGCTTGGTTGGCCAAAAAGGGCGTATGCGTTTTTTCCTGAATATATTCAGGAAAAAACGCATACGCCCTTTTTGGCCAAGTGCATCATTGTGGACGTTCTGCCTCTTTTCCTATGCTTTCAATGCAATTCCAGTCTACCTCCTGAAATCGGTTTCCTGCAATTCTGCCCCGCTTTCAAGTCCTCTTGGCAGCCTTACTTCAGTATATTTTTGGACGATAGCTGTCATTTATAACTCTGCAGGTTTGTGAATTACAGTGCCCCTGAGCTCCTTTCTTCAACTCGCTTTCTCGTGAGCTGGCCGCAACACCGCAGGATGGCTTCAGGCCCTAATCTGGTTCCGGCACGGCACGCTGAGCCTTTGGTTAATTCCTCTTCCTGGTGGGAAATGAGAGTTAAATTTGCCCGTCCAGACACCTCCAGCTAGTCTGTCATTGGTTCTCCCTATTCCTGTTCATCTTCCGCAGAAATTGCAAACTGGGCCAAACAGGAGGTTAAAGGCACTGACTCTCCAAGTCGGGAGAGTGTTAGTAAAGCGTCTGGCATGTTGCACCCGAGTACCAGGGGACGAAAACTGAGACATATTGGAACACGTCTCCCGATCACACGGTTGATCATACTCTGGGTTCCACATGCATGTTTTAGCTGAAGGAAGAATACCTTAAACCTGGAGAGTTGAGACCCGTGGAATGGGTACCATGCAATATGACTTCAAAGGGTCTTCATTTGCTCACCGAACCTCTCCAGTCCTATCACTGCTGCGTTTATGCCCCTGTACACACACTTGATTCTCTTTCAGAGACATAGCAATCCATAGGTTTTAAGATACTTCCTAGTCAGGTACACTCTTAGGCATTTAATATGGGGTGTTGAGTCCATTTCGTTGAGCAAGGAGTAGCTCTTGTCTATTCCATATTTGGCTTAAGGAACTTTATCTGTGCTCATTTCAATCTCTGGTTTTATGCAGCACCCCAACTCACCTTTCCCCTTAAGCAAGCATAAGTTGGGTTTCTAAATTTGAGACCATGTTCTGTTTTGTAATTCAGTTCCTGTGTAGCCAAGGTTACATTCCGTGTATTGGTGATATCTTATGATGTTTCTTTTCCTGTGTGACTTATTTCAGTTAGAATCATCGTACCTGAATCCACTCATTATGCTGCTACGGGCCTGATGACATAGATTTCATTGCTGAGTGATACTGCATTGTACGTAAGTACCACAACTTCTTTATCCATTTTTCACTTTCTGCGATATTGAACTTGTACCGTAAACCAGGTTCTTGTAAACAGAGCCGTCCCAACCTTTGGGGTGGCTGTGTCTTTTGATTTTAATTTCCCTAAGCTATAGGACCATAAGTGGAAGTGCCCTAGGCTCTGTTGCTTTGTTTTTTAGATGTTTCAGGAAACACCATACACTTCTCCCGAGTGGCTGTTGGCAATTTACATCCCGCCCATCAGCATAACAAGGCTCCCAGTTCTCCATGGCCTGTCCTGCCTTTCTGGATTTTACACTTTTTTCAGATGGCCCTTTTGACCGGGGGGAAGTGAGACTTCATTGTAGTGCAGATTTCCTTTGCAAGCTTGCTTGGTTGGCCAAAAAGGGCGTATGCGTTTTTTCCTGAATATATTCAGGAAAAAACGCATACGCCCTTTTTGGCCAAGTGCATCATTGTGGACGTTCTGCCTCTTTTCCTATGCTTTCAATGCAATTCCAGTCTACCTCCTGAAATCGGTTTCCTGCAATTCTGCCCCGCTTTCAAGTCCTCTTGGCAGCCTTACTTCAGTATATTTTTGGACGATAGCTGTCATTTATAACTCTGCAGGTTTGTGAATTACAGTGCCCCTGAGCTCCTTTCTTCAACTCGCTTTCTCGTGAGCTGGCCGCAACACCGCAGGATGGCTTCAGGCCCTAATCTGGTTCCGGCACGGCACGCTGAGCCTTTGGTTAATTCCTCTTCCTGGTGGGAAATGAGAGTTAAATTTGCCCGTCCAGACACCTCCAGCTAGTCTGTCATTGGTTCTCCCTATTCCTGTTCATCTTCCGCAGAAATTGCAAACTGGGCCAAACAGGAGGTTAAAGGCACTGACTCTCCAAGTCGGGAGAGTGTTAGTAAAGCGTCTGGAATGTTGCACCCGAGTACCAGGGGATGAAAACTGAGACATATTGGAACACGTCTCCCGATCACACGGTTGATCATACTCTGGGTTCCACATGCATGTTTTAGCTGAAGGAAGAATACCTTAAACCTGGAGAGTTGAGACCCGTGGAATGGGTACCATGCAATATGACTTCAAAGGGTCTTCATTTGCTCACCGAACCTCTCCAATCCTATCACTGCTGCGTTTATGCCCCTGTACACACACTTGATTCTCTTTCAGAGACATAGCAATCCATAGGTTTTAAGATACTTCCTAGTCAGGTACACTCTTAGGCATTTAATATGGGGTGTTGAGTCCATTTCGTTGAGCAAGGAGTAGCTCTTGTCTATTCCATATTTGGCTTAAGGAACTTTATCTGTGCTCATTTCAATCTCTGGTTTTATGCAGCACCCCAACTCACCTTTCCCCTTAAGCAAGCATAAGTTGGGTTTCTTAATTTGAGACCCTGTTCTGTTTTGTAATTCAGTTCCTGTGTAGCCAAGGTTACATTCCGTGTATTAGTGATATCTTATAATGTTTCTTTTTCTGTGTTACTTATTTCAGTTAGAATCATCGTACCTGAATCCACTCATTATGCTGCTACGGGCCTGATGACATAGATTTCATTGCTGAGTGATACTGCATTGTACGTAAGTACCACAACTTCTTTATCCATTTTTCACTTTCTGCGATATTGAACTTGTACCGTAAACCAGGTTCTTGTAAACAGAGCCGTCCCAACCTTTGGGGTGACTGTGTCTTTTTGATTTTAATTTCCCTAAGCTATAGGACCATAAGTGGAAGTGCCCTAGGCTCTGTTGCTTTGTTTTTTAGATGTTTCAGGAAACACCATACACTTCTCCCGAGTGGCTGTTGGCAATTGACATCCCGCCCATCAGCATAACAAGGCTCCCAGTTCTCCATGGCCTGTCCTGCCTTTCTGGATTTTACACTTTTTTCAGATGGCCCTTTTGACCGGGGGGAAGTGAGACTTCATTGTAGTGCAGATTTCCTTTGCAAGCTTGCTTGGTTGGCCAAAAAGGGCGTATGCGTTTTTTCCTGAATATATTCAGGAAAAAACGCATACGCCCTTTTTGGCCAAGTGCATCATTGTGGACGTTCTGCCTCTTTTCCTATGCTTTAAATGCAATTCCAGTCTACCTCCTGAAATCGGTTTCCTGCAATTCTGCCCCGCTTTCAAGTCCTCTTGGCAGCCTTACTTCAGTATATTTTTGGACGATAGCTGTCATTTATAACTCTGCAGGTTTGTGAATTACAGTGCCCCTGAGCTCCTTTCTTCAACTCGCTTTCTCGTGAGCTGGCCGCAACACCGCAGGATGGCTTCAGGCCCTAATCTGGTTCCGGCACGGCACGCTGAGCCTTTGGTTAATTCCTCTTCCTGGTGGGAAATGAGAGTTAAATTTGCCCGTCCAGACACCTCCAGCCAGTCTGTCATTGGTTCTCGCTATTCCTGTTCATCTTCCGCAGAAATTGCAAACTGGGCCAAACAGGAGGTTAAAGGCACTGACTCTCCAAGTCGGGAGAGTGTTAGTAAAGCATCTGGCATGTTGCACCCGAGTACCAGGGGACGAAAACTGAGACATATTGGAACACGTCTCCCGATCACACGGTTGATCATACTCTGGGTTCCACATGCATGTTTTAGCTGAAGGAAGAATACCTTAAACCTGGAGAGTTGAGACCCGTGGAATGGGTACCATGCAATATGACTTCAAAGGGTCTTCATTTGCTCACCGAACCTCTCCAATCCTATCACTGCTGCGTTTATGCCCCTGTACACACACTTGATTCTCTTTCAGAGACATAGCAATCCATAGGTTTTAAGATACTTCCTAGTCAGGTACACTCTTAGGCATTTAATATGGGGTGTTGAGTCCATTTCGTTGAGCAAGGAGTAGCTCTTGTCTATTCCATATTTGGCTTAAGGAACTTTATCTGTGCTCATTTCAATCTCTGGTTTTATGCAGCACCCCAACTCACCTTTCCCCTTAAGCAAGCATAAGTTGGGTTTCTAAATTTGAGACCCTGTTCTGTTTTGTAATTCAGTTCCTGTGTAGCCAAGGTTACATTCCGTGTATTGGTGATATCTTATGATGTTTCTTTTCCTGTGTGACTTATTTCAGTTAGAATCATCGTACCTGAATCCACTCATTATGCTGCTACGGGCCTGATGACATAGATTTCATTGCTGAGTGATACTGCATTGTACGTAAGTACCACAACTTCTTTATCCATTTTTCACTTTCTGCGATATTGAACTTGTACCGTAAACCAGGTTCTTGTAAACAGAGCCGTCCCAACCTTTGGGGTGGCTGTGTCTTTTGATTTTAATTTCCCTAAGCTATAGGACCATAAGTGGAAGTGCCCTAGGCTCTGTTGCTTTGTTTTTTAGATGTTTCAGGAAACACCATACACTTCTCCCGAGTGGCTGTTGGCAATTGACATCCCGCCCATCAGCATAACAAGGCTCCCAGTTCTCCATGGCCTGTCCTGCCTTTCTGGATTTTACACTTTTTTCAGATGGCCCTTTTGACCGGGGGGAAGTGAGACTTCATTGTAGTGCAGATTTCCTTTGCAAGCTTGCTTGGTTGGCCAAAAAGGGCGTATGCGTTTTTTCCTGAATATATTCAGGAAAAAACGCATACGCCCTTTTTGGCCAAGTGCATCATTGTGGACGTTCTGCCTCTTTTCCTATGCTTTCAATGCAATTCCAGTCTACCTCCTGAAATCGGTTTCCTGCAATTCTGCCCCGCTTTCAAGTCCTCTTGGCAGCCTTACTTCAGTATATTTTTGGACGATAGCTGTCATTTATAACTCTGCAGGTTTGTGAATTACAGTGCCCCTGAGCTCCTTTCTTCAACTCGCTTTCTCGTGAGCTGGCCGCAACACCGCAGGATGGCTTCAGGCCCTAATCTGGTTCCGGCACGGCACGCTGAGCCTTTGGTTAATTCCTCTTCCTGGTGGGAAATGAGAGTTAAATTTGCCCGTCCAGACACCTCCAGCTAGTCTGTCATTGGTTCTCCCTATTCCTGTTCATCTTCCGCAGAAATTGCAAACTGGGCCAAACAGGAGGTTAAAGGCACTGACTCTCCAAGTCGGGAGAGTGTTAGTAAAGCGTCTGGAATGTTGCACCCGAGTACCAGGGGATGAAAACTGAGACATATTGGAACACGTCTCCCGATCACACGGTTGATCATACTCTGGGTTCCACATGCATGTTTTAGCTGAAGGAAGAATACCTTAAACCTGGAGAGTTGAGACCCGTGGAATGGGTACCATGCAATATGACTTCAAAGGGTCTTCATTTGCTCACCGAACCTCTCCAATCCTATCACTGCTGCGTTTATGCCCCTGTACACACACTTGATTCTCTTTCAGAGACATAGCAATCCATAGGTTTTAAGATACTTCCTAGTCAGGTACACTCTTAGGCATTTAATATGGGGTGTTGAGTCCATTTCGTTGAGCAAGGAGTAGCTCTTGTCTATTCCATATTTGGCTTAAGGAACTTTATCTGTGCTCATTTCAATCTCTGGTTTTATGCAGCACCCCAACTCACCTTTCCCCTTAAGCAAGCATAAGTTGGGTTTCTTAATTTGAGACCCTGTTCTGTTTTGTAATTCAGTTCCTGTGTAGCCAAGGTTACATTCCGTGTATTAGTGATATCTTATAATGTTTCTTTTTCTGTGTTACTTATTTCAGTTAGAATCATCGTACCTGAATCCACTCATTATGCTGCTACGGGCCTGATGACATAGATTTCATTGCTGAGTGATACTGCATTGTACGTAAGTACCACAACTTCTTTATCCATTTTTCACTTTCTGCGATATTGAACTTGTACCGTAAACCAGGTTCTTGTAAACAGAGCCGTCCCAACCTTTGGGGTGACTGTGTCTTTTTGATTTTAATTTCCCTAAGCTATAGGACCATAAGTGGAAGTGCCCTAGGCTCTGTTGCTTTGTTTTTTAGATGTTTCAGGAAACACCATACACTTCTCCCGAGTGGCTGTTGGCAATTGACATCCCGCCCATCAGCATAACAAGGCTCCCAGTTCTCCATGGCCTGTCCTGCCTTTCTGGATTTTACACTTTTTTCAGATGGCCCTTTTGACCGGGGGGAAGTGAGACTTCATTGTAGTGCAGATTTCCTTTGCAAGCTTGCTTGGTTGGCCAAAAAGGGCGTATGCGTTTTTTCCTGAATATATTCAGGAAAAAACGCATACGCCCTTTTTGGCCAAGTGCATCATTGTGGACGTTCTGCCTCTTTTCCTATGCTTTAAATGCAATTCCAGTCTACCTCCTGAAATCGGTTTCCTGCAATTCTGCCCCGCTTTCAAGTCCTCTTGGCAGCCTTACTTCAGTATATTTTTGGACGATAGCTGTCATTTATAACTCTGCAGGTTTGTGAATTACAGTGCCCCTGAGCTCCTTTCTTCAACTCGCTTTCTCGTGAGCTGGCCGCAACACCGCAGGATGGCTTCAGGCCCTAATCTGGTTCCGGCACGGCACGCTGAGCCTTTGGTTAATTCCTCTTCCTGGTGGGAAATGAGAGTTAAATTTGCCCGTCCAGACACCTCCAGCCAGTCTGTCATTGGTTCTCCCTATTCCTGTTCATCTTCCGCAGAAATTGCAAACTGGGCCAAACAGGAGGTTAAAGGCACTGACTCTCCAAGTCGGGAGAGTGTTAGTAAAGCGTCTGGCATGTTGCACCCGAGTACCAGGGGACGAAAACTGACACATATTGGAACACGTCTCCCGATCACACGGTTGATCATACTCTGGGTTCCACATGCATGTTTTAGCTGAAGGAAGAATACCTTAAACCTGGAGAGTTGAGACCCGTGGAATGGGTACCATGCAATATGACTTCAAAGGGTCTTCATTTGCTCACCGAACCTCTCCAATCCTATCACTGCTGCGTTTATGCCCCTGTACACACACTTGATTCTCTTTCAGAGACATAGCAATCCATAGGTTTTAAGATACTTCCTAGTCAGGTACACTCTTAGGCATTTAATATGGGGTGTTGAGTCCATTTCGTTGAGCAAGGAGTAGCTCTTGTCTATTCCATATTTGGCTTAAGGAACTTTATCTGTGCTCATTTCAATCTCTGGTTTTATGCAGCACCCCAACTCACCTTTCCCCTTAAGCAAGCATAAGTTGGGTTTCTAAATTTGAGACCCTGTTCTGTTTTGTAATTCAGTTCCTGTGTAGCCAAGGTTACATTCCGTGTATTGGTGATATCTTATGATGTTTCTTTTCCTGTGTGACTTATTTCAGTTAGAATCATCGTACCTGAATCCACTCATTATGCTGCTACGGGCCTGATGACATAGATTTCATTGCTGAGTGATACTGCATTGTACGTAAGTACCACAACTTCTTTATCCATTTTTCACTTTCTGCGATATTGAACTTGTACCGTAAACCAGGTTCTTGTAAACAGAGCCGTCCCAACCTTTGGGGTGGCTGTGTCTTTTGATTTTAATTTCCCTAAGCTATAGGACCATAAGTGGAAGTGCCCTAGGCTCTGTTGCTTTGTTTTTTAGATGTTTCAGGAAACACCATACACTTCTCCCGAGTGGCTGTTGGCAATTGACATCCCGCCCATCAGCATAACAAGGCTCCCAGTTCTCCATGGCCTGTCCTGCCTTTCTGGATTTTACACTTTTTTCAGATGGCCCTTTTGACCGGGGGGAAGTGAGACTTCATTGTAGTGCAGATTTCCTTTGCAAGCTTGCTTGGTTGGCCAAAAAGGGCGTATGCGTTTTTTCCTGAATATATTCAGGAAAAAACGCATACGCCCTTTTTGGCCAAGTGCATCATTGTGGACGTTCTGCCTCTTTTCCTATGCTTTCAATGCAATTCCAGTCTACCTCCTGAAATCGGTTTCCTGCAATTCTGCCCCGCTTTCAAGTCCTCTTGGCAGCCTTACTTCAGTATATTTTTGGACGATAGCTGTCATTTATAACTCTGCAGGTTTGTGAATTACAGTGCCCCTGAGCTCCTTTCTTCAACTCGCTTTCTCGTGAGCTGGCCGCAACACCACAGGATGGCTTCAGGCCCTAATCTGGTTCCGGCACGGCACGCTGAGCCTTTGGTTAATTCCTCTTCCTGGTGGGAAATGAGAGTTAAATTTGCCCGTCCAGACACCTCCAGCTAGTCTGTCATTGGTTCTCCCTATTCCTGTTCATCTTCCGCAGAAATTGCAAACTGGGCCAAACAGGAGGTTAAAGGCACTGACTCTCCAAGTCGGGAGAGTGTTAGTAAAGCGTCTGGCATGTTGCACCCGAGTACCAGGGGACGAAAACTGACACATATTGGAACACGTCTCCCGATCACACGGTTGATCATACTCTGGGTTCCACATGCATGTTTTAGCTGAAGGAAGAATACCTTAAACCTGGAGAGTTGAGACCCGTGGAATGGGTACCATGCAATATGACTTCAAAGGGTCTTCATTTGCTCACCGAACCTCTCCAATCCTATCACTGCTGCGTTTATGCCCCTGTACACACACTTGATTCTCTTTCAGAGACATAGCAATCCATAGGTTTTAAGATACTTCCTAGTCAGGTACACTCTTAGGCATTTAATATGGGGTGTTGAGTCCATTTCGTTGAGCAAGGAGTAGCTCTTGTCTATTCCATATTTGGCTTAAGGAACTTTATCTGTGCTCATTTCAATCTCTGGTTTTATGCAGCACCCCAACTCACCTTTCCCCTTAAGCAAGCATAAGTTGGGTTTCTTAATTTGAGACCCTGTTCTGTTTTGTAATTCAGTTCCTGTGTAGCCAAGTTTACATTCCGTGTATTAGTGATATCTTATGATGTTTCTTTTCCTGTGTGACTTATTTCAGTTAGAATCATCATACCTGAATCCACTCATTATGCTGCTACGGGCCTGATGACATAGATTTCATTGCTGAGTGATACAGCATTGTACGTAAGTACCACAACTTCTTTATCCATTTTTCACTTTCTGCGATATTGAACTTGTACCGTAAACCAGGTTCTTGTAAACAGAGCCGTCCCAACCTTTGGGGTGGCTGTGTCTTTTTGATTTTAATTTCCCTAAGCTATAGGACCATAAGTGGAAGTGCCCTAGGCTCTGTTGCTTTGTTTTTTAGATGTTTCAGGAAACACCATACACTTCTCCCGAGTGGCTGTTGGCAATTGACATCCCGCCCATCAGCATAACAAGGCTCCCAGTTCTCCATGGCCTGTCCTGCCTTTCTGGATTTTACACTTTTTTCAGATGGCCCTTTTGACCAGGGGGAAGTGAGACTTCATTGTAGTGCAGATTTCCTTTGCAAGCTTGCTTGGTTGGCCAAAAAGGGCGTATGCGTTTTTTCCTGAATATATTCAGGAAAAAACGCATACGCCCTTTTTGGCCAAGTGCATCATTGTGGACGTTCTGCCTCTTTTCCTATGCTTTCAATGCAATTCCAGTCTACCTCCTGAAATCGGTTTCCTGCAATTCTGCCCCGCTTTCAAGTCCTCTTGGCAGCCTTACTTCAGTATATTTTTGGACGATAGCTGTCATTTATAACTCTGCAGGTTTGTGAATTACAGTGCCCCTGAGCTCCTTTCTTCAAGTCGCTTTCTCGTGAGCTGGCCACAACACCGCAGGATGGCTTCAGGCCCTAATCTGGTTCCGGCACGGCACGCTGAGCCTTTGGTTAATTCCTCTTCCTGGTGGGAAATGAGAGTTAAATTTGCCCGTCCAGACACCTCCAGCTAGTCTGTCATTGGTTCTCCCTATTCCTGTTCATCTTCCGCAGAAATTGCAAACTGGGCCAAACAGGAGGTTAAAGGCACTGACTCTCCAAGTCGGGAGAGTGTTAGTAAAGCGTCTGGCATGTTGCACCCGAGTACCAGGGGACGAAAACTGACACATATTGGAACACGTCTCCCGATCACACGGTTGATCATACTCTGGGTTCCACATGCATGTTTTAGCTGAAGGAAGAATACCTTAAACCTGGAGAGTTGAGACCCGTGGAATGGGTACCATGCAATATGACTTCAAAGGGTCTTCATTTGCTCACCGAACCTCTCCAATCCTATCACTGCTGCGTTTATGCCCCTGTACACACACTTGATTCTCTTTCAGAGACATAGCAATCCATAGGTTTTAAGATACTTCCTAGTCAGGTACACTCTTAGGCATTTAATATGGGGTGTTGAGTCCATTTCGTTGAGCAAGGAGTAGCTCTTGTCTATTCCATATTTGGCTTAAGGAACTTTATCTGTGCTCATTTCAATCTCTGGTTTTATGCAGCACCCCAACTCACCTTTCCCCTTAAGCAAGCATAAGTTGGGTTTCTAAATTTGAGACCCTGTTCTGTTTTGTAATTCAGTTCCTGTGTAGCCAAGGTTACATTCCGTGTATTAGTGATATCTTATGATGTTTCTTTTCCTGTGTGACTTATTTCAGTTAGAATCATCGTACCTGAATCCACTCATTATGCTGCTACGGGCCTGATGACATAGATTTCATTGCTGAGTGATACTGCATTGTACGTAAGTACCACAACTTCTTTATCCATTTTTCACTTTCTGCGATATTGAACTTGTACCGTAAACCAGGTTCTTGTAAACAGAGCCGTCCCAACCTTTGGGGTGGCTGTGTCTTTTGATTTTAATTTCCCTAAGCTATAGGACCATAAGTGGAAGTGCCCTAGGCTCTGTTGCTTTGTTTTTTAGATGTTTCAGGAAACACCATACACTTCTCCCGAGTGGCTGTTGGCAATTGACATCCCGCCCATCAGCATAACAAGGCTCCCAGTTCTCCATGGCCTGTCCTGCCTTTCTGGATTTTACACTTTTTTCAGATGGCCCTTTTGACCGGGGGGAAGTGAGACTTCATTGTAGTGCAGATTTCCTTTGCAAGCTTGCTTGGTTGGCCAAAAAGGGCGTATGCGTTTTTTCCTGAATATATTCAGGAAAAAACGCATACGCCCTTTTTGGCCAAGTGCATCATTGTGGACGTTCTGCCTCTTTTCCTATGCTTTAAATGCAATTCCAGTCTACCTCCTGAAATCGGTTTCCTGCAATTCTGCCCCGCTTTCAAGTCCTCTTGGCAGCCTTACTTCAGTATATTTTTGGACGATAGCTGTCATTTATAACTCTGCAGGTTTGTGAATTACAGTGCCCCTGAGCTCCTTTCTTCAACTCGCTTTCTCGTGAGCTGGCCGCAACACCGCAGGATGGCTTCAGGCCCTAATCTGGTTCCGGCACGGCACGCTGAGCCTTTGGTTAATTCCTCTTCCTGGTGGGAAATGAGAGTTAAATTTGCCCGTCCAGACACCTCCAGCTAGTCTGTCATTGGTTCTCCCTATTCCTGTTCATCTTCCGCAGAAATTGCAAACTGGGCCAAACAGGAGGTTAAAGGCACTGACTCTCCAAGTCGGGAGAGTGTTAGTAAAGCGTCTGGCATGTTGCACCCGAGTACCAGGGGACGAAAACTGACACATATTGGAACACGTCTCCCGATCACACGGTTGATCATACTCTGGGTTCCACATGCATGTTTTAGCTGAAGGAAGAATACCTTAAACCTGGAGAGTTGAGACCCGTGGAATGGGTACCATGCAATATGACTTCAAAGGGTCTTCATTTGCTAACCAAACCTCTCCAATCCTATCACTGCTGCGTTTATGCCCCTGTACACACACTTGATTCTCTTTCAGAGACATAGCAATCCATAGGTTTTAAGATACTTCCTAGTCAGGTACACTCTTAGGCATTTAATATGGGGTGTTGAGTCCATTTCGTTGAGCAAGGAGTAGCTCTTGTCTATTCCATATTTGGCTTAAGGAACTTTATCTGTGCTCATTTCAATCTCTGGTTTTATGCAGCACCCCAACTCACCTTTCCCCTTAAGCAAGCATAAGTTGGGTTTCTTAATTTGAGACCCTGTTCTGTTTTGTAATTCAGTTCCTGTGTAGCCAAGTTTACATTCCGTGTATTAGTGATATCTTATGATGTTTCTTTTCCTGTGTGACTTATTTCAGTTAGAATCATCATACCTGAATCCACTCATTATGCTGCTACGGGCCTGATGACATAGATTTCATTGCTGAGTGATACTGCATTGTACGTAAGTACCACAACTTCTTTATCCATTTTTCACTTTCTGCGATATTGAACTTGTACCGTAAACCAGGTTCTTGTAAACAGAGCCGTCCCAACCTTTGGGGTGGCTGTGTCTTTTTGATTTTAATTTCCCTAAGCTATAGGACCATAAGTGGAAGTGCCCTAGGCTCTGTTGCTTTGTTTTTTAGATGTTTCAGGAAACACCATACACTTCTCCCGAGTGGCTGTTGGCAATTGACATCCCGCCCATCAGCATAACAAGGCTCCCAGTTCTCCATGGCCTGTCCTGCCTTTCTGGATTTTACACTTTTTTCAGATGGCCCTTTTGACCAGGGGGAAGTGAGACTTCATTGTAGTGCAGATTTCCTTTGCAAGCTTGCTTGGTTGGCCAAAAAGGGCGTATGCGTTTTTTCCTGAATATATTCAGGAAAAAACGCATACGCCCTTTTTGGCCAAGTGCATCATTGTGGACGTTCTGCCTCTTTTCCTATGCTTTAAATGCAATTCCAGTCTACCTCCTGAAATCGGTTTCCTGCAATTCTGCCCCGCTTTCAAGTCCTCTTGGCAGCCTTACTTCAGTATATTTTTGGACGATAGCTGTCATTTATAACTCTGCAGGTTTGTGAATTACAGTGCCCCTGAGCTCCTTTCTTCAACTCGCTTTCTCGTGAGCTGGCCGCAACACCGCAGGATGGCTTCAGGCCCTAATCTGGTTCCGGCACGGCACGCTGAGCCTTTGGTTAATTCCTCTTCCTGGTGGGAAATGAGAGTTAAATTTGCCCGTCCAGACACCTCCAGCTAGTCTGTCATTGGTTCTCCCTATTCCTGTTCATCTTCCGCAGAAATTGCAAACTGGGCCAAACAGGAGGTTAAAGGCACTGACTCTCCAAGTCGGGAGAGTGTTAGTAAAGCGTCTGGAATGTTGCACCCGAGTACCAGGGGACGAAAACTGACACATATTGGAACACGTCTCCCGATCACACGGTTGATCATGCTCTGGGTTCCACATGCATGTTTTAGCTGAAGGAAGAATACCTTAAACCTGGAGAGTTGAGACCCGTGGAATGGGTACCATGCAATATGAATTCAAAGGGTCTTCATTTGCTCACCGAACCTCTCCAATCCTATCACTGCTGCGTTTATGCCCCTGTACACACACTTGATTCTCTTTCAGAGACATAGCAATCCATAGGTTTTAAGATACTTCCTAGTCAGGTACACTCTTAGGCATTTAATATGGGGTGTTGAGTCCATTTCGTTGAGCAAGGAGTAGCTCTTGTCTATTCCATATTTGGCTTAAGGAACTTTATCTGTGCTCATTTCAATCTCTGGTTTTATGCAGCACCCCAACTCACCTTTCCCCTTAAGCAAGCATAAGTTGGGTTTCTAAATTTGAGACCATGTTCTGTTTTGTAATTCAGTTCCTGTGTAGCCAAGGTTACATTCCGTGTATTGGTGATATCTTATGATGTTTCTTTTCCTGTGTGACTTATTTCAGTTAGAATCATCGTACCTGAATCCACTCATTATGCTGCTACGGGCCTGATGACATAGATTTCATTGCTGAGTGATACTGCATTGTACGTAAGTACCACAACTTCTTTATCCATTTTTCACTTTCTGCGATATTGAACTTGTACCGTAAACCAGGTTCTTGTAAACAGAGCCGTCCCAACCTTTGGGGTGGCTGTGTCTTTTGATTTTAATTTCCCTAAGCTATAGGACCATAAGTGGAAGTGCCCTAGGCTCTGTTGCTTTGTTTTTTAGATGTTTCAGGAAACACCATACACTTCTCCCGAGTGGCTGTTGGCAATTTACATCCCGCCCATCAGCATAACAAGGCTCCCAGTTCTCCATGGCCTGTCCTGCCTTTCTGGATTTTACACTTTTTTCAGATGGCCCTTTTGACCGGGGGGAAGTGAGACTTCATTGTAGTGCAGATTTCCTTTGCAAGCTTGCTTGGTTGGCCAAAAAGGGCGTATGCGTTTTTTCCTGAATATATTCAGGAAAAAACGCATACGCCCTTTTTGGCCAAGTGCATCATTGTGGACGTTCTGCCTCTTTTCCTATGCTTTCAATGCAATTCCAGTCTACCTCCTGAAATCGGTTTCCTGCAATTCTGCCCCGCTTTCAAGTCCTCTTGGCAGCCTTACTTCAGTATATTTTTGGACGATAGCTGTCATTTATAACTCTGCAGGTTTGTGAATTACAGTGCCCCTGAGCTCCTTTCTTCAACTCGCTTTCTCGTGAGCTGGCCGCAACACCGCAGGATGGCTTCAGGCCCTAATCTGGTTCCGGCACGGCACGCTGAGCCTTTGGTTAATTCCTCTTCCTGGTGGGAAATGAGAGTTAAATTTGCCCGTCCAGACACCTCCAGCCAGTCTGTCATTGGTTCTCCCTATTCCTGTTCATCTTCCGCAGAAATTGCAAACTGGGCCAAACAGGAGGTTAAAGGCACTGACTCTCCAAGTCGGGAGAGTGTTAGTAAAGCGTCTGGAATGTTGCACCCGAGTACCAGGGGACGAAAACTGACACATATTGGAACACGTCTCCCGATCACACGGTTGATCATACTCTGGGTTCCACATGCATGTTTTAGCTGAAGGAAGAATACCTTAAACCTGGAGAGTTGAGACCCGTGGAATGGGTACCATGCAATATGACTTCAAAGGGTCTTCATTTGCTCACCGAACCTCTCCAATCCTATCACTGCTGCGTTTATGCCCCTGTACACACACTTGATTCTCTTTCAGAGACATAGCAATCCATATGTTTTAAGATACTTCCTAGTCAGGTACACTCTTAGGCATTTAATATGGGGTGTTGAGTCTATTTCGTTGAGCAAGGAGTAGCTCTTGTCTATTCCATATTTGGCTTAAGGAACTTTATCTGTGCTCATTTCAATCTCTGGTTTTATGCAGCACCCCAACTCACCTTTCCCCTTAAGCAAGCATAAGTTGGGTTTCTTAATTTGAGACCCTGTTCTGTTTTGTAATTCAGTTCCTGTGTAGCCAAGGTTACATTCCGTGTATTAGTGATATCTTATGATGTTTCTTTTCCTGTGTGACTTATTTCAGTTAGAATCATCATACCTGAATCCACTCATTATGCTGCTACGGGCCTGATGACATAGATTTCATTGCTGAGTGATACTGCATTGTACGTAAGTACCACAACTTCTTTATCCATTTTTCACTTTCTGCGATATTGAACTTGTACCGTAAACCAGGTTCTTGTAAACAGAGCCGTCCCAACCTTTGGGGTGGCTGTGTCTTTTTGATTTTAATTTCCCTAAGCTATAGGACCATAAGTGGAAGTGCCCTAGGCTCTGTTGCTTTGTTTTTTAGATGTTTCAGGAAACACCATACACTTCTCCCGAGTGGCTGTTGGCAATTGACATCCCGCCCATCAGCATAACAAGGCTCCCAGTTCTCCATGGCCTGTCCTGCCTTTCTGGATTTTACACTTTTTTCAGATGGCCCTTTTGACCAGGGGGAAGTGAGACTTCATTGTAGTGCAGATTTCCTTTGCAAGCTTGCTTGGTTGGCCAAAAAGGGCGTATGCGTTTTTTCCTGAATATATTCAGGAAAAAACGCATACGCCCTTTTTGGCCAAGTGCATCATTGTGGACGTTCTGCCTCTTTTCCTATGCTTTAAATGCAATTCCAGTCTACCTCCTGAAATCGGTTTCCTGCAATTCTGCCCCGCTTTCAAGTCCTCTTGGCAGCCTTACTTCAGTATATTTTTGGACGATAGCTGTCATTTATAACTCTGCAGGTTTGTGAATTACAGTGCCCCTGAGCTCCTTTCTTCAACTCGCTTTCTCGTGAGCTGGCCGCAACACCGCAGGATGGCTTCAGGCCCTAATCTGGTTCCGGCACGGCACGCTGAGCCTTTGGTTAATTCCTCTTCCTGGTGGGAAATGAGAGTTAAATTTGCCCGTCCAGACACCTCCAGCTAGTCTGTCATTGGTTCTCCCTATTCCTGTTCATCTTCCGCAGAAATTGCAAACTGGGCCAAACAGGAGGTTAAAGGCACTGACTCTCCAAGTCGGGAGAGTGTTAGTAAAGCGTCTGGAATGTTGCACCCGAGTACCAGGGGACGAAAACTGACACATATTGGAACACGTCTCCCGATCACACGGTTGATCATACTCTGGGTTCCACATGCATGTTTTAGCTGAAGGAAGAATACCTTAAACCTGGAGAGTTGAGACCCGTGGAATGGGTACCATGCAATATGACTTCAAAGGGTCTTCATTTGCTCACCGAACCTCTCCAATCCTATCACTGCTGCGTTTATGCCCCTGTACACACACTTGATTCTCTTTCAGAGACATAGCAATCCATAGGTTTTAAGATACTTCCTAGTCAGGTACACTCTTAGGCATTTAATATGGGGTGTTGAGTCCATTTCGTTGAGCAAGGAGTAGCTCTTGTCTATTCCATATTTGGCTTAAGGAACTTTATCTGTGCTCATTTCAATCTCTGGTTTTATGCAGCACCCCAACTCACCTTTCCCCTTAAGCAAGCATAAGTTGGGTTTCTAAATTTGAGACCCTGTTCTGTTTTGTAATTCAGTTCCTGTGTAGCCAAGGTTACATTCCGTGTATTGGTGATATCTTATGATGTTTCTTTTCCTGTGTGACTTATTTCAGTTAGAATCATCGTACCTGAATCCACTCATTATGCTGCTACGGGCCTGATGACATAGATTTCATTGCTGAGTGATACTGCATTGTACGTAAGTACCACAACTTCTTTATCCATTTTTCACTTTCTGCGATATTGAACTTGTACCGTAAACCAGGTTCTTGTAAACAGAGCCGTCCCAACCTTTGGGGTGGCTGTGTCTTTTGATTTTAATTTCCCTAAGCTATAGGACCATAAGTGGAAGTGCCCTAGGCTCTGTTGCTTTGTTTTTTAGATGTTTCAGGAAACACCATACACTTCTCCCGAGTGGCTGTTGGCAATTTACATCCCGCCCATCAGCATAACAAGGCTCCCAGTTCTCCATGGCCTGTCCTGCCTTTCTGGATTTTACACTTTTTTCAGATGGCCCTTTTGACCGGGGGGAAGTGAGACTTCATTGTAGTGCAGATTTCCTTTGCAAGCTTGCTTGGTTGGCCAAAAAGGGCGTATGCGTTTTTTCCTGAATATATTCAGGAAAAAACGCATACGCCCTTTTTGGCCAAGTGCATCATTGTGGACGTTCTGCCTCTTTTCCTATGCTTTAAATGCAATTCCAGTCTACCTCCTGAAATCGGTTTCCTGCAATTCTGCCCCGCTTTCAAGTCCTCTTGGCAGCCTTACTTCAGTATATTTTTGGACGATAGCTGTCATTTATAACTCTGCAGGTTTGTGAATTACAGTGCCCCTGAGCTCCTTTCTTCAACTCGCTTTCTCGTGAGCTGGCCGCAACACCGCAGGATGGCTTCAGGCCCTAATCTGGTTCCGGCACGGCACGCTGAGCCTTTGGTTAATTCCTCTTCCTGGTGGGAAATGAGAGTTAAATTTGCCCGTCCAGACACCTCCAGCCAGTCTGTCATTGGTTCTCCCTATTCCTGTTCATCTTCCGCAGAAATTGCAAACTGGGCCAAACAGGAGGTTAAAGGCACTGACTCTCCAAGTCGGGAGAGTGTTAGTAAAGCGTCTGGCATGTTGCACCCGAGTACCAGGGGACGAAAACTGAGACATATTGGAACACGTCTCCCGATCACACGGTTGATCATACTCTGGGTTCCACATGCATGTTTTAGCTGAAGGAAGAATACCTTAAACCTGGAGAGTTGAGACCCGTGGAATGGGTACCATGCAATATGACTTCAAAGGGTCTTCATTTGCTCACCGAACCTCTCCAATCCTATCACTGCTGCGTTTATGCCCCTGTACACACACTTGATTCTCTTTCAGAGACATAGCAATCCATAGGTTTTAAGATACTTCCTAGTCAGGTACACTCTTAGGCATTTAATATGGGGTGTTGAGTCCATTTCGTTGAGCAAGGAGTAGCTCTTGTCTATTCCATATTTGGCTTAAGGAACTTTATCTGTGCTCATTTCAATCTCTGGTTTTATGCAGCACCCCAACTCACCTTTCCCCTTAAGCAAGCATAAGTTGGGTTTCTAAATTTGAGACCCTGTTCTGTTTTGTAATTCAGTTCCTGTGTAGCCAAGGTTACATTCCGTGTATTGGTGATATCTTATGATGTTTCTTTTCCTGTGTGACTTATTTCAGTTAGAATCATCGTACCTGAATCCACTCATTATGCTGCTACGGGCCTGATGACATAGATTTCATTGCTGAGTGATACTGCATTGTACGTAAGTACCACAACTTCTTTATCCATTTTTCACTTTCTGCGATATTGAACTTGTACCGTAAACCAGGTTCTTGTAAACAGAGCCGTCCCAACCTTTGGGGTGGCTGTGTCTTTTGATTTTAATTTCCCTAAGCTATAGGACCATAAGTGGAAGTGCCCTAGGCTCTGTTGCTTTGTTTTTTAGATGTTTCAGGAAACACCATACACTTCTCCCGAGTGGCTGTTGGCAATTGACATCCCGCCCATCAGCATAACAAGGCTCCCAGTTCTCCATGGCCTGTCCTGCCTTTCTGGATTTTACACTTTTTTCAGATGGCCCTTTTGACCGGGGGGAAGTGAGACTTCATTGTAGTGCAGATTTCCTTTGCAAGCTTGCTTGGTTGGCCAAAAAGGGCGTATGCGTTTTTTCCTGAATATATTCAGGAAAAAACGCATACGCCCTTTTTGGCCAAGTGCATCATTGTGGTTTTCTGCCTCTTTTCCTATGCTTTCAATGCAATTCCAGTCTACCTCCTGAAATCGGTTTCCTGCAATTCTGCCCCGCTTTCAAGTCCTCTTGGCAGCCTTACTTCAGTATATTTTTGGACGATAGCTGTCATTTATAACTCTGCAGGTTTGTGAATTACAGTGCCCCTGAGCTCCTTTCTTCAACTCGCTTTCTCGTGAGCTGGCCGCAACACCGCAGGATGGCTTCAGGCCCTAATCTGGTTCCGGCACGGCACGCTGAGCCTTTGGTTAATTCCTCTTCCTGGTGGGAAATGAGAGTTAAATTTGCCCGTCCAGACACCTCCAGCTAGTCTGTCATTGGTTCTCCCTATTCCTGTTCATCTTCCGCAGAAATTGCAAACTGGGCCAAACAGGAGGTTAAAGGCACTGACTCTCCAAGTCGGGAGAGTGTTAGTAAAGCGTCTGGAATGTTGCACCCGAGTACCAGGGGACGAAAACTGACACATATTGGAACACGTCTCCCGATCACACGGTTGATCATACTCTGGGTTCCACATGCATGTTTTAGCTGAAGGAAGAATACCTTAAACCTGGAGAGTTGAGACCCGTGGAATGGGTACCATGCAATATGACTTCAAAGGGTCTTCATTTGCTCACCGAACCTCTCCAATCCTATCACTGCTGCGTTTATGCCCCTGTACACACACTTGATTCTCTTTCAGAGACATAGCAATCCATAGGTTTTAAGATACTTCCTAGTCAGGTACACTCTTAGGCATTTAATATGGGGTGTTGAGTCCATTTCGTTGAGCAAGGAGTAGCTCTTGTCTATTCCATATTTGGCTTAAGGAACTTTATCTGTGCTCATTTCAATCTCTGGTTTTATGCAGCACCCCAACTCACCTTTCCCCTTAAGCAAGCATAAGTTGGGTTTCTAAATTTGAGACCCTGTTCTGTTTTGTAATTCAGTTCCTGTGTAGCCAAGGTTACATTCCGTGTATTAGTGATATCTTATGATGTTTCTTTTTCTGTGTGACTTATTTCAGTTAGAATCATCGTACCTGAATCCACTCATTATGCTGCTACGGGCCTGATGACATAGATTTCATTGCTGAGTGATACTGCATTGTACGTAAGTACCACAACTTCTTTATCCATTTTTCACTTTCTGCGATATTGAACTTGTACCGTAAACCAGGTTCTTGTAAACAGAGCCGTCCCAACCTTTGGGGTGGCTGTGTCTTTTGATTTTAATTTCCCTAAGCTATAGGACCATAAGTGGAAGTGCCCTAGGCTCTGTTGCTTTGTTTTTTAGATGTTTCAGGAAACACCATACACTTCTCCCGAGTGGCTGTTGGCAATTGACATCCCGCCCATCAGCATAACAAGGCTCCCAGTTCTCCATGGCCTGTCCTGCCTTTCTGGATTTTACACTTTTTTCAGATGGCCCTTTTGACCGGGGGGAAGTGAGACTTCATTGTAGTGCAGATTTCCTTTGCAAGCTTGCTTGGTTGGCCAAAAAGGGCGTATGCGTTTTTTCCTGAATATATTCAGGAAAAAACGCATACGCCCTTTTTGGCCAAGTGCATCATTGTGGACGTTCTGCCTCTTTTCCTATGCTTTCAATGCAATTCCAGTCTACCTCCTGAAATCGGTTTCCTGCAATTCTGCCCCGCTTTCAAGTCCTCTTGGCAGCCTTACTTCAGTATATTTTTGGACGATAGCTGTCATTTATAACTCTGCAGGTTTGTGAATTACAGTGCCCCTGAGCTCCTTTCTTCAACTCGCTTTCTCGTGAGCTGGCCGCAACACCGCAGGATGGCTTCAGGCCCTAATCTGGTTCCGGCACGGCACGCTGAGCCTTTGGTTAATTCCTCTTCCTGGTGGGAAATGAGAGTTAAATTTGCCCGTCCAGACACCTCCAGCCAGTCTGTCATTGGTTCTCCCTATTCCTGTTCATCTTCCGCAGAAATTGCAAACTGGGCCAAACAGGAGGTTAAAGGCACTGACTCTCCAAGTCGGGAGAGTGTTAGTAAAGCGTCTGGCATGTTGCACCCGAGTACCAGGGGACGAAAACTGACACATATTGGAACACGTCTCCCGATCACACGGTTGATCATACTCTGGGTTCCACATGCATGTTTTAGCTGAAGGAAGAATACCTTAAACCTGGAGAGTTGAGACCCGTGGAATGGGTACCATGCAATATGACTTCAAAGGGTCTTCATTTGCTCACCGAACCTCTCCAATCCTATCACTGCTGCGTTTATGCCCCTGTACACACACTTGATTCTCTTTCAGAGACATAGCAATCCATAGGTTTTAAGATACTTCCTAGTCAGGTACACTCTTAGGCATTTAATATGGGGTGTTGAGTCCATTTCGTTGAGCAAGGAGTAGCTCTTGTCTATTCCATATTTGGCTTAAGGAACTTTATCTGTGCTCATTTCAATCTCTGGTTTTATGCAGCACCCCAACTCACCTTTCCCCTTAAGCAAGCATAAGTTGGGTTTCTAAATTTGAGACCCTGTTCTGTTTTGTAATTCAGTTCCTGTGTAGCCAAGGTTACATTCCGTGTATTAGTGATATCTTATGATGTTTCTTTTCCTGTGTGACTTATTTCAGTTAGAATCATCGTACCTGAATCCACTCATTATGCTGCTACGGGCCTGATGACATAGATTTCATTGCTGAGTGATACTGCATTGTACGTAAGTACCACAACTTCTTTATCCATTTTTCACTTTCTGCGATATTGAACTTGTACCGTAAACCAGGTTCTTGTAAACAGAGCCGTCCCAACCTTTGGGGTGGCTGTGTCTTTTGATTTTAATTTCCCTAAGCTATAGGACCATAAGTGGAAGTGCCCTAGGCTCTGTTGCTTTGTTTTTTAGATGTTTCAGGAAACACCATACACTTCTCCCGAGTGGCTGTTGGCAATTGACATCCCGCCCATCAGCATAACAAGGCTCCCAGTTCTCCATGGCCTGTCCTGCCTTTCTGGATTTTACACTTTTTTCAGATGGCCCTTTTGACCGGGGGGAAGTGAGACTTCATTGTAGTGCAGATTTCCTTTGCAAGCTTGCTTGGTTGGCCAAAAAGGGCGTATGCGTTTTTTCCTGAATATATTCAGGAAAAAACGCATACGCCCTTTTTGGCCAAGTGCATCATTGTGGACGTTCTGCCTCTTTTCCTATGCTTTCAATGCAATTCCAGTCTACCTCCTGAAATCGGTTTCCTGCAATTCTGCCCCGCTTTCAAGTCCTCTTGGCAGCCTTACTTCAGTATATTTTTGGACGATAGCTGTCATTTATAACTCTGCAGGTTTGTGAATTACAGTGCCCCTGAGCTCCTTTCTTCAACTCGCTTTCTCGTGAGCTGGCCGCAACACCGCAGGATGGCTTCAGGCCCTAATCTGGTTCCGGCACGGCACGCTGAGCCTTTGGTTAATTCCTCTTCCTGGTGGGAAATGAGAGTTAAATTTGCCCGTCCAGACACCTCCAGCTAGTCTGTCATTGGTTCTCCCTATTCCTGTTCATCTTCCGCAGAAATTGCAAACTGGGCCAAACAGGAGGTTAAAGGCACTGACTCTCCAAGTCGGGAGAGTGTTAGTAAAGCGTCTGGAATGTTGCACCCGAGTACCAGGGGACGAAAACTGAGACATATTGGAACACGTCTCCCGATCACACGGTTGATCATACTCTGGGTTCCACATGCATGTTTTAGCTGAAGGAAGAATACCTTAAACCTGGAGAGTTGAGACCCGTGGAATGGGTACCATGCAATATGACTTCAAAGGGTCTTCATTTGCTCACCGAACCTCTCCAATCCTATCACTGCTGCGTTTATGCCCCTGTACACACACTTGATTCTCTTTCAGAGACATAGCAATCCATAGGTTTTAAGATACTTCCTAGTCAGGTACACTCTTAGGCATTTAATATGGGGTGTTGAGTCCATTTCGTTGAGCAAGGAGTAGCTCTTGTCTATTCCATATTTGGCTTAAGGAACTTTATCTGTGCTCATTTCAATCTCTGGTTTTATGCAGCACCCCAACTCACCTTTCCCCTTAAGCAAGCATAAGTTGGGTTTCTAAATTTGAGACCCTGTTCTGTTTTGTAATTCAGTTCCTGTGTAGCCAAGGTTACATTCCGTGTATTAGTGATATCTTATGATGTTTCTTTTTCTGTGTGACTTATTTCAGTTAGAATCATCGTACCTGAATCCACTCATTATGCTGCTACGGGCCTGATGACATAGATTTCATTGCTGAGTGATACTGCATTGTACGTAAGTACCACAACTTCTTTATCCATTTTTCACTTTCTGCGATATTGAACTTGTACCGTAAACCAGGTTCTTGTAAACAGAGCCGTCCCAACCTTTGGGGTGGCTGTGTCTTTTGATTTTAATTTCCCTAAGCTATAGGACCATAAGTGGAAGTGCCCTAGGCTCTGTTGCTTTGTTTTTTAGATGTTTCAGGAAACACCATACACTTCTCCCGAGTGGCTGTTGGCAATTGACATCCCGCCCATCAGCATAACAAGGCTCCCAGTTCTCCATGGCCTGTCCTGCCTTTCTGGATTTTACACTTTTTTCAGATGGCCCTTTTGACAGGGGGGAAGTGAGACTTCATTGTAGTGCAGATTTCCTTTGCAAGCTTGCTTGGTTGGCCAAAAAGGGCGTATGCGTTTTTTCCTGAATATATTCAGGAAAAAACGCATACGCCCTTTTTGGCCAAGTGCATCATTGTGGACGTTCTGCCTCTTTTCCTATGCTTTCAATGCAATTCCAGTCTACCTCCTGAAATCGGTTTCCTGCAATTCTGCCCCGCTTTCAAGTCCTCTTGGCAGCCTTACTTCAGTATATTTTTGGACGATAGCTGTCATTTATAACTCTGCAGGTTTGTGAATTACAGTGCCCCTGAGCTCCTTTCTTCAACTCGCTTTCTCGTGAGCTGGCCGCAACACCGCAGGATGGCTTCAGGCCCTAATCTGGTTCCGGCACGGCACGCTGAGCCTTTGGTTAATTCCTCTTCCTGGTGGGAAATGAGAGTTAAATTTGCCCGTCCAGACACCTCCAGCTAGTCTGTCATTGGTTCTCCCTATTCCTGTTCATCTTCCGCAGAAATTGCAAACTGGGCCAAACAGGAGGTTAAAGGCACTGACTCTCCAAGTCGGGAGAGTGTTAGTAAAGCGTCTGGAATGTTGCACCCGAGTACCAGGGGACGAAAACTGACACATATTGGAACACGTCTCCCGATCACACGGTTGATCATACTCTGGGTTCCACATGCATGTTTTAGCTGAAGGAAGAATACCTTAAACCTGGAGAGTTGAGACCCGTGGAATGGGTACCATGCAATATGACTTCAAAGGGTCTTCATTTGCTCACCGAACCTCTCCAATCCTATCACTGCTGCGTTTATGCCCCTGTACACACACTTGATTCTCTTTCAGAGACATAGCAATCCATAGGTTTTAAGATACTTCCTAGTCAGGTACACTCTTAGGCATTTAATATGGGGTGTTGAGTCCATTTCGTTGAGCAAGGAGTAGCTCTTGTCTATTCCATATTTGGCTTAAGGAACTTTATCTGTGCTCATTTCAATCTCTGGTTTTATGCAGCACCCCAACTCACCTTTCCCCTTAAGCAAGCATAAGTTGGGTTTCTTAATTTGAGACCCTGTTCTGTTTTGTAATTCAGTTCCTGTGTAGCCAAGGTTACATTCCGTGTATTGGTGATATCTTATGATGTTTCTTTTTCTGTGTTACTTATTTCAGTTAGAATCATCGTACCTGAATCCACTCATTATGCTGCTACGGGCCTGATGACATAGATTTCATTGCTGAGTGATACTGCATTGTACGTAAGTACCACAACTTCTTTATCCATTTTTCACTTTCTGCGATATTGAACTTGTACCGTAAACCAGGTTCTTGTAAACAGAGCCGTCCCAACCTTTGGGGTGGCTGTGTCTTTTTGATTTTAATTTCCCTAAGCTATAGGACCATAAGTGGAAGTGCCCTAGGCTCTGTTGCTTTGTTTTTTAGATGTTTCAGGAAACACCATACACTTCTCCCGAGTGGCTGTTGGCAATTGACATCCCGCCCATCAGCATAACAAGGCTCCCAGTTCTCCATGGCCTGTCCTGCCTTTCTGGATTTTACACTTTTTTCAGATGGCCCTTTTGACCAGGGGGAAGTGAGACTTCATTGTAGTGCAGATTTCCTTTGCAAGCTTGCTTGGTTGGCCAAAAAGGGCATATGCGTTTTTTCCTGAATATATTCAGGAAAAAACGCATACGCCCTTTTTGGCCAAGTGCATCATTGTGGACGTTCTGCCTCTTTTCCTATGCTTTCAATGCAATTCCAGTCTACCTCCTGAAATCGGTTTCCTGCAATTCTGCCCCGCTTTCAAGTCCTCTTGGCAGCCTTACTTCAGTATATTTTTGGACGATAGCTGTCATTTATAACTCTGCAGGTTTGTGAATTACAGTGCCCCTGAGCTCCTTTCTTCAACTCGCTTTCTCGTGAGCTGGCCGCAACACCGCAGGATGGCTTCAGGCCCTAATCTGGTTCCGGCACGGCACGCTGAGCCTTTGGTTAATTCCTCTTCCTGGTGGGAAATGAGAGTTAAATTTGCCCGTCCAGACACCTCCAGCTAGTCTGTCATTGGTTCTCCCTATTCCTGTTCATCTTCCGCAGAAATTGCAAACTGGGCCAAACAGGAGGTTAAAGGCACTGACTCTCCAAGTCGGGAGAGTGTTAGTAAAGCGTCTGGCATGTTGCACCCGAGTACCAGGGGACGAAAACTGAGACATATTGGAACACGTCTCCCGATCACACGGTTGATCATACTCTGGGTTCCACATGCATGTTTTAGCTGAAGGAAGAATACCTTAAACCTGGAGAGTTGAGACCCGTGGAATGGGTACCATGCAATATGACTTCAAAGGGTCTTCATTTGCTCACCGAACCTCTCCAATCCTATCACTGCTGCGTTTATGCCCCTGTACACACACTTGATTCTCTTTCAGAGACATAGCAATCCATAGGTTTTAAGATACTTCCTAGTCAGGTACACTCTTAGGCATTTAATATGGGGTGTTGAGTCCATTTCGTTGAGCAAGGAGTAGCTCTTGTCTATTCCATATTTGGCTTAAGGAACTTTATCTGTGCTCATTTCAATCTCTGGTTTTATGCAGCACCCCAACTCACCTTTCCCCTTAAGCAAGCATAAGTTGGGTTTCTAAATTTGAGACCCTGTTCTGTTTTGTAATTCAGTTCCTGTGTAGCCAAGGTTACATTCCGTGTATTGGTGATATCTTATGATGTTTCTTTTCCTGTGTGACTTATTTCAGTTAGAATCATCGTACCTGAATCCACTCATTATGCTGCTACGGGCCTGATGACATAGATTTCATTGCTGAGTGATACTGCATTGTACGTAAGTACCACAACTTCTTTATCCATTTTTCACTTTCTGCGATATTGAACTTGTACCGTAAACCAGGTTCTTGTAAACAGAGCCGTCCCAACCTTTGGGGTGGCTGTGTCTTTTGATTTTAATTTCCCTAAGCTATAGGACCATAAGTGGAAGTGCCCTAGGCTCTGTTGCTTTGTTTTTTAGATGTTTCAGGAAACACCATACACTTCTCCCGAGTGGCTGTTGGCAATTGACATCCCGCCCATCAGCATAACAAGGCTCCCAGTTCTCCATGGCCTGTCCTGCCTTTCTGGATTTTACACTTTTTTCAGATGGCCCTTTTGACCGGGGGGAAGTGAGACTTCATTGTAGTGCAGATTTCCTTTGCAAGCTTGCTTGGTTGGCCAAAAAGGGCGTATGCGTTTTTTCCTGAATATATTCAGGAAAAAACGCATACGCCCTTTTTGGCCAAGTGCATCATTGTGGACGTTCTGCCTCTTTTCCTATGCTTTCAATGCAATTCCAGTCTACCTCCTGAAATCGGTTTCCTGCAATTCTGCCCCGCTTTCAAGTCCTCTTGGCAGCCTTACTTCAGTATATTTTTGGACGATAGCTGTCATTTATAACTCTGCAGGTTTGTGAATTACAGTGCCCCTGAGCTCCTTTCTTCAACTCGCTTTCTCGTGAGCTGGCCGCAACACCGCAGGATGGCTTCAGGCCCTAATCTGGTTCCGGCACGGCACGCTGAGCCTTTGGTTAATTCCTCTTCCTGGTGGGAAATGAGAGTTAAATTTGCCCGTCCAGACACCTCCAGCTAGTCTGTCATTGGTTCTCCCTATTCCTGTTCATCTTCCGCAGAAATTGCAAACTGGGCCAAACAGGAGGTTAAAGGCACTGACTCTCCAAGTCGGGAGAGTGTTAGTAAAGCGTCTGGCATGTTGCACCCGAGTACCAGGGGACGAAAACTGACACATATTGGAACACGTCTCCCGATCACACGGTTGATCATACTCTGGGTTCCACATGCATGTTTTAGCTGAAGGAAGAATACCTTAAACCTGGAGAGTTGAGACCCGTGGAATGGGTACCATGCAATATGACTTCAAAGGGTCTTCATTTGCTCACCGAACCTCTCCAATCCTATCACTGCTGCGTTTATGCCCCTGTACACACACTTGATTCTCTTTCAGAGACATAGCAATCCATAGGTTTTAAGATACTTCCTAGTCAGGTACACTCTTAGGCATTTAATATGGGGTGTTGAGTCCATTTCGTTGAGCAAGGAGTAGCTCTTGTCTATTCCATATTTGGCTTAAGGAACTTTATCTGTGCTCATTTCAATCTCTGGTTTTATGCAGCACCCCAACTCACCTTTCCCCTTAAGCAAGCATAAGTTGGGTTTCTAAATTTGAGACCCTGTTCTGTTTTGTAATTCAGTTCCTATGTAGCCAAGGTTACATTCCGTGTATTGGTGATATCTTATGATGTTTCTTTTCCTGTGTGACTTATTTCAGTTAGAATCATCGTACCTGAATCCACTCATTATGCTGCTACGGGCCTGATGACATAGATTTCATTGCTGAGTGATACTGCATTGTACGTAAGTACCACAACTTCTTTATCCATTTTTCACTTTCTGCGATATTGAACTTGTACCGTAAACCAGGTTCTTGTAAACAGAGCCGTCCCAACCTTTGGGGTGGCTGTGTCTTTTGATTTTAATTTCCCTAAGCTATAGGACCATAAGTGGAAGTGCCCTAGGCTCTGTTGCTTTGTTTTTTAGATGTTTCAGGAAACACCATACACTTCTCCCGAGTGGCTGTTGGCAATTGACATCCCGCCCATCAGCATAACAAGGCTCCCAGTTCTCCATGGCCTGTCCTGCCTTTCTGGATTTTACACTTTTTTCAGATGGCCCTTTTGACCGGGGGGAAGTGAGACTTCATTGTAGTGCAGATTTCCTTTGCAAGCTTGCTTGGTTGGCCAAAAAGGGCGTATGCGTTTTTTCCTGAATATATTCAGGAAAAAACGCATACGCCCTTTTTGGCCAAGTGCATCATTGTGGACGTTCTGCCTCTTTTCCTATGCTTTAAATGCAATTCCAGTCTACCTCCTGAAATCGGTTTCCTGCAATTCTGCCCCGCTTTCAAGTCCTCTTGGCAGCCTTACTTCAGTATATTTTTGGACGATAGCTGTCATTTATAACTCTGCAGGTTTGTGAATTACAGTGCCCCTGAGCTCCTTTCTTCAACTCGCTTTCTCGTGAGCTGGCCGCAACACCGCAGGATGGCTTCAGGCCCTAATCTGGTTCCGGCACGGCACGCTGAGCCTTTGGTTAATTCCTCTTCCTGGTGGGAAATGAGAGTTAAATTTGCCCGTCCAGACACCTCCAGCCAGTCTGTCATTGGTTCTCCCTATTCCTGTTCATCTTCCGCAGAAATTGCAAACTGGGCCAAACAGGAGGTTAAAGGCACTGACTCTCCAAGTCGGGAGAGTGTTAGTAAAGTGTCTGGCATGTTGCACCCGAGTACCAGGGGACGAAAACTGAGACATATTGGAACACGTCTCCCGATCACACGGTTGATCATACTCTGGGTTCCACATGCATGTTTTAGCTGAAGGAAGAATACCTTAAACCTGGAGAGTTGAGACCCGTGGAATGGGTACCATGCAATATGACTTCAAAGGGTCTTCATTTGCTCACCGAACCTCTCCAATCCTATCACTGCTGCGTTTATGCCCCTGTACACACACTTGATTCTCTTTCAGAGACATAGCAATCCATAGGTTTTAAGATACTTCCTAGTCAGGTACACTCTTAGGCATTTAATATGGGGTGTTGAGTCCATTTCGTTGAGCAAGGAGTAGCTCTTGTCTATTCCATATTTGGCTTAAGGAACTTTATCTGTGCTCATTTCAATCTCTGGTTTTATGCAGCACCCCAACTCACCTTTCCCCTTAAGCAAGCATAAGTTGGGTTTCTAAATTTGAGACCCTGTTCTGTTTTGTAATTCAGTTCCTGTGTAGCCAAGGTTACATTCCGTGTATTGGTGATATCTTATGATGTTTCTTTTCCTGTGTGACTTATTTCAGTTAGAATCATCGTACCTGAATCCACTCATTATGCTGCTACGGGCCTGATGACATAGATTTCATTGCTGAGTGATACTGCATTGTACGTAAGTACCACAACTTCTTTATCCATTTTTCACTTTCTGCGATATTGAACTTGTACCGTAAACCAGGTTCTTGTAAACAGAGCCGTCCCAACCTTTGGGGTGGCTGTGTCTTTTGATTTTAATTTCCCTAAGCTATAGGACCATAAGTGGAAGTGCCCTAGGCTCTGTTGCTTTGTTTTTTAGATGTTTCAGGAAACACCATACACTTCTCCCGAGTGGCTGTTGGCAATTGACATCCCGCCCATCAGCATAACAAGGCTCCCAGTTCTCCATGGCCTGTCCTGCCTTTCTGGATTTTACACCTTTTTCAGATGGCCCTTTTGACCGGGGGGAAGTGAGACTTCATTGTAGTGCAGATTTCCTTTGCAAGCTTGCTTGGTTGGCCAAAAAGGGCGTATGCGTTTTTTCCTGAATATATTCAGGAAAAAACGCATACGCCCTTTTTGGCCAAGTGCATCATTGTGGACGTTCTGCCTCTTTTCCTATGCTTTCAATGCAATTCCAGTCTACCTCCTGAAATCGGTTTCCTGCAATTCTGCCCCGCTTTCAAGTCCTCTTGGCAGCCTTACTTCAGTATATTTTTGGACGATAGCTGTCATTTATAACTCTGCAGGTTTGTGAATTACAGTGCCCCTGAGCTCCTTTCTTCAACTCGCTTTCTCGTGAGCTGGCCGCAACACCGCAGGATGGCTTCAGGCCCTAATCTGGTTCCGGCACGGCACGCTGAGCCTTTGGTTAATTCCTCTTCCTGGTGGGAAATGAGAGTTAAATTTGCCCGTCCAGACACCTCCAGCTAGTCTGTCATTGGTTCTCCCTATTCCTGTTCATCTTCCGCAGAAATTGCAAACTGGGCCAAACAGGAGGTTAAAGGCACTGACTCTCCAAGTCGGGAGAGTGTTAGTAAAGCGTCTGGAATGTTGCACCCGAGTACCAGGGGACGAAAACTGACACATATTGGAACACGTCTCCCGATCACACGGTTGATCATACTCTGGGTTCCACATGCATGTTTTAGCTGAAGGAAGAATACCTTAAACCTGGAGAGTTGAGACCCGTGGAATGGGTACCATGCAATATGACTTCAAAGGGTCTTCATTTGCTCACCGAACTTCTCCAATCCTATCACTGCTGCGTTTATGCCCCTGTACACACACTTGATTCTCTTTCAGAGACATAGCAATCCATAGGTTTTAAGATACTTCCTAGTCAGGTACACTCTTAGGCATTTAATATGGGGTGTTGAGTCCATTTCGTTGAGCAAGGAGTAGCTCTTGTCTATTCCATATTTGGCTTAAGGAACTTTATCTGTGCTCATTTCAATCTCTGGTTTTATGCAGCACCCCAACTCACCTTTCCCCTTAAGCAAGCATAAGTTGGGTTTCTAAATTTGAGACCCTGTTCTGTTTTGTAATTCAGTTCCTGTGTAGCCAAGGTTACATTCCGTGTATTGGTGATATCTTATGATGTTTCTTTTCCTGTGTGACTTATTTCAGTTAGAATCATCGTACCTGAATCCACTCATTATGCTGCTACGGGCCTGATGACATAGATTTCATTGCTGAGTGATACTGCATTGTACGTAAGTACCACAACTTCTTTATCCATTTTTCACTTTCTGCGATATTGAACTTGTACCGTAAACCAGGTTCTTGTAAACAGAGCCGTCCCAACCTTTGGGGTGGCTGTGTCTTTTGATTTTAATTTCCCTAAGCTATAGGACCATAAGTGGAAGTGCCCTAGGCTCTGTTGCTTTGTTTTTTAGATGTTTCAGGAAACACCATACACTTCTCCCGAGTGGCTGTTGGCAATTGACATCCCGCCCATCAGCATAACAAGGCTCCCAGTTCTCCATGGCCTGTCCTGCCTTTCTGGATTTTACACTTTTTTCAGATGGCCCTTTTGACCGGGGGGAAGTGAGACTTCATTGTAGTGCAGATTTCCTTTGCAAGCTTGCTTGGTTGGCCAAAAAGGGCGTATGCGTTTTTTCCTGAATATATTCAGGAAAAAACGCATACGCCCTTTTTGGCCAAGTGCATCATTGTGGACGTTCTGCCTCTTTTCTATGCTTTAAATGCAATTCCAGTCTACCTCCTGAAATCGGTTTCCTGCAATTCTGCCCCGCTTTCAAGTCCTCTTGGCAGCCTTACTTCAGTATATTTTTGGACGATAGCTGTCATTTATAACTCTGCAGGTTTGTGAATTACAGTGCCCCTGAGCTCCTTTCTTCAACTCGCTTTCTCGTGAGCTGGCCGCAACACCGCAGGATGGCTTCAGGCCCTAATCTGGTTCCGGCACGGCACGCTGAGCCTTTGGTTAATTCCTCTTCCTGGTGGGAAATGAGAGTTAAATTTGCCCGTCCAGACACCTCCAGCTAGTCTGTCATTGGTTCTCCCTATTCCTGTTCATCTTCCGCAGAAATTGCAAACTGGGCCAAACAGGAGGTTAAAGGCACTGACTCTCCAAGTCGGGAGAGTGTTAGTAAAGCGTCTGGAATGTTGCACCCGAGTACCAGGGGACGAAAACTGAGACATATTGGAACACGTCTCCCGATCACACGGTTGATCATACTCTGGGTTCCACATGCATGTTTTAGCTGAAGGAAGAATACCTTAAACCTGGAGAGTTGAGACCCGTGGAATGGGTACCATGCAATATGACTTCAAAGGGTCTTCATTTGCTCACCGAACCTCTCCAATCCTATCACTGCTGCGTTTATGCCCCTGTACACACACTTGATTCTCTTTCAGAGACATAGCAATCCATAGGTTTTAAGATACTTCCTAGTCAGGTACACTCTTAAGCATTTAATATGGGGTGTTGAGTCCATTTCGTTGAGCAAGGAGTAGCTCTTGTCTATTCCATATTTGGCTTAAGGAACTTTATCTGTGCTCATTTCAATCTCTGGTTTTATGCAGCACTCCAACTCACCTTTCCCCTTAAGCAAGCATAAGTTGGGTTTCTAAATTTGAGACCCTGTTCTGTTTTGTAATTCAGTTCCTGTGTAGCCAAGTTTACATTCCGTGTATTAGTGATATCTTATGATGTTTCTTTTCCTGTGTGACTTATTTCAGTTAGAATCATCGTACCTGAATCCACTCATTATGCTGCTACGGGCCTGATGACATAGATTTCATTGCTGAGTGATACTGCATTGTACGTAAGTACCACAACTTCTTTATCCATTTTTCACTTTCTGCGATATTGAACTTGTACCGTAAACCAGGTTCTTGTAAACAGAGCCGTCCCAACCTTTGGGGTGGCTGTGTCTTTTGATTTTAATTTCCCTAAGCTATAGGACCATAAGTGGAAGTGCCCTAGGCTCTGTTGCTTTGTTTTTTAGATGTTTCAGGAAACACCATACACTTCTCCCGAGTGGCTGTTGGCAATTGACATCCCGCCCATCAGCATAACAAGGCTCCCAGTTCTCCATGGCCTGTCCTGCCTTTCTGGATTTTACACTTTTTTCAGATGGCCCTTTTGACCGGGGGGAAGTGAGACTTCATTGTAGTGCAGATTTCCTTTGCAAGCTTGCTTGGTTGGCCAAAAAGGGCGTATGCGTTTTTTCCTGAATATATTCAGGAAAAAACGCATACGCCCTTTTTGGCCAAGTGCATCATTGTGGACGTTCTGCCTCTTTTCCTATGCTTTAAATGCAATTCCAGTCTACCTCCTGAAATCGGATTCCTGCAATTCTGCCCCGCTTTCAAGTCCTCTTGGCAGCCTTACTTCAGTATATTTTTGGACGATAGCTGTCATTTATAACTCTGCAGGTTTGTGAATTACAGTGCCCCTGAGCTCCTTTCTTCAACTCGCTTTCTCGTGAGCTGGCCGCAACACCGCAGGATGGCTTCAGGCCCTAATCTGGTTCCGGCACGGCACGCTGAGCCTTTGGTTAATTCCTCTTCCTGGTGGGAAATGAGAGTTAAATTTGCCCGTCCAGACACCTCCAGCTAGTCTGTCATTGGTTCTCCCTATTCCTGTTCATCTTCCGCAGAAATTGCAAACTGGGCCAAACAGGAGGTTAAAGGCACTGACTCTCCAAGTCGGGAGAGTGTTAGTAAAGCGTCTGGAATGTTGCACCCGAGTACCAGGGGACGAAAACTGAGACATATTGGAACACGTCTCCCGATCACACGGTTGATCATACTCTGGGTTCCACATGCATGTTTTAGCTGAAGGAAGAATACCTTAAACCTGGAGAGTTGAGACCCGTGGAATGGGTACCATGCAATATGACTTCAAAGGGTCTTCATTTGCTCACCGAACCTCTCCAATCCTATCACTGCTGCGTTTATGCCCCTGTACACACACTTGATTCTCTTTCAGAGACATAGCAATCCATAGGTTTTAAGATACTTCCTAGTCAGGTACACTCTTAGGCATTTAATATGGGGTGTTGAGTCCATTTCGTTGAGCAAGGAGTAGCTCTTGTCTATTCCATATTTGGCTTAAGGAACTTTATCTGTGCTCATTTCAATCTCTGGTTTTATGCAGCACCCCAACTCACCTTTCCCCTTAAGCAAGCATAAGTTGGGTTTCTAAATTTGAGACCCTGTTCTGTTTTGTAATTCAGTTCCTATGTAGCCAAGGTTACATTCCGTGTATTAGTGATATCTTATGATGTTTCTTTTTCTGTGTGACTTATTTCAGTTAGAATCATCGTACCTGAATCCACTCATTATGCTGCTACGGGCCTGATGACATAGATTTCATTGCTGAGTGATATTGCATTGTACGTAAGTACCACAACTTATTTATCCATTTTTCACTTTCTGCGATATTGAACTTGTACCGTAAACCAGGTTCTTGTAAACAGAGCCGTCCCAACCTTTGGGGTGGCTGTGTCTTTTGATTTTAATTTCCCTAAGCTATAGGACCATAAGTGGAAGTGCCCTAGGCTCTGTTGCTTTGTTTTTTAGATGTTTCAGGAAACACCATACACTTCTCCCGAGTGGCTGTTGGCAATTTACATCCCGCCCATCAGCATAACAAGGCTCCCAGTTCTCCATGGCCTGTCCTCCCTTTCTGGATTTTACACTTTTTTCAGATGGCCCTTTTGACCGGGGGGAAGTGAGACTTCATTGTAGTGCAGATTTCCTTTGCAAGCTTGCTTGGTTGGCCAAAAAGGGCGTATGCGTTTTTTCCTGAATATATTCAGGAAAAAACGCATACGCCCTTTTTGGCCAAGTGCATCATTGTGGACGTTCTGCCTCTTTTCCTATGCTTTAAATGCAATTCCAGTCTACCTCCTGAAATCAGTTTCCTGCAATTCTGCCCCGCTTTCAAGTCCTCTTGGCAGCCTTACTTCAGTATATTTTTGGACGATAGCTGTCATTTATAACTCTGCAGGTTTGTGAATTACAGTGCCCCTGAGCTCCTTTCTTCAACTCGCTTTCTCGTGAGCTGGCCGCAACACCGCAGGATGGCTTCAGGCCCTAATCTGGTTCCGGCACGGCACGCTGAGCCTTTGGTTAATTCCTCTTCCTGGTGGGAAATGAGAGTTAAATTTGCCCGTCCAGACACCTCCAGCTAGTCTGTCATTGGTTCTCCCTATTCCTGTTCATCTTCCGCAGAAATTGCAAACTGGGCCAAACAGGAGGTTAAAGGCACTGACTCTCCAAGTCGGGAGAGTGTTAGTAAAGCGTCTGGCATGTTGCACCCGAGTACCAGGGGACGAAAACTGAGACATATTGGAACACGTCTCCCGATCACACGGTTGATCATACTCTGGGTTCCACATGCATGTTTTAGCTGAAGGAAGAATACCTTAAACCTGGAGAGTTGAGACCCGTGGAATGGGTACCATGCAATATGACTTCAAAGGGTCTTCATTTGCTCACCGAACCTCTCCAATCCTATCACTGCTGCGTTTATGCCCCTGTACACACACTTGATTCTCTTTCAGAGACATAGCAATCCATAGGTTTTAAGATACTTCCTAGTCAGGTACACTCTTAGGCATTTAATATGGGGTGTTGAGTCCATTTCGTTGAGCAAGGAGTAGCTCTTGTCTATTCCATATTTGGCTTAAGGAACTTTATCTGTGCTCATTTCAATCTCTGGTTTTATGCAGCACCCCAACTCACCTTTCCCCTTAAGCAAGCATAAGTTGGGTTTCTAAATTTGAGACCCTGTTCTGTTTTGTAATTCAGTTCCTGTGTAGCCAAGTTTACATTCCGTGTATTAGTGATATCTTATGATGTTTCTTTTCCTGTGTGACTTATTTCAGTTAGAATCATCGTACCTGAATCCACTCATTATGCTGCTACGGGCCTGATGACATAGATTTCATTGCTGAGTGATACTGCATTGTACGTAAGTACCACAACTTCTTTATCCATTTTTCACTTTCTGCGATATTGAACTTGTACCGTAAACCAGGTTCTTGTAAACAGAGCCGTCCCAACCTTTGGGGTGGCTGTGTCTTTTGATTTTAATTTCCCTAAGCTATAGGACCATAAGTGGAAGTGCCCTAGGCTCTGTTGCTTTGTTTTTTAGATGTTTCAGGAAACACCATACACTTCTCCCGAGTGGCTGTTGGCAATTGACATCCCGCCCATCAGCATAACAAGGCTCCCAGTTCTCCATGGCCTGTCCTGCCTTTCTGGATTTTACACTTTTTTCAGATGGCCCTTTTGACCGGGGGGAAGTGAGACTTCATTGTAGTGCAGATTTCCTTTGCAAGCTTGCTTGGTTGGCCAAAAAGGGCGTATGCGTTTTTTCCTGAATATATTCAGGAAAAAACGCATACGCCCTTTTTGGCCAAGTGCATCATTGTGGACGTTCTGCCTCTTTTCCTATGCTTTAAATGCAATTCCAGTCTACCTCCTGAAATCGGATTCCTGCAATTCTGCCCCGCTTTCAAGTCCTCTTGGCAGCCTTACTTCAGTATATTTTTGGACGATAGCTGTCATTTATAACTCTGCAGGTTTGTGAATTACAGTGCCCCTGAGCTCCTTTCTTCAACTCGCTTTCTCGTGAGCTGGCCGCAACACCGCAGGATGGCTTCAGGCCCTAATCTGGTTCCGGCACGGCACGCTGAGCCTTTGGTTAATTCCTCTTCCTGGTGGGAAATGAGAGTTAAATTTGCCCGTCCAGACACCTCCAGCTAGTCTGTCATTGGTTCTCCCTATTCCTGTTCATCTTCCGCAGAAATTGCAAACTGGGCCAAACAGGAGGTTAAAGGCACTGACTCTCCAAGTCGGGAGAGTGTTAGTAAAGCGTCTGGAATGTTGCACCCGAGTACCAGGGGACGAAAACTGAGACATATTGGAACACGTCTCCCGATCACACGGTTGATCATACTCTGGGTTCCACATGCATGTTTTAGCTGAAGGAAGAATACCTTAAACCTGGAGAGTTGAGACCCGTGGAATGGGTACCATGCAATATGACTTCAAAGGGTCTTCATTTGCTCACCGAACCTCTCCAATCCTATCACTGCTGCGTTTATGCCCCTGTACACACACTTGATTCTCTTTCAGAGACATAGCAATCCATAGGTTTTAAGATACTTCCTAGTCAGGTACACTCTTAGGCATTTAATATGGGGTGTTGAGTCCATTTCGTTGAGCAAGGAGTAGCTCTTGTCTATTCCATATTTGGCTTAAGGAACTTTATCTGTGCTCATTTCAATCTCTGGTTTTATGCAGCACTCCAACTCACCTTTCCCCTTAAGCAAGCATAAGTTGGGTTTCTAAATTTGAGACCCTGTTCTGTTTTGTAATTCAGTTCCTGTGTAGCCAAGGTTACATTCCGTGTATTAGTGATATCTTATGATGTTTCTTTTCCTGTGTGACTTATTTCAGTTAGAATCATCGTACCTGAATCCACTCATTATGCTGCTACGGGCCTGATGACATAGATTTCATTGCTGAGTGATACTGCATTGTACGTAAGTACCACAACTTCTTTATCCATTTTTCACTTTCTGCGATATTGAACTTGTACCGTAAACCAGGTTCTTGTAAACAGAGCCGTCCCAACCTTTGGGGTGGCTGTGTCTTTTTGATTTTAATTTCCCTAAGCCATAGGACCATAAGTGGAAGTGCCCTAGGCTCTGTTGCTTTGTTTTTTAGATGTTTCAGGAAACACCATACACTTCTCCCGAGTGGCTGTTGGCAATTGACATCCCGCCCATCAGCATAACAAGGCTCCCAGTTCTCCATGGCCTGTCCTGCCTTTCTGGATTTTACACTTTTTTCAGATGGCCCTTTTGACCGGGGGGAAGTGAGACTTCATTGTAGTGCAGATTTCCTTTGCAAGCTTGCTTGGTTGGCCAAAAAGTGCGTATGCGTTTTTTCCTGAATATATTCAGGAAAAAACGCATACGCCCTTTTTGGCCAAGTGCATCATTGTGGACGTTCTGCCTCTTTTCCTATGCTTTCAATGCAATTCCAGTCTACCTCCTGAAATCGGTTTCCTGCAATTCTGCCCCGCTTTCAAGTCCTCTTGGCAGCCTTACTTCAGTATATTTTTGGACGATAGCTGTCATTTATAACTCTGCAGGTTTGTGAATTACAGTGCCCCTGAGCTCCTTTCTTCAAGTCGCTTTCTCGTGAGCTGGCCGCAACACCGCAGGATGGCTTCAGGCCCTAATCTGGTTCCGGCACGGCACGCTGAGCCTTTGGTTAATTCCTCTTCCTGGTGGGAAATGAGAGTTAAATTTGCCCGTCCAGACACCTCCAGCTAGTCTGTCATTGGTTCTCCCTATTCCTGTTCATCTTCCGCAGAAATTGCAAACTGGGCCAAACAGGAGGTTAAAGGCACTGACTCTCCAAGTCGGGAGAGTGTTAGTAAAGCGTCTGGAATGTTGCACCCGAGTACCAGGGGACGAAAACTGACACATATTGGAACACGTCTCCCGATCACACGGTTGATCATACTCTGGGTTCCACATGCATGTTTTAGCTGAAGGAAGAATACCTTAAACCTGGAGAGTTGAGACCCGTGGAATGGGTACCATGCAATATGACTTCAAAGGGTCTTCATTTGCTCACCGAACCTCTCCAATCCTATCACTGCTGCGTTTATGCCCCTGTACACACACTTGATTCTCTTTCAGAGACATAGCAATCCATAGGTTTTAAGATACTTCCTAGTCAGGTACACTCTTAGGCATTTAATATGGGGTGTTGAGTCCATTTCGTTGAGCAAGGAGTAGCTCTTGTCTATTCCATATTTGGCTTAAGGAACTTTATCTGTGCTCATTTCAATCTCTGGTTTTATGCAGCACCCCAACTCACCTTTCCCCTTAAGCAAGCATAAGTTGGGTTTCTTAATTTGAGACCCTGTTCTGTTTTGTAATTCAGTTCCTGTGTAGCCAAGGTTACATTCCGTGTATTGGTGATATCTTATGATGTTTCTTTTTCTGTGTTACTTATTTCAGTTAGAATCATCGTACCTGAATCCACTCATTATGCTGCTACGGGCCTGATGACATAGATTTCATTGCTGAGTGATACTGCATTGTACGTAAGTACCACAACTTCTTTATCCATTTTTCACTTTCTGCGATATTGAACTTGTACCGTAAACCAGGTTCTTGTAAACAGAGCCGTCCCAACCTTTGGGGTGGCTGTGTCTTTTTGATTTTAATTTCCCTAAGCTATAGGACCATAAGTGGAAGTGCCCTAGGCTCTGTTGCTTTGTTTTTTAGATGTTTCAGGAAACACCATACACTTCTCCCGAGTGGCTGTTGGCAATTGACATCCCGCCCATCAGCATAACAAGGCTCCCAGTTCTCCATGGCCTGTCCTGCCTTTCTGGATTTTACACTTTTTTCAGATGGCCCTTTTGACCAGGGGGAAGTGAGACTTCATTGTAGTGCAGATTTCCTTTGCAAGCTTGCTTGGTTGGCCAAAAAGGGCGTATGCGTTTTTTCCTGAATATATTCAGGAAAAAACGCATACGCCCTTTTTGGCCAAGTGCATCATTGTGGACGTTCTGCCTCTTTTCCTATGCTTTCAATGCAATTCCAGTCTACCTCCTGAAATCGGTTTCCTGCAATTCTGCCCCGCTTTCAAGTCCTCTTGGCAGCCTTACTTCAGTATATTTTTGGACGATAGCTGTCATTTATAACTCTGCAGGTTTGTGAATTACAGTGCCCCTGAGCTCCTTTCTTCAACTCGCTTTCTCGTGAGCTGGCCGCAACACCGCAGGATGGCTTCAGGCCCTAATCTGGTTCCGGCACGGCACGCTGAGCCTTTGGTTAATTCCTCTTCCTGGTGGGAAATGAGAGTTAAATTTGCCCGTCCAGACACCTCCAGCTAGTCTGTCATTGGTTCTCCCTATTCCTGTTCATCTTCCGCAGAAATTGCAAACTGGGCCAAACAGGAGGTTAAAGGCACTGACTCTCCAAGTCGGGAGAGTGTTAGTAAAGCGTCTGGCATGTTGCACCCGAGTACCAGGGGACGAAAACTGAGACATATTGGAACACGTCTCCCGATCACACGGTTGATCATACTCTGGGTTCCACATGCATGTTTTAGCTGAAGGAAGAATACCTTAAACCTGGAGAGTTGAGACCCGTGGAATGGGTACCATGCAATATGACTTCAAAGGGTCTTCATTTGCTCACCGAACCTCTCCAATCCTATCACTGCTGCGTTTATGCCCCTGTACACACACTTGATTCTCTTTCAGAGACATAGCAATCCATAGGTTTTAAGATACTTCCTAGTCAGGTACACTCTTAGGCATTTAATATGGGGTGTTGAGTCCATTTCGTTGAGCAAGGAGTAGCTCTTGTCTATTCCATATTTGGCTTAAGGAACTTTATCTGTGCTCATTTCAATCTCTGGTTTTATGCAGCACCCCAACTCACCTTTCCCCTTAAGCAAGCATAAGTTGGGTTTCTAAATTTGAGACCCTGTTCTGTTTTGTAATTCAGTTCCTGTGTAGCCAAGGTTACATTCCGTGTATTGGTGATATCTTATGATGTTTCTTTTCCTGTGTGACTTATTTCAGTTAGAATCATCGTACCTGAATCCACTCATTATGCTGCTACGGGCCTGATGACATAGATTTCATTGCTGAGTGATACTGCATTGTACGTAAGTACCACAACTTCTTTATCCATTTTTCACTTTCTGCGATATTGAACTTGTACCGTAAACCAGGTTCTTGTAAACAGAGCCGTCCCAACCTTTGGGGTGGCTGTGTCTTTTGATTTTAATTTCCCTAAGCTATAGGACCATAAGTGGAAGTGCCCTAGGCTCTGTTGCTTTGTTTTTTAGATGTTTCAGGAAACACCATACACTTCTCCCGAGTGGCTGTTGGCAATTGACATCCCGCCCATCAGCATAACAAGGCTCCCAGTTCTCCATGGCCTGTCCTGCCTTTCTGGATTTTACACTTTTTTCAGATGGCCCTTTTGACCGGGGGGAAGTGAGACTTCATTGTAGTGCAGATTTCCTTTGCAAGCTTGCTTGGTTGGCCAAAAAGGGCGTATGCGTTTTTTCCTGAATATATTCAGGAAAAAACGCATACGCCCTTTTTGGCCAAGTGCATCATTGTGGACGTTCTGCCTCTTTTCCTATGCTTTCAATGCAATTCCAGTCTACCTCCTGAAATCGGTTTCCTGCAATTCTGCCCCGCTTTCAAGTCCTCTTGGCAGCCTTACTTCAGTATATTTTTGGACGATAGCTGTCATTTATAACTCTGCAGGTTTGTGAATTACAGTGCCCCTGAGCTCCTTTCTTCAACTCGCTTTCTCGTGAGCTGGCCGCAACACCGCAGGATGGCTTCAGGCCCTAATCTGGTTCCGGCACGGCACGCTGAGCCTTTGGTTAATTCCTCTTCCTGGTGGGAAATGAGAGTTAAATTTGCCCGTCCAGACACCTCCAGCCAGTCTGTCATTGGTTCTCCCTATTCCTGTTCATCTTCCGCAGAAATTGCAAACTGGGCCAAACATGAGGTTAAAGGCACTGACTCTCCAAGTCGGGAGAGTGTTAGTAAAGCGTCTGGCATGTTGCACCCGAGTACCAGGGGACGAAAACTGAGACATATTGGAACACGTCTCCCGATCACACGGTTGATCATACTCTGGGTTCCACATGCATGTTTTAGCTGAAGGAAGAATACCTTAAACCTGGAGAGTTGAGACCCGTGGAATGGGTACCATGCAATATGACTTCAAAGGGTCTTCATTTGCTCACCGAACCTCTCCAATCCTATCACTGCTGCGTTTATGCCCCTGTACACACACTTGATTCTCTTTCAGAGACATAGCAATCCATAGGTTTTAAGATACTTCCTAGTCAGGTACACTCTTAGGCATTTAATATGGGGTGTTGAGTCCATTTCGTTGAGCAAGGAGTAGCTCTTGTCTATTCCATATTTGGCTTAAGGAACTTTATCTGTGCTCATTTCAATCTCTGGTTTTATGCAGCACCCCAACTCACCTTTCCCCTTAAGCAAGCATAAGTTGGGTTTCTAAATTTGAGACCCTGTTCTGTTTTGTAATTCAGTTCCTGTGTAGCCAAGGTTACATTCCGTGTATTGGTGATATCTTATGATGTTTCTTTTCCTGTGTGACTTATTTCAGTTAGAATCATCGTACCTGAATCCACTCATTATGCTGCTACGGGCCTGATGACATAGATTTCATTGCTGAGTGATACTGCATTGTACGTAAGTACCACAACTTCTTTATCCATTTTTCACTTTCTGCGATATTGAACTTGTACCGTAAACCAGGTTCTTGTAAACAGAGCCGTCCCAACCTTTGGGGTGGCTGTGTCTTTTGATTTTAATTTCCCTAAGCTATAGGACCATAAGTGGAAGTGCCCTAGGCTCTGTTGCTTTGTTTTTTAGATGTTTCAGGAAACACCATACACTTCTCCTGAGTGGCTGTTGGCAATTGACATCCCGCCCATCAGCATAACAAGGCTCCCAGTTCTCCATGGCCTGTCCTGCCTTTCTGGATTTTACACTTTTTTCAGATGGCCCTTTTGACCGGGGGGAAGTGAGACTTCATTGTAGTGCAGATTTCCTTTGCAAGCTTGCTTGGTTGGCCAAAAAGGGCGTATGCGTTTTTTCCTGAATATATTCAGGAAAAAACGCATACGCCCTTTTTGGCCAAGTGCATCATTGTGGACGTTCTGCCTCTTTTCCTATGCTTTCAATGCAATTCCAGTCTACCTCCTGAAATCGGTTTCCTGCAATTCTGCCCCGCTTTCAAGTCCTCTTGGCAGCCTTACTTCAGTATATTTTTGGACGATAGCTGTCATTTATAACTCTGCAGGTTTGTGAATTACAGTGCCCCTGAGCTCCTTTCTTCAACTCGCTTTCTCGTGAGCTGGCCGCAACACCGCAGGATGGCTTCAGGCCCTAATCTGGTTCCGGCACGGCACGCTGAGCCTTTGGTTAATTCCTCTTCCTGGTGGGAAATGAGAGTTAAATTTGCCCGTCCAGACACCTCCAGCCAGTCTGTCATTGGTTCTCCCTATTCCTGTTCATCTTCCGCAGAAATTGCAAACTGGGCCAAACAGGAGGTTAAAGGCACTGACTCTCCAAGTCGGGAGAGTGTTAGTAAAGCGTCTGGCATGTTGCACCCGAGTACCAGGGGACGAAAACTGACACATATTGGAACACGTCTCCCGATCACACGGTTGATCATACTCTGGGTTCCACATGCATGTTTTAGCTGAAGGAAGAATACCTTAAACCTGGAGAGTTGAGACCCGTGGAATGGGTACCATGCAATATGACTTCAAAGGGTCTTCATTTGCTCACCGAACCTCTCCAATCCTATCACTGCTGCGTTTATGCCCCTGTACACACACTTGATTCTCTTTCAGAGACATAGCAATCCATAGGTTTTAAGATACTTCCTAGTCAGGTACACTCTTAGGCATTTAATATGGGGTGTTGAGTCCATTTCGTTGAGCAAGGAGTAGCTCTTGTCTATTCCATATTTGGCTTAAGGAACTTTATCTGTGCTCATTTCAATCTCTGGTTTTATGCAGCACCCCAACTCACCTTTCCCCTTAAGCAAGCATAAGTTGGGTTTCTAAATTTGAGACCCTGTTCTGTTTTGTAATTCAGTTCCTGTGTAGCCAAGGTTACATTCCGTGTATTGGTGATATCTTATGATGTTTCTTTTCCTGTGTGACTTATTTCAGTTAGAATCATCGTACCTGAATCCACTCATTATGCTGCTACGGGCCTGATGACATAGATTTCATTGCTGAGTGATACTGCATTGTACGTAAGTACCACAACTTCTTTATCCATTTTTCACTTTCTGCGATATTGAACTTGTACCGTAAACCAGGTTCTTGTAAACAGAGCCGTCCCAACCTTTGGGGTGGCTGTGTCTTTTGATTTTAATTTCCCTAAGCTATAGGACCATAAGTGGAAGTGCCCTAGGCTCTGTTGCTTTGTTTTTTAGATGTTTCAGGAAACACCATACACTTCTCCCGAGTGGCTGTTGGCAATTGACATCCCGCCCATCAGCATAACAAGGCTCCCAGTTCTCCATGGCCTGTCCTGCCTTTCTGGATTTTACACTTTTTTCAGATGGCCCTTTTGACCGGGGGGAAGTGAGACTTCATTGTAGTGCAGATTTCCTTTGCAAGCTTGCTTGGTTGGCCAAAAAGGGCGTATGCGTTTTTTCCTGAATATATTCAGGAAAAAACGCATACGCCCTTTTTGGCCAAGTGCATCATTGTGGACGTTCTGCCTCTTTTCCTATGCTTTCAATGCAATTCCAGTCTACCTCCTGAAATCGGTTTCCTGCAATTCTGCCCCGCTTTCAAGTCCTCTTGGCAGCCTTACTTCAGTATATTTTTGGACGATAGCTGTCATTTATAACTCTGCAGGTTTGTGAATTACAGTGCCCCTGAGCTCCTTTCTTCAACTCGCTTTCTCGTGAGCTGGCCGCAACACCGCAGGATGGCTTCAGGCCCTAATCTGGTTCCGGCACGGCACGCTGAGCCTTTGGTTAATTCCTCTTCCTGGTGGGAAATGAGAGTTAAATTTGCCCGTCCAGACACCTCCAGCTAGTCTGTCATTGGTTCTCCCTATTCCTGTTCATCTTCCGCAGAAATTGCAAACTGGGCCAAACAGGAGGTTAAAGGCACTGACTCTCCAAGTCGGGAGAGTGTTAGTAAAGCGTCTGGAATGTTGCACCCGAGTACCAGGGGACGAAAACTGAGACATATTGGAACACGTCTCCCGATCACACGGTTGATCATACTCTGGGTTCCACATGCATGTTTTAGCTGAAGGAAGAATACCTTAAACCTGGAGAGTTGAGACCCGTGGAATGGGTACCATGCAATATGACTTCAAAGGGTCTTCATTTGCTCACCGAACCTCTCCAATCCTATCACTGCTGCGTTTATGCCCCTGTACACACACTTGATTCTCTTTCAGAGACATAGCAATCCATAGGTTTTAAGATACTTCCTAGTCAGGTACACTCTTAGGCATTTAATATGGGGTGTTGAGTCCATTTCGTTGAGCAAGGAGTAGCTCTTGTCTATTCCATATTTGGCTTAAGGAACTTTATCTGTGCTCATTTCAATCTCTGGTTTTATGCAGCACCCCAACTCACCTTTCCCCTTAAGCAAGCATAAGTTGGGTTTCTAAATTTGAGACCCTGTTCTGTTTTGTAATTCAGTTCCTATGTAGCCAAGGTTACATTCCGTGTATTGGTGATATCTTATGATGTTTCTTTTCCTGTGTGACTTATTTCAGTTAGAATCATCGTACCTGAATCCACTCATTATGCTGCTACGGGCCTGATGACATAGATTTCATTGCTGAGTGATACTGCATTGTACGTAAGTACCACAACTTCTTTATCCATTTTTCACTTTCTGCGATATTGAACTTGTACCGTAAACGAGGTTCTTGTAAACAGAGCCGTCCCAACCTTTGGGGTGGCTGTGTCTTTTGATTTTAATTTCCCTAAGCTATAGGACCATAAGTGGAAGTGCCCTAGGCTCTGTTGCTTTGTTTTTTAGATGTTTCAGGAAACACCATACACTTCTCCCGAGTGGCTGTTGGCAATTGACATCCCGCCCATCAGCATAACAAGGCTCCCAGTTCTCCATGGCCTGTCCTGCCTTTCTGGATTTTACACTTTTTTCAGATGGCCCTTTTGACCGGGGGGAAGTGAGACTTCATTGTAGTGCAGATTTCCTTTGCAAGCTTGCTTGGTTGGCCAAAAAGGGCGTATGCGTTTTTTCCTGAATATATTCAGGAAAAAACGCATACGCCCTTTTTGGCCAAGTGCATCATTGTGGACGTTCTGCCTCTTTTCCTATGCTTTCAATGCAATTCCAGTCTACCTCCTGAAATCGGTTTCCTGCAATTCTGCCCCGCTTTCAAGTCCTCTTGGCAGCCTTACTTCAGTATATTTTTGGACGATAGCTGTCATTTATAACTCTGCAGGTTTGTGAATTACAGTGCCCCTGAGCTCCTTTCTTCAACTCGCTTTCTCGTGAGCTGGCCGCAACACCGCAGGATGGCTTCAGGCCCTAATCTGGTTCCGGCACGGCACGCTGAGCCTTTGGTTAATTCCTCTTCCTGGTGGGAAATGAGAGTTAAATTTGCCCGTCCAGACACCTCCAGCCAGTCTGTCATTGGTTCTCCCTATTCCTGTTCATCTTCCGCAGAAATTGCAAACTGGGCCAAACAGGAGGTTAAAGGCACTGACTCTCCAAGTCGGGAGAGTGTTAGTAAAGCGTCTGGCATGTTGCACCCGAGTACCAGGGGACGAAAACTGACACATATTGGAACACGTCTCCCGATCACACGGTTGATCATACTCTGGGTTCCACATGCATGTTTTAGCTGAAGGAAGAATACCTTAAACCTGGAGAGTTGAGACCCGTGGAATGGGTACCATGCAATATGACTTCAAAGGGTCTTCATTTGCTCACCGAACCTCTCCAATCCTATCACTGCTGCGTTTATGCCCCTGTACACACACTTGATTCTCTTTCAGAGACATAGCAATCCATAGGTTTTAAGATACTTCCTAGTCAGGTACACTCTTAGGCATTTAATATGGGGTGTTGAGTCCATTTCGTTGAGCAAGGAGTAGCTCTTGTCTATTCCATATTTGGCTTAAGGAACTTTATCTGTGCTCATTTCAATCTCTGGTTTTATGCAGCACCCCAACTCACCTTTCCCCTTAAGCAAGCATAAGTTGGGTTTCTAAATTTGAGACCCTGTTCTGTTTTGTAATTCAGTTCCTGTGTAGCCAAGGTTACATTCCGTGTATTGGTGATATCTTATGATGTTTCTTTTCCTGTGTGACTTATTTCAGTTAGAATCATCGTACCTGAATCCACTCATTATGCTGCTACGGGCCTGATGACATAGATTTCATTGCTGAGTGATACTGCATTGTACGTAAGTACCACAACTTCTTTATCCATTTTTCACTTTCTGCGATATTGAACTTGTACCGTAAACCAGGTTCTTGTAAACAGAGCCGTCCCAACCTTTGGGGTGGCTGTGTCTTTTGATTTTAATTTCCCTAAGCTATAGGACCATAAGTGGAAGTGCCCTAGGCTCTGTTGCTTTGTTTTTTAGATGTTTCAGGAAACACCATACACTTCTCCCGAGTGGCTGTTGGCAATTGACATCCCGCCCATCAGCATAACAAGGCTCCCAGTTCTCCATGGCCTGTCCTGCCTTTCTGGATTTTACACTTTTTTCAGATGGCCCTTTTGACCGGGGGGAAGTGAGACTTCATTGTAGTGCAGATTTCCTTTGCAAGCTTGCTTGGTTGGCCAAAAAGGGCGTATGCGTTTTTTCCTGAATATATTCAGGAAAAAACGCATACGCCCTTTTTGGCCAAGTGCATCATTGTGGACGTTCTGCCTCTTTTCCTATGCTTTCAATGCAATTCCAGTCTACCTCCTGAAATCGGTTTCCTGCAATTCTGCCCCGCTTTCAAGTCCTCTTGGCAGCCTTACTTCAGTATATTTTTGGACGATAGCTGTCATTTATAACTCTGCAGGTTTGTGAATTACAGTGCCCCTGAGCTCCTTTCTTCAACTCGCTTTCTCGTGAGCTGGCCGCAACACCGCAGGATGGCTTCAGGCCCTAATCTGGTTCCGGCACGGCACGCTGAGCCTTTGGTTAATTCCTCTTCCTGGTGGGAAATGAGAGTTAAATTTGCCCGTCCAGACACCTCCAGCTAGTCTGTCATTGGTTCTCCCTATTCCTGTTCATCTTCCGCAGAAATTGCAAACTGGGCCAAACAGGAGGTTAAAGGCACTGACTCTCCAAGTCGGGAGAGTGTTAGTAAAGCGTCTGGCATGTTGCACCCGAGTACCAGGGGACGAAAACTGAGACATATTGGAACACGTCTCCCGATCACACGGTTGATCATACTCTGGGTTCCACATGCATGTTTTAGCTGAAGGAAGAATACCTTAAACCTGGAGAGTTGAGACCCGTGGAATGGGTACCATGCAATATGACTTCAAAGGGTCTTCATTTGCTCACCGAACCTCTCCAATCCTATCACTGCTGCGTTTATGCCCCTGTACACACACTTGATTCTCTTTCAGAGACATAGCAATCCATAGGTTTTAAGATACTTCCTAGTCAGGTACACTCTTAGGCATTTAATATGGGGTGTTGAGTCCATTTCGTTGAGCAAGGAGTAGCTCTTGTCTATTCCATATTTGGCTTAAGGAACTTTATCTGTGCTCATTTCAATCTCTGGTTTTATGCAGCACCCCAACTCACCTTTCCCCTTAAGCAAGCATAAGTTGGGTTTCTAAATTTGAGACCCTGTTCTGTTTTGTAATTCAGTTCCTATGTAGCCAAGGTTACATTCCGTGTATTGGTGATATCTTATGATGTTTCTTTTCCTGTGTGACTTATTTCAGTTAGAATCATCGTACCTGAATCCACTCATTATGCTGCTACGGGCCTGATGACATAGATTTCATTGCTGAGTGATACTGCATTGTACGTAAGTACCACAACTTCTTTATCCATTTTTCACTTTCTGCGATATTGAACTTGTACCGTAAACGAGGTTCTTGTAAACAGAGCCGTCCCAACCTTTGGGGTGGCTGTGTCTTTTGATTTTAATTTCCCTAAGCTATAGGACCATAAGTGGAAGTGCCCTAGGCTCTGTTGCTTTGTTTTTTAGATGTTTCAGGAAACACCATACACTTCTCCCGAGTGGCTGTTGGCAATTGACATCCCGCCCATCAGCATAACAAGGCTCCCAGTTCTCCATGGCCTGTCCTGCCTTTCTGGATTTTACACTTTTTTCAGATGGCCCTTTTGACCGGGGGGAAGTGAGACTTCATTGTAGTGCAGATTTCCTTTGCAAGCTTGCTTGGTTGGCCAAAAAGGGCGTATGCGTTTTTTCCTGAATATATTCAGGAAAAAACGCATACGCCCTTTTTGGCCAAGTGCATCATTGTGGACGTTCTGCCTCTTTTCCTATGCTTTAAATGCAATTCCAGTCTACCTCCTGAAATCGGTTTCCTGCAATTCTGCCCCGCTTTCAAGTCCTCTTGGCAGCCTTACTTCAGTATATTTTTGGACGATAGCTGTCATTTATAACTCTGCAGGTTTGTGAATTACAGTGCCCCTGAGCTCCTTTCTTCAACTCGCTTTCTCGTGAGCTGGCCGCAACACCGCAGGATGGCTTCAGGCCCTAATCTGGTTCCGGCACGGCACGCTGAGCCTTTGGTTAATTCCTCTTCCTGGTGGGAAATGAGAGTTAAATTTGCCCGTCCAGACACCTCCAGCCAGTCTGTCATTGGTTCTCCCTATTCCTGTTCATCTTCCGCAGAAATTGCAAACTGGGCCAAACAGGAGGTTAAAGGCACTGACTCTCCAAGTCGGGAGAGTGTTAGTAAAGTGTCTGGCATGTTGCACCCGAGTACCAGGGGACGAAAACTGAGACATATTGGAACACGTCTCCCGATCACACGGTTGATCATACTCTGGGTTCCACATGCATGTTTTAGCTGAAGGAAGAATACCTTAAACCTGGAGAGTTGAGACCCGTGGAATGGGTACCATGCAATATGACTTCAAAGGGTCTTCATTTGCTCACCGAACCTCTCCAATCCTATCACTGCTGCGTTTATGCCCCTGTACACACACTTGATTCTCTTTCAGAGACATAGCAATCCATAGGTTTTAAGATACTTCCTAGTCAGGTACACTCTTAGGCATTTAATATGGGGTGTTGAGTCCATTTCGTTGAGCAAGGAGTAGCTCTTGTCTATTCCATATTTGGCTTAAGGAACTTTATCTGTGCTCATTTCAATCTCTGGTTTTATGCAGCACCCCAACTCACCTTTCCCCTTAAGCAAGCATAAGTTGGGTTTCTAAATTTGAGACCCTGTTCTGTTTTGTAATTCAGTTCCTGTGTAGCCAAGGTTACATTCCGTGTATTGGTGATATCTTATGATGTTTCTTTTCCTGTGTGACTTATTTCAGTTAGAATCATCGTACCTGAATCCACTCATTATGCTGCTACGGGCCTGATGACATAGATTTCATTGCTGAGTGATACTGCATTGTACGTAAGTACCACAACTTCTTTATCCATTTTTCACTTTCTGCGATATTGAACTTGTACCGTAAACCAGGTTCTTGTAAACAGAGCCGTCCCAACCTTTGGGGTGGCTGTGTCTTTTGATTTTAATTTCCCTAAGCTATAGGACCATAAGTGGAAGTGCCCTAGGCTCTGTTGCTTTGTTTTTTAGATGTTTCAGGAAACACCATACACTTCTCCCGAGTGGCTGTTGGCAATTGACATCCCGCCCATCAGCATAACAAGGCTCCCAGTTCTCCATGGCCTGTCCTGCCTTTCTGGATTTTACACTTTTTTCAGATGGCCCTTTTGACCAGGGGGAAGTGAGACTTCATTGTAGTGCAGATTTCCTTTGCAAGCTTGCTTGGTTGGCCAAAAAGGGCGTATGCGTTTTTTCCTGAATATATTCAGGAAAAAACGCATACGCCCTTTTTGGCCAAGTGCATCATTGTGGACGTTCTGCCTCTTTTCCTATGCTTTCAATGCAATTCCAGTCTACCTCCTGAAATCGGATTCCTGCAATTCTGCCCCGCTTTCAAGTCCTCTTGGCAGCCTTACTTCAGTATATTTTTGGACGATAGCTGTCATTTATAACTCTGCAGGTTTGTGAATTACAGTGCCCCTGAGCTCCTTTCTTCAACTCGCTTTCTCGTGAGCTGGCCGCAACACCGCAGGATGGCTTCAGGCCCTAATCTGGTTCCGGCACGGCACGCTGAGCCTTTGGTTAATTCCTCTTCCTGGTGGGAAATGAGAGTTAAATTTGCCCGTCCAGACACCTCCAGCTAGTCTGTCATTGGTTCTCCCTATTCCTGTTCATCTTCCGCAGAAATTGCAAACTGGGCCAAACAGGAGGTTAAAGGCACTGACTCTCCAAGTCGGGAGAGTGTTAGTAAAGCGTCTGGAATGTTGCACCCGAGTACCAGGGGACGAAAACTGAGACATATTGGAACACGTCTCCCGATCACACGGTTGATCATACTCTGGGTTCCACATGCATGTTTTAGCTGAAGGAAGAATACCTTAAACCTGGAGAGTTGAGACCCGTGGAATGGGTACCATGCAATATGACTTCAAAGGGTCTTCATTTGCTCACCGAACCTCTCCAATCCTATCACTGCTGCGTTTATGCCCCTGTACACACACTTGATTCTCTTTCAGAGACATAGCAATCCATAGGTTTTAAGATACTTCCTAGTCAGGTACACTCTTAGGCATTTAATATGGGGTGTTGAGTCCATTTCGTTGAGCAAGGAGTAGCTCTTGTCTATTCCATATTTGGCTTAAGGAACTTTATCTGTGCTCATTTCAATCTCTGGTTTTATGCAGCACCCCAACTCACCTTTCCCCTTAAGCAAGCATAAGTTGGGTTTCTAAATTTGAGACCCTGTTCTGTTTTGTAATTCAGTTCCTGTGTAGCCAAGGTTACATTCCGTGTATTAGTGATATCTTATGATGTTTCTTTTTCTGTGTGACTTATTTCAGTTAGAATCATCGTACCTGAATCCACTCATTATGCTGCTACGGGCCTGATGACATAGATTTCATTGCTGAGTGATATTGCATTGTACGTAAGTACCACAACTTATTTATCCATTTTTCACTTTCTGCGATATTGAACTTGTACCGTAAACCAGGTTCTTGTAAACAGAGCCGTCCCAACCTTTGGGGTGGCTGTGTCTTTTGATTTTAATTTCCCTAAGCTATAGGACCATAAGTGGAAGTGCCCTAGGCTCTGTTGCTTTGTTTTTTAGATGTTTCAGGAAACACCATACACTTCTCCCGAGTGGCTGTTGGCAATTTACATCCCGCCCATCAGCATAACAAGGCTCCCAGTTCTCCATGGCCTGTCCTGCCTTTCTGGATTTTACACTTTTTTCAGATGGCCCTTTTGACCGGGGGGAAGTGAGACTTCATTGTATTGCAGATTTCCTTTGCAAGCTTGCTTGGTTGGCCAAAAAGGGCGTATGCGTTTTTTCCTGAATATATTCAGGAAAAAACGCATACGCCCTTTTTGGCCAAGTGCATCATTGTGGACGTTCTGCCTCTTTTCCTATGCTTTAAATGCAATTCCAGTCTACCTCCTGAAATCAGTTTCCTGCAATTCTGCCCCGCTTTCAAGTCCTCTTGGCAGCCTTACTTCAGTATATTTTTGGACGATAGCTGTCATTTATAACTCTGCAGGTTTGTGAATTACAGTGCCCCTGAGCTCCTTTCTTCAAGTCGCTTTCTCGTGAGCTGGCCGCAACACCGCAGGATGGCTTCAGGCCCTAATCTGGTTCCGGCACGGCACGCTGAGCCTTTGGTTAATTCCTCTTCCTGGTGGGAAATGAGAGTTAAATTTGCCCGTCCAGACACCTCCAGCTAGTCTGTCATTGGTTCTCCCTATTCCTGTTCATCTTCCGCAGAAATTGCAAACTGGGCCAAACAGGAGGTTAAAGGCACTGACTCTCCAAGTCGGGAGAGTGTTAGTAAAGCGTCTGGCATGTTGCACCCGAGTACCAGGGGACGAAAACTGAGACATATTGGAACACGTCTCCCGATCACACGGTTGATCATACTCTGGGTTCCACATGCATGTTTTAGCTGAAGGAAGAATACCTTAAACCTGGAGAGTTGAGACCCGTGGAATGGGTACCATGCAATATGACTTCAAAGGGTCTTCATTTGCTCACCGAACCTCTCCAATCCTATCACTGCTGCGTTTATGCCCCTGTACACACACTTGATTCTCTTTCAGAGACATAGCAATCCATAGGTTTTAAGATACTTCCTAGTCAGGTACACTCTTAGGCATTTAATATGGGGTGTTGAGTCCATTTCGTTGAGCAAGGAGTAGCTCTTGTCTATTCCATATTTGGCTTAAGGAACTTTATCTGTGCTCATTTCAATCTCTGGTTTTATGCAGCACCCCAACTCACCTTTCCCCTTAAGCAAGCATAAGTTGGGTTTCTAAATTTGAGACCCTGTTCTGTTTTGTAATTCAGTTCCTGTGTAGCCAAGTTTACATTCCGTGTATTAGTGATATCTTATGATGTTTCTTTTCCTGTGTGACTTATTTCAGTTAGAATCATCGTACCTGAATCCACTCATTATGCTGCTACGGGCCTGATGACATAGATTTCATTGCTGAGTGATACTGCATTGTACGTAAGTACCACAACTTCTTTATCCATTTTTCACTTTCTGCGATATTGAACTTGTACCGTAAACCAGGTTCTTGTAAACAGAGCCGTCCCAACCTTTGGGGTGGCTGTGTCTTTTGATTTTAATTTCCCTAAGCTATAGGACCATAAGTGGAAGTGCCCTAGGCTCTGTTGCTTTGTTTTTTAGATGTTTCAGGAAACACCATACACTTCTCCCGAGTGGCTGTTGGCAATTGACATCCCGCCCATCAGCATAACAAGGCTCCCAGTTCTCCATGGCCTGTCCTGCCTTTCTGGATTTTACACTTTTTTCAGATGGCCCTTTTGACCGGGGGGAAGTGAGACTTCATTGTAGTGCAGATTTCCTTTGCAAGCTTGCTTGGTTGGCCAAAAAGGGCGTATGCGTTTTTTCCTGAATATATTCAGGAAAAAACGCATACGCCCTTTTTGGCCAAGTGCATCATTGTGGACGTTCTGCCTCTTTTCCTATGCTTTAAATGCAATTCCAGTCTACCTCCTGAAATCGGATTCCTGCAATCCTGCCCCGCTTTCAAGTCCTCTTGGCAGCCTTACTTCAGTATATTTTTGGACGATAGCTGTCATTTATAACTCTGCAGGTTTGTGAATTACAGTGCCCCTGAGCTCCTTTCTTCAACTCGCTTTCTCGTGAGCTGGCCGCAACACCGCAGGATGGCTTCAGGCCCTAATCTGGTTCCGGCACGGCACGCTGAGCCTTTGGTTAATTCCTCTTCCTGGTGGGAAATGAGAGTTAAATTTGCCCGTCCAGACACCTCCAGCTAGTCTGTCATTGGTTCTCCCTATTCCTGTTCATCTTCCGCAGAAATTGCAACCTGGGCCAAACAGGAGGTTAAAGGCACTGACTCTCCAAGTCGGGAGAGTGTTAGTAAAGCGTCTGGCATGTTGCACCCGAGTACCAGGGGACGAAAACTGAGACATATTGGAACACGTCTCCCGATCACACGGTTGATCATACTCTGGGTTCCACATGCATGTTTTAGCTGAAGGAAGAATACCTTAAACCTGGAGAGTTGAGACCCGTGGAATGGGTACCATGCAATATGACTTCAAAGGGTCTTCATTTGCTCACCGAACCTCTCCAATCCTATCACTGCTGCGTTTATGCCCCTGTACACACACTTGATTCTCTTTCAGAGACATAGCAATCCATAGGTTTTAAGATACTTCCTAGTCAGGTACACTCTTAGGCATTTAATATGGGGTGTTGAGTCCATTTCGTTGAGCAAGGAGTAGCTCTTGTCTATTCCATATTTGGCTTAAGGAACTTTATCTGTGCTCATTTCAATCTCTGGTTTTATGCAGCACCCCAACTCACCTTTCCCCTTAAGCAAGCATAAGTTGGGTTTCTAAATTTGAGACCCTGTTCTGTTTTGTAATTCAGTTCCTGTGTAGCCAAGTTTACATTCCGTGTATTAGTGATATCTTATGATGTTTCTTTTTCTGTGTGACTTATTTCAGTTAGAATCATCGTACCTGAATCCACTCATTATGCTGCTACGGGCCTGATGACATAGATTTCATTGCTGAGTGATACTGCATTGTACGTAAGTACCACAACTTCTTTATCCATTTTTCACTTTCTGCGATATTGAACTTGTACCGTAAACCAGGTTCTTGTAAACAGAGCCGTCCCAACCTTTGGGGTGGCTGTGTCTTTTGATTTTAATTTCCCTAAGCTATAGGACCATAAGTGGAAGTGCCCTAGGCTCTGTTGCTTTGTTTTTTAGATGTTTCAGGAAACACCATACACTTCTCCCGAGTGGCTGTTGGCAATTGACATCCCGCCCATCAGCATAACAAGGCTCCCAGTTCTCCATGGCCTGTCCTGCCTTTCTGGATTTTACACTTTTTTCAGATGGCCCTTTTGACCGGGGGGAAGTGAGACTTCATTGTAGTGCAGATTTCCTTTGCAAGCTTGCTTGGTTGGCCAAAAAGGGCGTATGCGTTTTTTCCTGAATATATTCAGGAAAAAACGCATACGCCCTTTTTGGCCAGGTGCATCATTGTGGACGTTCTGCCTCTTTTCCTATGCTTTCAATGCAATTCCAGTCTACCTCCTGAAATCGGTTTCCTGCAATTCTGCCCCGCTTTCAAGTCCTCTTGGCAGCCTTACTTCAGTATATTTCTGGACGATAGCTGTCATTTATAACTCTGCAGGTTTGTGAATTACAGTGCCCCTGAGCTCCTTTCTTCAACTCGCTTTCTCGTGAGCTGGCCGCAACACCGCAGGATGGCTTCAGGCCCTAATCTGGTTCCGGCACGGCACGCTGAGCCTTTGGTTAATTCCTCTTCCTGGTGGGAAATGAGAGTTAAATTTGCCCGTCCAGACACCTCCAGCTAGTCTGTCATTGGTTCTCCCTATTCCTGTTCATCTTCCGCAGAAATTGCAAACTGGGCCAAACAGGAGGTTAAAGGCACTGACTCTCCAAGTCGGGAGAGTGTTAGTAAAGCGTCTGGAATGTTGCACCCGAGTACCAGGGGACGAAAACTGAGACATATTGGAACACGTCTCCCGATCACACGGTTGATCATACTCTGGGTTCCACATGCATGTTTTAGCTGAAGGAAGAATACCTTAAACCTGGAGAGTTGAGACCCGTGGAATGGGTACCATGCAATATGATTTCAAAGGGTCTTCATTTGCTCACCAAACCTCTCCAATCCTATCACTGCTGCGTTTATGCCCCTGTACACACACTTGATTCACTTTCAGAGACATAGCAATCCATAGGTTTTAAGATACTTCCTAGTCAGGTACACTCTTAGGCATTTAATATGGGGTGTTGAGTCCATTTCGTTGAGCAAGGAGTAGCTCTTGTCTATTCCATATTTGGCTTAAGGAACTTTATCTGTGCTCATTTCAATCTCTGGTTTTATGCAGCACCCCAACTCACCTTTCCCCTTAAGCAAGCATAAGTTGGGTTTCTAAATTTGAGACCCTGTTCTGTTTTGTAATTCAGTTCCTGTGTAGCCAAGGTTACATTCCGTGTATTAGTGATATCTTATGATGTTTCTTTTCCTGTGTGACTTATTTCAGTTAGAATCATCGTACCTGAATCCACTCATTATGCTGCTACGGGCCTGATGACATAGATTTCATTGCTGAGTGATACTGCATTGTACGTAAGTACCACAACTTCTTTATCCATTTTTCACTTTCTGCGATATTGAACTTGTACCGTAAACCAGGTTCTTGTAAACAGAGCCGTCCCAACCTTTGGGGTGGCTGTGTCTTTTTGATTTTAATTTCCCTAAGCTATAGGACCATAAGTGGAAGTGCCCTAGGCTCTGTTGCTTTGTTTTTTAGATGTTTCAGGAAACACCATACACTTCTCCCGAGTGGCTGTTGGCAATTGACATCCCGCCCATCAGCATAACAAGGCTCCCAGTTCTCCATGGCCTGTCCTGCCTTTCTGGATTTTACACTTTTTTCAGATGGCCCTTTTGACCGGGGGGAAGTGAGACTTCATTGTAGTGCAGATTTCCTTTGCAAGCTTGCTTGGTTGGCCAAAAAGGGCGTATGCGTTTTTTCCTGAATATATTCAGGAAAAAACGCATACGCCCTTTTTGGCCAAGTGCATCATTGTGGACGTTCTGCCTCTTTTCCTATGCTTTCAATGCAATTCCAGTCTACCTCCTGAAATCGGTTTCCTGCAATTCTGACCCAAGTTCAAGTCCTCTTGGCAGCCTTACTTCAGTATATTTTTGGACGATAGCTGTCATTTATAACTCTGCAGGTTTGTGAATTACAGTGCCCCTGAGCTCCTTTCTTCAAGTCGCTTTCTCGTGAGCTGGCCGCAACACCGCAGGATGGCTTCAGGCCCTAATCTGGTTCCGGCACGGCACGCTGAGCCTTTGGTTAATTCCTCTTCCTGGTGGGAAATGAGAGTTAAATTTGCCCGTCCAGACACCTCCAGCTAGTCTGTCATTGGTTCTCCCTATTCCTGTTCATCTTCCGCAGAAATTGCAAACTGGGCCAAACAGGAGGTTAAAGGCACTGACTCTCCAAGTCGGGAGAGTGTTTGTAAAGCGTCTGGAAGGTTGCACCCGAGTACCAGGGGATGAAAACTGAGACATATTGGAACACGTCTCCCGATCACACGGTTGATCATTCTCTGGGTTCCACATGCATGTTTTAGCTGAAGGAAGAATACCTTAAACCTGGAGAGTTGAGACCCGTGGAATGGGTACCATGCAATATGACTTCAAAGGGTCTTCATTTGCTCACCGAACCTCTCCAATCCTATCACTGCTGCGTTTATGCCCCTGTACACACACTTGATTCTCTTTCAGAGACATAGCAATCCATAGGTTTTAAGATACTTCCTAGTCAGGTACACTCTTAGGCATTTAATATGGGGTGTTGAGTCCATTTCGTTGAGCAAGGAGTAGCTCTTGTCTATTCCATATTTGGCTTAAGGAACTTTATCTGTGCTCATTTCAATCTCTGGTTTTATGCAGCACCCCAACTCACCTTTCCCCTTAAGCAAGCATAAGTTGGGTTTCTAAATTTGAGACCCTGTTCTGTTTTGTAATTCAGTTCCTGTGTAGCCAAGGTTACATTCCGTGTATTAGTGATATCTTATGATGTTTCTTGTCCTGTGTGACTTATTTCAGTTAGAATCATCGTACCTGAATCCACTCATTATGCTGCTACGGGCCTGATGACATAGATTTCATTGCTGAGTGATACTGCATTGTACGTAAGTACCACAACTTCTTTATCCATTTTTCACTTTCTGCGATATTGAACTTGTACCGTAAACCAGGTTCTTGTAAACAGAGCCGTCCCAACCTTTGGGGTGGCTGTGTCTTTTTGATTTTAATTTCCCTAAGCTATAGGACCATAAGTGGAAGTGCCCTAGGCTCTGTTGCTTTGTTTTTTAGATGTTTCAGGAAACACCATACACTTCTCCCGAGTGGCTGTTGGCAATTGACATCCCGCCCATCAGCATAACAAGGCTCCCAGTTCTCCATGGCCTGTCCTGCCTTTCTGGATTTTACACTTTTTTCAGATGGCCCTTTTGACCGGGGGGAAGTGAGACTTCATTGTAGTGCAGATTTCCTTTGCAAGCTTGCTTGGTTGGCCAAAAAGGGCGTATGCGTTTTTTCCTGAATATATTCAGGAAAAAACGCATACGCCCTTTTTGGCCAAGTGCATCATTGTGGACGTTCTGCCTCTTTTCCTATGCTTTCAATGCAATTCCAGTCTACCTCCTGAAATCGGTTTCCTGCAATTCTGCCCCGCTTTCAAGTCCTCTTGGCAGCCTTACTTCAGTATATTTTTGGACGATAGCTGTCATTTATAACTCTGCAGGTTTGTGAATTACAGTGCCCCTGAGCTCCTTTCTTCAAGTCGCTTTCTCGTGAGCTGGCCGCAACACCGCAGGATGGCTTCAGGCCCTAATCTGGTTCCGGCACGGCACGCTGAGCCTTTGGTTAATTCCTCTTCCTGGTGGGAAATGAGAGTTAAATTTGCCCGTCCAGACACCTCCAGCTAGTCTGTCATTGGTTCTCCCTATTCCTGTTCATCTTCCGCAGAAATTGCAAACTGGGCCAAACAGGAGGTTAAAGGCACTGACTCTCCAAGTCGGGAGAGTGTTAGTAAAGCGTCTGGCATGTTGCACCCGAGTACCAGGGGACGGAAACTGACACATATTGGAACACGTCTCCCGATCACACGGTTGATCATACTCTGGGTTCCACATGCATGTTTTAGCTGAAGGAAGAATACCTTCAACCTGGAGAGTTGAGACCCGTGGAATGGGTACCATGCAATATGACTTCAAAGGGTCTTCATTTGCTCACCGAACCTCTCCAATCCTATCACTGCTGTGTTTATGCCCCTGTACACACACTTGATTCTCTTTCAGAGACATAGCAATCCATAGGTTTTAAGATACTTCCTAGTCAGGTACACTCTTAGGCATTTAATATGGGGTGTTGAGTCCATTTCGTTGAGCAAGGAGTAGCTCTTGTCTATTCCATATTTGGCTTAAGGAACTTTATCTGTGCTCATTTCAATCTCTGGTTTTATGCAGCACCCCAACTCACCTTTCCCCTTAAGCAAGCATAAGTTGGGTTTCTAAATTTGAGACCCTGTTCTGTTTTGTAATTCAGTTCCTGTGTAGCCAAGGTTACATTCCGTGTATTAGTGATATCTTATGATGTTTCTTTTCCTGTGTGACTTATTTCAGTTAGAATCATCGTACCTGAATCCACTCATTATGCTGCTACGGGCCTGATGACATAGATTTCATTGCTGAGTGATATTGCATTGTACGTAAGTACCACAACTTCTTTATCCATTTTTCACTTTCTGCGATATTGAACTTGTACCGTAAACCAGGTTCTTGTAAACAGAGCCGTCCCAACCTTTGGGGTGGCTGTGTCTTTTGATTTTAATTTCCCTAAGCTATAGGACCATAAGTGGAAGTGCCCTAGGCTCTGTTGCTTTGTTTTTTAGATGTTTCAGGAAACACCATACACTTCTCCCGAGTGGCTGTTGGCAATTGACATCCTGCCCATCAGCATAACAAGGCTCCCAGTTCTCCATGGCCTGTCCTGCCTTTCTGGATTTTACACTTTTTTCAGATGGCCCTTTTGACCGGGGGGAAGTGAGACTTCATTGTAGTGCAGATTTCCTTTGCAAGCTTGCTTGGTTGGCCAAAAAGGGCGTATGCGTTTTTTCCTGAATATATGCAGGAAAAAACGCATACGCCCTTTTTGGCCAAGTGCATCATTGTGGACGTTCTGCCTCTTTTCCTATGCTTTAAATGCAATTCCAGTCTACCTCCTGAAATCGGTTTCCTGCAATTCTGCCCCGCTTTCAAGTCCTCTTGGCAGCCTTACTTCAGTATATTTTTGGACGATAGCTGTCATTTATAACTCTGCAGGTTTGTGAATTACAGTGCCCCTGAGCTCCTTTCTTCAACTCGCTTTCTCGTGAGCTGGCCGCAACACCGCAGGATGGCTTCAGGCCCTAATCTGGTTCCGGCACGGCACGCTGAGCCTTTGGTTAATTCCTCTTCCTGGTGGGAAATGAGAGTTAAATTTGCCCGTCCAGACACCTCCAGCTAGTCTGTCATTGGTTCTCCCTATTCCTGTTCATCTTCCGCAGAAATTGCAAACTGGGCCAAACAGGAGGTTAAAGGCACTGACTCTCCAAGTCGGGAGAGTGTTAGTAAAGCGTCTGGAATGTTGCACCCGAGTACCAGGGGACGAAAACTGAGACATATTGGAACACGTCTCCCGATCACACGGTTGATCATACTCTGGGTTCCACATGCATGTTTTAGCTGAAGGAAGAATACCTTCAACCTGGAGAGTTGAGACCCGTGGAATGGGTACCATGCAATATGACTTCAAAGGGTCTTCATTTGCTCACCGAACCTCTCCAATCCTATCACTGCTGTGTTTATGCCCCTGTACACACACTTGATTCTCTTTCAGAGACATAGCAATCCATAGGTTTTAAGATACTTCCTAGTCAGGTACACACTTAGGCATTTAATATGGGGTGTTGAGTCCATTTCGTTGAGCAAGGAGTAGCTCTTGTCTATTCCATATTTGGCTTAAGGAACTTTATCTGTGCTCATTTCAATCTCTGGTTTTATGCAGCACCCCAACTCACCTTTCCCCTTAAGCAAGCATAAGTTGGGTTTCTAAATTTGAGACCCTGTTCTGTTTTGTAATTCAGTTCCTGTGTAGCCAAGGTTACATTCCGTGTATTAGTGATATCTTATGATGTTTCTTTTCCTGTGTGACTTATTTCAGTTAGAATCATCGTACCTGAATCCACTCATTATGCTGCTACGGGCCTGATGACATAGATTTCATTGCTGAGTGATATTGCATTGTACGTAAGTACCACAACTTCTTTATCCATTTTTCACTTTCTGCGATATTGAACTTGTACCATAAACCAGGTTCTTGTAAACAGAGCCGTCCCAACCTTTGGGGTGGCTGTGTCTTTTGATTTTAATTTCCCTAAGCTATAGGACCATAAGTGGAAGTGCCCTAGGCTCTGTTGCTTTGTTTTTTAGATGTTTCAGGAAACACCATACACTTCTCCCGAGTGGCTGTTGGCAATTGACATCCCGCCCATCAGCATAACAAGGCTCCCAGTTCTCCATGGCCTGTCCTGCCTTTCTGGATTTTACACTTTTTTCAGATGGCCCTTTTGACCGGGGGGAAGTGAGACTTCATTGTAGTGCAGATTTCCTTTGCAAGCTTGCTTGGTTGGCCAAAAAGGGCGTATGCGTTTTTTCCTGAATATATGCAGGAAAAAACGCATACGCCCTTTTTGGCCAAGTGCATCATTGTGGACGTTCTGCCTCTTTTCCTATGCTTTAAATGCAATTCCAGTCTACCTCCTGAAATCGGTTTCCTGCAATTCTGCCCCGCTTTCAAGTCCTCTTGGCAGCCTTACTTCAGTATATTTTTGGACGATAGCTGTCATTTATAACTCTGCAGGTTTGTGAATTACAGTGCCCCTGAGCTCCTTTCTTCAACTCGCTTTCTCGTGAGCTGGCCGCAACACCGCAGGATGGCTTCAGGCCCTAATCTGGTTCCGGCACGGCACGCTGAGCCTTTGGTTAATTCCTCTTCCTGGTGGGAAATGAGAGTTAAATTTGCCCGTCCAGACACCTCCAGCTAGTCTGTCATTGGTTCTCCCTATTCCTGTTCATCTTCCGCAGAAATTGCAAACTGGGCCAAACAGGAGGTTAAAGGCACTGACTCTCCAAGTCGGGAGAGTGTTAGTAAAGCGTCTGGCATGTTGCACCCGAGTACCAGGGGACGGAAACTGACACATATTGGAACACGTCTCCCGATCACACGGTTGATCATACTCTGGGTTCCACATGCATGTTTTAGCTGAAGGAAGAATACCTTCAACCTGGAGAGTTGAGACCCGTGGAATGGGTACCATGCAATATGACTTCAAAGGGTCTTCATTTGCTCACCGAACCTCTCCAATCCTATCACTGCTGTGTTTATGCCCCTGTACACACACTTGATTCTCTTTCAGAGACATAGCAATCCATAGGTTTTAAGATACTTCCTAGTCAGGTACACTCTTAGGCATTTAATATGGGGTGTTGAGTCCATTTCGTTGAGCAAGGAGTAGCTCTTGTCTATTCCATATTTGGCTTAAGGAACTTTATCTGTGCTCATTTCAATCTCTGGTTTTATGCAGCACCCCAACTCACCTTTCCCCTTAAGCAAGCATAAGTTGGGTTTCTAAATTTGAGACCCTGTTCTGTTTTGTAATTCAGTTCCTGTGTAGCCAAGGTTACATTCCGTGTATTAGTGATATCTTATGATGTTTCTTTTCCTGTGTGACTTATTTCAGTTAGAATCATCGTACCTGAATCCACTCATTATGCTGCTACGGGCCTGATGACATAGATTTCATTGCTGAGTGATATTGCATTGTACGTAAGTACCACAACTTCTTTATCCATTTTTCACTTTCTGCGATATTGAACTTGTACCGTAAACCAGGTTCTTGTAAACAGAGCCGTCCCAACCTTTGGGGTGGCTGTGTCTTTTGATTTTAATTTCCCTAAGCTATAGGACCATAAGTGGAAGTGCCCTAGGCTCTGTTGCTTTGTTTTTTAGATGTTTCAGGAAACACCATACACTTCTCCCGAGTGGCTGTTGGCAATTGACATCCCGCCCATCAGCATAACAAGGCTCCCAGTTCTCCATGGCCTGTCCTGCCTTTCTGGATTTTACACTTTTTTCAGATGGCCCTTTTGACCGGGGGGAAGTGAGACTTCATTGTAGTGCAGATTTCCTTTGCAAGCTTGCTTGGTTGGCCAAAAAGGGCGTATGCGTTTTTTCCTGAATATATGCAGGAAAAAACGCATACGCCCTTTTTGGCCAAGTGCATCATTGTGGACGTTCTGCCTCTTTTCCTATGCTTTAAATGCAATTCCAGTCTACCTCCTGAAATCGGTTTCCTGCAATTCTGCCCCGCTTTCAAGTCCTCTTGGCAGCCTTACTTCAGTATATTTTTGGACGATAGCTGTCATTTATAACTCTGCAGGTTTGTGAATTACAGTGCCCCTGAGCTCCTTTCTTCAACTCGCTTTCTCGTGAGCTGGCCGCAACACCGCAGGATGGCTTCAGGCCCTAATCTGGTTCCGGCACGGCACGCTGAGCCTTTGGTTAATTCCTCTTCCTGGTGGGAAATGAGAGTTAAATTTGCCCGTCCAGACACCTCCAGCTAGTCTGTCATTGGTTCTCCCTATTCCTGTTCATCTTCCGCAGAAATTGCAAACAGGGCCAAACAGGAGGTTAAAGGCACTGACTCTCCAAGTCGGGAGAGTGTTAGTAAAGCGTCTGGCATGTTGCACCCGAGTACCAGGGGACGGAAACTGAGACATATTGGAACACGTCTCCCGATCACACGGTTGATCATACTCTGGGTTCCACATGCATGTTTTAGCTGAAGGAAGAATACCTTCAACCTGGAGAGTTGAGACCCGTGGAATGGGTACCATGCAATATGACTTCAAAGGGTCTTCATTTGCTCACCGAACCTCTCCAATCCTATCACTGCTGTGTTTATGCCCCTGTACACACACTTGATTCTCTTTCAGAGACATAGCAATCCATAGGTTTTAAGATACTTCCTAGTCAGGTACACACTTAGGCATTTAATATGGGGTGTTGAGTCCATTTCGTTGAGCAAGGAGTAGCTCTTGTCTATTCCATATTTGGCTTAAGGAACTTTATCTGTGCTCATTTCAATCTCTGGTTTTATGCAGCACCCCAACTCACCTTTCCCCTTAAGCAAGCATAAGTTGGGTTTCTAAATTTGAGACCCTGTTCTGTTTTGTAATTCAGTTCCTGTGTAGCCAAGGTTACATTCCGTGTATTAGTGATATCTTATGATGTTTCTTTTCCTGTGTGACTTATTTCAGTTAGAATCATCGTACCTGAATCCACTCATTATGCTGCTACGGGCCTGATGACATAGATTTCATTGCTGAGTGATATTGCATTGTACGTAAGTACCACAACTTCTTTATCCATTTTTCACTTTCTGCGATATTGAACTTGTACCGTAAACCAGGTTCTTGTAAACAGAGCCGTCCCAACCTTTGGGGTGGCTGTGTCTTTTGATTTTAATTTCCCTAAGCTATAGGACCATAAGTGGAAGTGCCCTAGGCTCTGTTGCTTTGTTTTTTAGATGTTTCAGGAAACACCATACACTTCTCCCGAGTGGCTGTTGGCAATTGACATCCCGCCCATCAGCATAACAAGGCTCCCAGTTCTCCATGGCCTGTCCTGCCTTTCTGGATTTTACACTTTTTTCAGATGGCCCTTTTGACCGGGGGGAAGTGAGACTTCATTGTAGTGCAGATTTCCTTTGCAAGCTTGCTTGGTTGGCCAAAAAGGGCGTATGCGTTTTTTCCTGAATATATGCAGGAAAAAACGCATACGCCCTTTTTGGCCAAGTGCATCATTGTGGACGTTCTGCCTCTTTTCCTATGCTTTAAATGCAATTCCAGTCTACCTCCTGAAATCGGTTTCCTGCAATTCTGCCCCGCTTTCAAGTCCTCTTGGCAGCCTTACTTCAGTATATTTTTGGACGATAGCTGTCATTTATAACTCTGCAGGTTTGTGAATTACAGTGCCCCTGAGCTCCTTTCTTCAACTCGCTTTCTCGTGAGCTGGCCGCAACACCGCAGGATGGCTTCAGGCCCTAATCTGGTTCCGGCACGGCACGCTGAGCCTTTGGTTAATTCCTCTTCCTGGTGGGAAATGAGAGTTAAATTTGCCCATCCAGACACCTCCAGCTAGTCTGTCATTGGTTCTCCCTATTCCTGTTCATCTTCCGCAGAAATTGCAAACTGGGCCAAACAGGAGGTTAAAGGCACTGACTCTCCAAGTCGGGAGAGTGTTAGTAAAGCGTCTGGAATGTTGCACCCGAGTACCAGGGGACGGAAACTGACACATATTGGAACACGTCTCCCGATCACACGGTTGATCATACTCTGGGTTCCACATGCATGTTTTAGCTGAAGGAAGAATACCTTAAACCTGGAGAGTTGAGACCCGTGGAATGGGTACCATGCAATATGACTTCAAAGGGTCTTCATTTGCTCACCGAACCTCTCCAATCCTATCACTGCTGCGTTTATGCCCCTGTACACACACTTGATTCTCTTTCAGAGACATAGCAATCCATAGGTTTTAAGATACTTCCTAGTCAGGTACACTCTTAGGCATTTAATATGGGGTGTTGAGTCCATTTCGTTGAGCAAGGAGTAGCTCTTGTCTATTCCATATTTGGCTTAAGGAACTTTATCTGTGCTCATTTCAATCTCTGGTTTTATGCAGCACCCCAACTCACCTTTCCCCTTAAGCAAGCATAAGTTGGGTTTCTAAATTTGAGACCCTGTTCTGTTTTGTAATTCAGTTCCTGTGTAGCCAAGGTTACATTCCGTGTATTAGTGATATCTTATGATGTTTCTTTTCCTGTGTGACTTATTTCAGTTAGAATCATCGTACCTGAATCCACTCATTATGCTGCTACGGGCCTGATGACATAGATTTCATTGCTGAGTGATACTGCATTGTACGTAAGTACCACAACTTCTTTATCCATTTTTCACTTTCTGCGATATTGAACTTGTACCGTAAACCAGGTTCTTGTAAACAGAGCCGTCCCAACCTTTGGGGTGGCTGTGTCTTTTTGATTTTAATTTCCCTAAGCTATAGGACCATAAGTGGAAGTGCCCTAGGCTCTGTTGCTTTGTTTTTTAGATGTTTCAGGAAACACCATACACTTCTCCCGAGTGGCTGTTGGCAATTGACATCCCGCCCATCAGCATAACAAGGCTCCCAGTTCTCCATGGCCTGTCCTGCCTTTCTGGATTTTACACTTTTTTCAGATGGCCCTTTTGACCGGGGGGAAGTGAGACTTCATTGTAGTGCAGATTTCCTTTGCAAGCTTGCTTGGTTGGCCAAAAAGGGCGTATGCGTTTTTTCCTGAATATATTCAGGAAAAAACGCATACGCCCTTTTTGGCCAAGTGCATCATTGTGGACGTTCTGCCTCTTTTCCTATGCTTTCAATGCAATTCCAGTCTACCTCCTGAAATCGGTTTCCTGCAATTCTGACCCAAGTTCAAGTCCTCTTGGCAGCCTTACTTCAGTATATTTTTGGACGATAGCTGTCATTTATAACTCTGCAGGTTTGTGAATTACAGTGCCCCTGAGCTCCTTTCTTCAAGTCGCTTTCTCGTGAGCTGGCCGCAACACCGCAGGATGGCTTCAGGCCCTAATCTGGTTCCGGCACGGCACGCTGAGCCTTTGGTTAATTCCTCTTCCTGGTGGGAAATGAGAGTTAAATTTGCCCGTCCAGACACCTCCAGCTAGTCTGTCATTGGTTCTCCCTATTCCTGTTCATCTTCCGCAGAAATTGCAAACTGGGCCAAACAGGAGGTTAAAGGCACTGACTCTCCAAGTCGGGAGAGTGTTAGTAAAGCGTCTGGCATGTTGCACCCGAGTACCAGGGGACGAAAACTGAGACATATTGGAACACGTCTCCCGATCACACGGTTGATCATACTCTGGGTTCCACATGCATGTTTTAGCTGAAGGAAGAATACCTTAAACCTGGAGAGTTGAGACCCGTGGAATGGGTACCATGCAATATGACTTCAAAGGGTCTTCATTTGCTCACCGAACCTCTCCAATCCTATCACTGCTGCGTTTATGCCCCTGTACACACACTTGATTCTCTTTCAGAGACATAGCAATCCATAGGTTTTAAGATACTTCCTAGTCAGGTACACTCTTAGGCATTTAATATGGGGTGTTGAGTCCATTTCGTTGAGCAAGGAGTAGCTCTTGTCTATTCCATATTTGGCTTAAGGAACTTTATCTGTGCTCATTTCAATCTCTGGTTTTATGCAGCACCCCAACTCACCTTTCCCCTTAAGCAAGCATAAGTTTGGTTTCTAAATTTGAGACCCTGTTCTGTTTTGTAATTCAGTTCCTGTGTAGCCAAGGTTACATTCCGTGTATTAGTGATATCTTATGATGTTTCTTTTCCTGTGTGACTTATTTCAGTTAGAATCATCGTACCTGAATCCACTCATTATGTTGCTACGGGCCTGATGACATAGATTTCATTGCTGAGTGATACTGCATTGTACGTAAGTACCACAACTTCTTTATCCATTTTTCACTTTCTGCGATATTGAACTTGTACCGTAAACCAGGTTCTTGTAAACAGAGCCGTCCCAACCTTTGGGGTGGCTGTGTCTTTTTGATTTTAATTTCCCTAAGCTATAGGACCATAAGTGGAAGTGCCCTAGGCTCTGTTGCTTTGTTTTTTAGATGTTTCAGGAAACACCATACACTTCTCCCGAGTGGCTGTTGGCAATTGACATCCCGCCCATCAGCATAACAAGGCTCCCAGTTCTCCATGGCCTGTCCTGCCTTTCTGGATTTTACACTTTTTTCAGATGGCCCTTTTGACCGGGGGGAAGTGAGACTTCATTGTAGTGCAGATTTCCTTTGCAAGCTTGCTTGGTTGGCCAAAAAGGGCGTATGCGTTTTTTCCTGAATATATTCAGGAAAAAACGCATACGCCCTTTTTGGCCAAGTGCATCATTGTGGACGTTCTGCCTCTTTTCCTATGCTTTAAATGCAATTCCAGTCTACCTCCTGAAATCGGTTTCCTGCAATTCTGCCCCGCTTTCAAGTCCTCTTGGCAGCCTTACTTCAGTATATTTTTGGACGATAGCTGTCATTTATAACTCTGCAGGTTTGTGAATTACAGTGCCCCTGAGCTCCTTTCTTCAACTCGCTTTCTCGTGAGCTGGCCGCAACCCCGCAGGATGGCTTCAGGCCCTAATCTGGTTCCGGCACGGCACGCTGAGCCTTTGGTTAATTCCTCTTCCTGGTGGGAAATGAGAGTTAAATTTGCCCGTCCAGACACCTCCAGCTAGTCTGTCATTGGTTCTCCCTATTCCTGTTCATCTTCCGCAGAAATTGCAAACTGGGCCAAACAGGAGGTTAAAGGCACTGACTCTCCAAGTCGGGAGAGTGTTAGTAAAGCGTCTGGAATGTTGCACCCGAGTACCAGGGGACGAAAACTGAGACATATTGGAACACGTCTCCCGATCACACGGTTGATCATACTCTGGGTTCCACATGCATGTTTTAGCTGAAGGAAGAATACCTTAAACCTGGAGAGTTGAGACCCGTGGAATGGGTACCATGCAATATGACTTCAAAGGGTCTTCATTTGCTCACCGAACCTCTCCAATCCTATCACTGCTGCGTTTATGCCCCTGTACACACACTTGATTCTCTTTCAGAGACATAGCAATCCATAGGTTTTAAGATACTTCCTAGTCAGGTACACTCTTAGGCATTTAATATGGGGTGTTGAGTCCATTTCGTTGAGCAAGGAGTAGCTCTTGTCTATTCCATATTTGGCTTAAGGAACTTTATCTGTGCTCATTTCAATCTCTGGTTTTATGCAGCACCCCAACTCACCTTTCCCCTTAAGCAAGCATAAGTTGGGTTTCTAAATTTGAGACCCTGTTCTGTTTTGTAATTCAGTTCCTGTGTAGCCAAGGTTACATTCCGTGTATTAGTGATATCTTATGATGTTTCTTTTCCTGTGTGACTTATTTCAGTTAGAATCATCGTACCTGAATCCACTCATTATGCTGCTACGGGCCTGATGACATAGATTTCATTGCTGAGTGATACTGCATTGTACGTAAGTACCACAACTTCTTTATCCATTTTTCACTTTCTGCGATATTGAACTTGTACCGTAAACCAGGTTCTTGTAAACAGAGCCGTCCCAACCTTTGGGTTGGCTGTGTCTTCTTGATTTTAATTTCCCTAAGCTATAGGACCATAAGTGGAAGTGCCCTAGGCTCTGTTGCTTTGTTTTTTAGATGTTTCAGGAAACACCATACACTTCTCCCGAGTGGCTGTTGGCAATTTACATCCCGCCCATCAGCATAACAAGGCTCCCAGTTCTCCATGGCCTGTCCTGCCTTTCTGGATTTTACACTTTTTTCAGATGGCCCTTTTGACCGGGGGGAAGTGAGACTTCATTGTAGTGCAGATTTCCTTTGCAAGCTTGCTTGGTTGGCCAAAAAGGGCGTATGCGTTTTTTCCTGAATATATTCAGGAAAAAACGCATACGCCCTTTTTGGCCAAGTGCATCATTGTGGACGTTCTGCCTCTTTTCCTATGCTTTAAATGCAATTCCAGTCTACCTCCTGAAATCGGTTTCCTGCAATTCTGCCCCGCTTTCAAGTCCTCTTGGCAGACTTACTTCAGTATATTTTTGGACGATAGCTGTCATTTATAACTCTGCAGGTTTGTGAATTACAGTGCCCCTGAGCTCCTTTCTTCAACTCGCTTTCTCGTGAGCTGGCCGCAACACAGCAGGATGGCTTCAGGCCCTAATCTGGTTCCGGCACGGCACGCTGAGCCTTTGGTTAATTCCTCTTCCTGGTGGGAAATGAGAGTTAAATTTGCCCGTCCAGACACCTCCAGCTAGTCTGTCATTGGTTCTCCCTATTCCTGTTCATCTTCCGCAGAAATTGCAAACTGGGCCAAACAGGAGGTTAAAGGCACTGACTCTCCAAGTCGGGAGAGTGTTAGTAAAGCGTCTGGCATGTTGCACCCGAGTACCAGGGGACGAAAACTGAGACATATTGGAACACGTCTCCCGATCACACGGTTGATCATACTCTGGGTTCCACATGCATGTTTTAGCTGAAGGAAGAATACCTTAAACCTGGAGAGTTGAGACCCGTGGAATGGGTACCATGCAATATGACTTCAAAGGGTCTTCATTTGCTCACCGAACCTCTCCAATCCTATCACTGCTGCGTTTATGCCCCTGTACACACACTTGATTCTCTTTCAGAGACATAGCAATCCATAGGTTTTAAGATACTTCCTAGTCAGGTACACTCTTAGGCATTTAATATGGGGTGTTGAGTCCATTTCGTTGAGCAAGGAGTAGCTCTTGTCTATTCCATATTTGGCTTAAGGAACTTTATCTGTGCTCATTTCAATCTCTGGTTTTATGCAGCACCCCAACTCACCTTTCCCCTTAAGCAAGCATAAGTTGGGTTTCTAAATTTGAGACCCTGTTCTGTTTTGTAATTCAGTTCCTGTGTAGCCAAGGTTACATTCCGTGTATTAGTGATATCTTATGATGTTTCTTTTCCTGTGTGACTTATTTCAGTTAGAATCATCGTACCTGAATCCACTCATTATGCTGCTACGGGCCTGATGACATAGATTTCATTGCTGAGTGATACTGCATTGTACGTAAGTACCACAACTTCTTTATCCATTTTTCACTTTCTGCGATATTGAACTTGTACCGTAAACCAGGTTCTTGTAAACAGAGCCGTCCCAACCTTTGGGGTGGCTGTGTCTTTTTGATTTTAATTTCCCTAAGCTATAGGACCATAAGTGGAAGTGCCCTAGGCTCTGTTGCTTTGTTTTTTAGATGTTTCAGGAAACACCATACACTTCTCCCGAGTGGCTGTTGGCAATTGACATCCCGCCCATCAGCATAACAAGGCTCCCAGTTCTCCATGGCCTGTCCTGCCTTTCTGGATTTTACACTTTTTTCAGATGGCCCTTTTGACCGGGGGGAAGTGAGACTTCATTGTAGTGCAGATTTCCTTTGCAAGCTTGCTTGGTTGGCCAAAAAGGGCGTATGCGTTTTTTCCTGAATATATTCAGGAAAAAACGCATACGCCCTTTTTGGCCAAGTGCATCATTGTGGACGTTCTGCCTCTTTTCCTATGCTTTCAATGCAATTCCAGTCTACCTCCTGAAATCGGTTTCCTGCAATTCTGCCCCGCTTTCAAGTCCTCTTGGCAGCCTTACTTCAGTATATTTTTGGACGATAGCTGTCATTTATAACTCTGCAGGTTTGTGAATTACAGTGCCCCTGAGCTCCTTTCTTCAACTCGCTTTCTCGTGAGCTGGCCGCAACCCCGCAGGATGGCTTCAGGCCCTAATCTGGTTCCGGCACGGCACGCTGAGCCTTTGGTTAATTCCTCTTCCTGGTGGGAAATGAGAGTTAAATTTGCCCGTCCAGACACCTCCAGCTAGTCTGTCATTGGTTCTCCCTATTCCTGTTCATCTTCCGCAGAAATTGCAAACTGGGCCAAACAGGAGGTTAAAGGCACTGACTCTCCAAGTCGGGAGAGTGTTAGTAAAGCGTCTGGAATGTTGCACCCGAGTACCAGGGGACGAAAACTGAGACATATTGGAACACGTCTCCCGATCACACGGTTGATCATACTCTGGGTTCCACATGCATGTTTTAGCTGAAGGAAGAATACCTTAAACCTGGAGAGTTGAGACCCGTGGAATGGGTACCATGCAATATGACTTCAAAGGGTCTTCATTTGCTCACTGAACCTCTCCAATCCTATCACTGCTGCGTTTATGCCCCTGTACACACACTTGATTCTCTTTCAGAGACATAGCAATCCATAGGTTTTAAGATACTTCCTAGTCAGGTACACTCTTAGGCATTTAATATGGGGTGTTGAGTCCATTTCGTTGAGCAAGGAGTAGCTCTTGTCTATTCCATATTTGGCTTAAGGAACTTTATCTGTGCTCATTTCAATCTCTGGTTTTACGCAGCACCCCAACTCACCTTTCCCCTTAAGCAAGCATAAGTTGGGTTTCTAAATTTGAGACCCTGTTCTGTTTTGTAATTCAGTTCCTGTGTAGCCAAGGTTACATTCCGTGTATTAGTGATATCTTATGATGTTTCTTTTCCTGTGTGACTTATTTCAGTTAGAATCATCGTACCTGAATCCACTCATTATGCTGCTACGGGCCTGATGACATAGATTTCATTGCTGAGTGATACTGCATTGTACGTAAGTACCACAACTTCTTTATCCATTTTTCACTTTCTGCGATATTGAACTTGTACCGTAAACCAGGTTCTTGTAAACAGAGCCGTCCCAACCTTTGGGGTGGCTGTGTCTTTTTGATTTTAATTTCCCTAAGCTATAGGACCATAAGTGGAAGTGCCCTAGGCTCTGTTGCTTTGTTTTTTAGATGTTTCAGGAAACACCATACACTTCTCCCGAGTGGCTGTTGGCAATTTACATCCCGCCCATCAGCATAACAAGGCTCCCAGTTCTCCATGGCCTGTCCTGCCTTTCTGGATTTTACACTTTTTTCAGATGGCCCTTTTGACCGGGGGGAAGTGAGACTTCATTGTAGTGCAGATTTCCTTTGCAAGCTTGCTTGGTTGGCCAAAAAGGGTGTATGCGTTTTTTCCTGAATATATTCAGGAATAAACGCATACGCCCTTTTTGGCCAAGTGCATCATTGTGGACGTTCTGCCTCTTTTCCTATGCTTTAAATGCAATTCCAGTCTACCTCCTGAAATCGGTTTCCTGCAATTCTGCCCCGCTTTCAAGTCCTCTTGGCAGCCTTACTTCAGTATATTTTTGGACGATAGCTGTCATTTATAACTCTGCAGGTTTGTGAATTACAGTGCCCCTGAGCTCCTTTCTTCAAGTCGCTTTCTCGTGAGCTGGCCGCAACACCGCAGGATGGCTTCAGGCCCTAATCTGGTTCCGGCACGGCACGCTGAGCCTTTGGTTAATTCCTCTTCCTGGTGGGAAATGAGAGTTAAATTTGCCCGTCCAGACACCTCCAGCTAGTCTGTCATTGGTTCTCCCTATTCCTGTTCATCTTCCACAGAAATTGCAAACTGGGCCAAACAGGAGGTTAAAGGCACTGACTCTCCAAGTCGGGAGAGTGTTAGTAAAGCGTCTGGAATGTTGCACCCGAGTACCAGGGGACGAAAACTGACACATATTGGAACACGTCTCCCGATCACACGGTTGATCATACTCTGGGTTCCACATGCATGTTTTAGCTGAAGGAAGAATACCTTAAACCTGGAGAGTTGAGACCCGTGGAATGGGTACCATGCAATATGACTTCAAAGGGTCTTCATTTGCTCACCGAACCTCTCCAATCCTATCACTGCTGCGTTTATGCCCCTGTACACACACTTGATTCTCTTTCAGAGACATAGCAATCCATAGGTTTTAAGATACTTCCTAGTCAGGTACACTCTTAGGCATTTAATATGGGGTGTTGAGTCCATTTCGTTGAGCAAGGAGTAGCTCTTGTCTATTCCATATTTGGCTTAAGGAACTTTATCTGTGCTCATTTCAATCTCTGGTTTTATGCAGCACCCCAACTCACCTTTCCCCTTAAGCAAGCATAAGTTGGGTTTCTAAATTTGAGACCCTGTTCTGTTTTGTAATTCAGTTCCTGTGTAGCCAAGTTTACATTCCGTGTATTGGTGATATCTTATGATGTTTCTTTTTCTGTGTGACTTATTTCAGTTAGAATCATCGTACCTGAATCCACTCATTATGCTGCTACGGGCCTGATGACATAGATTTCATTGCTGAGTGATACTGCATTGTACGTAAGTACCACAACTTCTTTATCCATTTTTCACTTTCTGCGATATTGAACTTGTACCGTAAACCAGGTTCTTGTAAACAGAGCCGTCCCAACGTTTGGGGTGGCTGTGTCTTTTGATTTTAATTTCCCTAAGCTATAGGACCATAAGTGGAAGTGCCCTAGGCTCTGTTGCTTTGTTTTTTAGATGTTTCAGGAAACACCATACACTTCTCCCGAGTGGCTGTTGGCAATTTACATCCCGCCCATCAGCATAACAAGGCTCCCAGTTCTCCATGGCCTGTCCTGCCTTTCTGGATTTTACACTTTTTTCAGATGGCCCTTTTGACCGGGGGGAAGTGAGACTTCATTGTAGTGCAGATTTCCTTTGCAAGCTTGCTTGGTTGGCCAAAAAGGGCGTATGCGTTTTTTCCTGAATATATTCAGGAAAAAACGCATACGCCCTTTTTGGCCAAGTGCATCATTGTGGACGTTCTGCCTCTTTTCCTATGCTTTCAATGCAATTCCAGTCTACCTCCTGAAATCGGTTTCCTGCAATTCTGCCCCGCTTTCAAGTCCTCTTGGCAGCCTTACTTCAGTATATTTTTGGACGATAGCTGTCATTTATAACTCTGCAGGTTTGTGAATTACAGTGCCCCTGAGCTCCTTTCTTCAACTCGCTTTCTCGTGAGCTGGCCGCAACACCGCAGGATGGCTTCAGGCCCTAATCTGGTTCCGGCACGGCACGCTGAGCCTTTGGTTAATTCCTCTTCCTGGTGGGAAATGAGAGTTAAATTTGCCCGTCCAGACACCTCCAGCTAGTCTGTCATTGGTTCTCCCTATTCCTGTTCATCTTCCGCAGAAATTGCAAACTGGGCCAAACAGGAGGTTAAAGGCACTGACTCTCCAAGTCGGGAGAGTGTTAGTAAAGCGTCTGGAATGTTGCACCCGAGTACCAGGGGACGAAAACTGAGACATATTGGAACACGTCTCCCGATCACACGGTTGATCATACTCTGGGTTCCACATGCATGTTTTAGCTGAAGGAAGAATACTTTAAACCTGGAGAGTTGAGACCCGTGGAATGGGTACCATGCAATATGACTTCAAAGGGTCTTCATTTGCTCACCGAACCTCTCCAATCCTATCACTGCTGCGTTTATGCCCCTGTACACACACTTGATTCTCTTTCAGAGACATAGCAATCCATAGGTTTTAAGATACTTCCTAGTCAGGTACACTCTTAGGCATTTAATATGGGGTGTTGAGTCCATTTCGTTGAGCAAGGAGTAGCTCTTGTCTATTCCATATTTGGCTTAAGGAACTTTATCTGTGCTCATTTCAATCTCTGGTTTTATGCAGCACCCCAACTCACCTTTCCCCTTAAGCAAGCATAAGTTGGGTTTCTAAATTTGAGACCCTGTTCTGTTTTGTAATTCAGTTCCTGTGTAGCCAAGGTTACATTCCGTGTATTGGTGATATCTTATGATGTTTCTTTTCCTGTGTGACTTATTTCAGTTAGAATCATCGTACCTGAATCCACTCATTATGCTGCTACGGGCCTGATGACATAGATTTCATTGCTGAGTGATACTGCATTGTACGTAAGTACCACAACTTCTTTATCCATTTTTCACTTTCTGCGATATTGAACTTGTACCGTAAACCAGGTTCTTGTAAACAGAGCCGTCCCAACCTTTGGGGTGGCTGTGTCTTTTTGATTTTAATTTCCCTAAGCTATAGGACCATAAGTGGAAGTGCCCTAGGCTCTGTTGCTTTGTTTTTTAGATGTTTCAGGAAACACCATACACTTCTCCCGAGTGGCTGTTGGCAATTGACATCCCGCCCATCAGCATAACAAGGCTCCCAGTTCTCCATGGCCTGTCCTGCCTTTCTGGATTTTACACTTTTTTCAGATGGCCCTTTTGACCGGGGGGAAGTGAGACTTCATTGTAGTGCAGATTTCCTTTGCAAGCTTGCTTGGTTGGCCAAAAAGGGCGTATGCGTTTTTTCCTGAATATATTCAGGAAAAAACGCATACGCCCTTTTTGGCCAAGTGCATCATTGTGGACGTTCTGCCTCTTTTCCTATGCTTTAAATGCAATTCCAGTCTACCTCCTGAAATCGGTTTCCTGCAATTCTGCCCCGCTTTCAAGTCCTCTTGGCAGCCTTACTTCAGTATATTTTTGGACGATAGCTGTCATTTATAACTCTGCAGGTTTGTGAATTACAGTGCCCCTGAGCTCCTTTCTTCAACTCGCTTTCTCGTGAGCTGGCCGCAACACCGCAGGATGGCTTCAGGCCCTAATCTGGTTCCGGCACGGCACGCTGAGCCTTTGGTTAATTCCTCTTCCTGGTGGGAAATGAGAGTTAAATTTGCCCGTCCAGACACCTCCAGCTAGTCTGTCATTGGTTCTCCCTATTCCTGTTCATCTTCCGCAGAAATTGCAAACTGGGCCAAACAGGAGGTTAAAGGCACTGACTCTCCAAGTCGGGAGAGTGTTAGTAAAGCGTCTGGAATGTTGCACCCGAGTACCAGGGGACGAAAACTGACACATATTGGAACACGTCTCCCGATCACACGGTTGATCATACTCTGGGTTCCACATGCATGTTTTAGCTGAAGGAAGAATACCTTAAACCTGGAGAGTTGAGACCCGTGGAATGGATACCATGCAATATGACTTCAAAGGGTCTTCATTTGCTCACCGAACCTCTCCAATCCTATCACTGCTGCGTTTATGCCCCTGTACACACACTTGATTCTCTTTCAGAGACATAGCAATCCATAGGTTTTAAGATACTTCCTAGTCAGGTACACTCTTAGGCATTTAATATGGGGTGTTGAGTCCATTTCGTTGAGCAAGGAGTAGCTCTTGTCTATTCCATATTTGGCTTAAGGAACTTTATCTGTGCTCATTTCAATCTCTGGTTTTATGCAGCACCCCAACTCACCTTTCCCCTTAAGCAAGCATAAGTTGGGTTTCTAAATTTGAGACCCTGTTCTGTTTTGTAATTCAGTTCCTGTGTAGCCAAGTTTACATTCCGTGTATTAGTGATATCTTATGATGTTTCTTTTTCTGTGTGACTTATTTCAGTTAGAATCATCGTACCTGAATCCACTCATTATGCTGCTACGGGCCTGATGACATAGATTTCATTGCTGAGTGATACTGCATTGTACGTAAGTACCACAACTTCTTTATCCATTTTTCACTTTCTGCGATATTGAACTTGTACCGTAAACCAGGTTCTTGTAAACAGAGCCGTCCCAACGTTTGGGGTGGCTGTGTCTTTTGATTTTAATTTCCCTAAGCTATAGGACCATAAGTGGAAGTGCCCTAGGCTCTGTTGCTTTGTTTTTTAGATGTTTCAGGAAACACCATACACTTCTCCCGAGTGGCTGTTGGCAATTTACATCCCGCCCATCAGCATAACAAGGCTCCCAGTTCTCCATGGCCTGTCCTGCCTTTCTGGATTTTACACTTTTTTCAGATGGCCCTTTTGACCGGGGGGAAGTGAGACTTCATTGTAGTGCAGATTTCCTTTGCGAGCTTGCTTGGTTGGCCAAAAAGGGCGTATGCGTTTTTTCCTGAATATATTCAGGAAAAAACGCATACGCCCTTTTTGGCCAAGTGCATCATTGTGGACGTTCTGCCTCTTTTCCTATGCTTTCAATGCAATTCCAGTCTACCTCCTGAAATCGGTTTCCTGCAATTCTGCCCCGCTTTCAAGTCCTCTTGGCAGCCTTACTTCAGTATATTTTTGGACGATAGCTGTCATTTATAACTCTGCAGGTTTGTGAATTACAGTGCCCCTGAGCTCCTTTCTTCAACTCGCTTTCTCGTGAGCTGGCCGCAACACCGCAGGATGGCTTCAGGCCCTAATCTGGTTCCGGCACGGCACGCTGAGCCTTTGGTTAATTCCTCTTCCTGGTGGGAAATGAGAGTTAAATTTGCCCGTCCAGACACCTCCAGCTAGTCTGTCATTGGTTCTCCCTATTCCTGTTCATCTTCCGCAGAAATTGCAAACTGGGCCAAACAGGAGGTTAAAGGCACTGACTCTCCAAGTCGGGAGAGTGTTAGTAAAGCGTCTGGAATGTTGCACCCGAGTACCAGGGGACGAAAACTGACACATATTGGAACACGTCTCCCGATCACACGGTTGATCATACTCTGGGTTCCACATGCATGTTTTAGCTGAAGGAAGAATACGTTAAACCTGGAGAGTTGAGACCCGTGGAATGGGTACCATGCAATATGACTTCAAAGGGTCTTCATTTGCTCAGCGAACCTCTCCAATCCTATCACTGCTGCGTTTATGCCCCTGTACACACACTTGATTCTCTTTCAGAGACATAGCAATCCATAGGTTTTAAGATACTTCCTAGTCAGGTACACTCTTAGGCATTTAATATGGGGTGTT